>NC_054553.1:13756048-14087298 GCF_017654505.1 Polyodon spathula
AAAAACATTACCAATGCCATCTGGTTTTAAAGGCAATAGAAGTGTGTGAAAGGGTGGCTTTGCAGGGGTGATGTCAGACCAGAAAAGAAACTAAAACATTGAATGGCGGGGCAAAACTGAAACGCTACGGCGCTCAGTATTTTATTAAACAATAGAAAATAAAAGATTTAAACAAAACAAAATTATACAAAACAAAAGGCGCGTTGGCCAAACAAAGAAACAAATAACAAACAAGTATCGTGCTGGTGTATAAACAGCACGCTTAGCAAGTGTTATATTTGTGGATATTTACATCCTGTCTCCACTCTCATTCTCTGAGTGCAGACAGCTGCTTGCTTTTATACAGGTGACCATTAGCAACAATTAATTAATTGATTGATTAACCCTATTAGCAACAATTGATCAATGAATAAACTCAGGAGATTTTAGTGAATAAGATTGACAAATGGTTTTTGATTCAAAAACACTTTATATACAAGAAAGGTATACCTCCAATACAATCATATAAGCACAAGATTTAAACTGACTTCAGACAAGGCCTCAGTACAGCTCAGTGCATACGTTTGTATCAGAAAAGCATGGATATCCATGGAGTCAATTCGAAAGAGATGAAAAGACTTTGCCATTTTGGGTATTTATACCTTTGTGAACAACTGTTGACTCCACTCCCATTTGTTTTTCTTCTGTCCAATGATAGGGGTTTCCACTCTATCATTGCACATTCCCTCTGCGGGGAAAAAGGGGGGGCTGCATACCACGTTGAACCTAGCAGGGCTCATCCATCTTGTCTTTCAGTTCCCCTCGCCCATCTCACACTATCTCTGCTAATCTCCTGCCTTTTGGCGTTTAGCTCAGACACCCATCTATGACTTTCAGTCGTGTTAGGCTATGCAAAACTGCACATAGCTGGTTTTTCCTATGGGAAATGAAAGAACTCAAAACTTACACAATACTGTATAGAACCTTTATATAAAAGCATAGTAAAGCAATTGAATTAGTAAGCACATTAAAACGATTATAAAAACACATTCACACAATTTAAACAATGATTAAAAAGAACTTAACTTTAAAAGACACACATACACAATGTAAAACTTACAATTAATAACATCATTAATACCTCATGCAGAAAGCCATCACTACAGACGGTCACCTTCTGTACAATTTTAACCCCATTCATGTGACTACAGTGTGAGAGCGGCTTTTCGACGGTTAACGGTTAATATATGTATATATATATATAAAATAATACAAATAATACTGGCTTTCACCATCACATTAACATATACATCATAATACTAATACAATAATAAACAAAGAGGCGAGAGACTCCGCACACAGTGCAATAGGTAAGAGGTATGGTAGCATTGGTAGCTCCAAGTGAATGGTCATATGTTTTGACAGTATCACAATGCTTTGAACCAATGTATTGCAGTTTAATGGTACCATAGCAGGACCAGCCAGCCAGTGTGCTGCTGTATCAGGACCATGGCCCTGTGCAATAATATATCAGTTCCAGATCCATTGTGTTTCCAATGCTGGTAATGCTGTTGTTTGCTGGTATTCCTGATAGGGACTCTTCAGGTTAATGCACTGGGATTAGAATAGGACGTTTAAAACATTCATTGATTACAGCTTTTGTTGATAAAAAGTTACGTGAAATAAAAGACTAAATACACAAGATAGTGCTGCCATTGAATACTCTTAAAGGAGTGCTTACCCAGGTTTTTAAATGCAAGGTCATACCTTTAATTAGTATCAATAGTGTTATTATTGGCCCCTCTTTACTGGAGTGAGCTTTGGGTGACCAGACTATCCTGATATTACAGGCTCGGTTACCTAAAGGTATCTGGCATTCTTTAATAAAGTCCATATACAGCGCCTATAGAAAGTCTACACCCCCTTAAACTTTTTTCACATTTTGTTGTGTCAGTGCCTCAGAGTTTCATGCATTTAAATAAGGATTTTTTTCCGCTTATCTACACACCATACACCACACTGTTAAGGGGAAAAAAGTTTGTATTGAGAAAAAATATATATATTAAAAATACAAAACTGAAAGATCATAATTGGATAAGTCTCCACTACCCTGATTTAATAATTGGTGGAAGCACCTTTTGCAGCAATTACAGCTGTGAGTCTGTTGGGATAGGTCTCTACCAACTTTGCACACCTAGATTTGGCAATATTTGACCATTCTTCTTTACAAAACTGTTCGAGCTTTGTCAAGTTCCTTGGGGAGCGTTGATGGACAGCAATCTTCCAGTCATGTGACAGTTGGATTGGATTTCGATTGGATTTAGGTCGGGGCTCTGACTGGGCCACTCAAAAACATTTACCTTTTTGTTGCTTAGCCACTCCAGTGTAGCTTTGGCTGTGTGTTTTCGGTCGCTGTCATGCTGAAATGTGAACTTCTGTCCCAGTTTCAGCTTTCTAACAGAGGGCAGCAGGTTTTCCTCAAGGACATCTCTGTACTTTGCTCCATTAATTTTCCCTTCTATCCTGACAAGTGTCCCAGTCCCTGCCAATGAGAAACATCCCCATAACATGATGCTGCCATCGTCATGCTTCACAGTAGGGATGGTGTTCTTTGGGTGATGTGCTGTGTTGGGTTTGCGCCAAACAAAATGCTTTACATTTAGGCCAAAAAGTTCCATTTTAGTTTCGTCAGACCACAAAACTTTTTGCCACATGGCTACAGAATCTACTGAGTGCTTTTTTTGCATACTTCAAATGGGATTTAAGGTGTGGTTTCTTGAGTAATGGCTTCCTTCTTGCCACCCTACCATACAGGCCAGATTTGTGGAGTGCTTGGGATATTGTTGTCACATGCACACTTTGACCTGTCTTGGCCGTAAAAACCTGTAGCTCTTGCAAAGTTGCCATTGGCCTCTTGGTAGCCTCTCTGCTTTTCAGTCATCCAGTTTGGAGGGACGGCCTGATCTAGGCAGGGTCTTGGTGGTGCCATACACCTTCCACTTCTTAATAATCCTCTTGACCATGCTCCAAGGGATATTCAAGGCCTCTGATGTTTTTTTATACCCATCCCCTGATCTGTGTCTTTCAACAACTTTGTCCCGGAGTTCTTTTGAAAGCGCTTTGGTGCTCATGGTTGAGTCTTTGCTTTGAAATGCACTACCCAGCAGAGGGAACCTACAGGAACTGCTGAATTTATCCTGAAATCATGTGAATCACTACAATTTAACACAGGTGGAGGCCACTTAACTTGGTGTGTGATTTTTGAAGGCGTGAAGCTTTAGATTCAGTAACTGGTGGCACCCCTTGAGCAGGAGGAGCAGCAACTCCAACTAAGTGTTTCCTGTAACTGTTGGTCAGTCTCTCACATATCGGTTTTGAGGAATTTTGGCCCATTCCTCCTTACAGAACTGCTTCAACTCAGTGACATTTGAGGGCTTCCTTGCATGGACAGCTTGCTTCCGGTCCTGCCACAATATTTCAATGGGGTTTAGGTCCGGACTTTGATTAGGCCATTCGAAAATGCAGAATTTCTTCTTCTGCAGCCATTCTTTTGTAGATTTACTTGTATGTTTTGGATCATTGTCTTGCTGCATGACTCACTTTCGATTCAGCTTTAGCTCACGGGCGGATGGCCTGACATTCTCCTCTAGAATCTTCTGATACAATGCAGAATTCATGGTTGTGTCAATAATGGCAAGCCATCAAAGTCCTGAGGCAGCAAAGCAGCCCCAAACCATTACACTCCCACCACCATGCTTGACGGTTGGGAGGAGGTTCTTTTGTTTGAATGCAGTGTTTGGTTTTCTCCAAACATAATGTTTCTTATTGAGGCCAAAAAATTCTAACTTTGAATCGTCTGTCCAGAGAACATTGTTCCAGAAGCACTGATTTCCTCCTGGCTATCCTTCCATGAACACCATTCTTGTTCAGTCTTTTTCTGATAGTTGAGTCATACACACTCACATTAGGCAAGGCGAGAGTGGCCTGCAGATACTTGAATGTTACTCTGGGGTTTTTTGTGACTTCCTTGATGATTTTCTGGTTTGTTGATTGTTTGATGATTTTCTTGGAGAAATTTTGGTAGGACGACCGTTCCTGTGTAGAGTGACTGTGGTCTTGAACTTTCTCCATTTGTAGACTACCTCCCGTCTGACAATGGATTGGTGGAGCCCCAAATCCTTAGAAGTGGTTTTGTAACCCTTTCTAGACTGATGAGCATCAATAACTCTTTATCTGAGGTCCTCAGAGACGTGTTTCCACATATGTGTATGGTGAAGACCAAACTCAAAAAGTTTCTGATCTTTATATAGGGTGGGGCCTCGCAAACTCAGCCCTGAAGATCTACCTAATTATTTAAACACCTGATTCTAATGATCCCCTTAATTGTGTCACTTACTTTTTTCACATACCCTTAATTACTCATTGTTTGTCAAATTCATACATCATTTTGTTTCAAAAGACATGGAATTGGTTAATATAAACCCTATTGGATATTTAAGAAAAGACTGGTTTTGATTCAAGAAGGCTATCATGGTAAAACTATGGAATTTCCATAATTATCATTGGGGTTCACAAACTTTTTCTCGGCACTGTATATATTTTATTTCCCCTTAAAGCTGTGACCTGGCAAAGGTTAAACTAAAGTGAAAAATCACCCTGGGCTCAACTTAAACATTATCATCATGTGTAGCACCTTGTTCAATTCGTAATGAATAGGGCTTTCCAGGCAAAAAATATCAGGATCACCCTACTGACTTCTGGCAAGTTGCCAGACAGGGGATAAGTGACGAGTTTTATTCGACTTTCAGCCTAACCCTTTACCATGTAGGGGATGCAGGTTCTAAAATGTTAGTATTGCTGTAAGAACCTTAGGTACCACTCTTTCAAATTTTGTGAAACACTTTTGGTTTCAAGTTCCCCCAGTAGTCATTAGCTCCCTCTGAAATTTTAATGTTTGTTATTTCTACAAAGTTTAGGCTGAAATAACTCACGTAGCGGGGCTCCAAAGATATTTTTGGATGGATGTTGATGAGGTCCACAAAAATAAAGTAAAATATTTTGGTTTCTGTGGATTTTGGATTTTGGATTTTTGAAGTTGCATTCGAGCATTGCTTATAGCCACTGCAGTGAGGCTAAAGTACCACATAGTCTTAACCAAACTGGCGTTATTCTACAATTTTGCATTGTCTGAGGTTAGATCTAAAGTAAAAAGTGACAGTGTTGCTTCCAGTGGCACTAGCTTGGAGCTAAGGGGTTATGAACTTGCATATGGAACTTAGATTTCTTTGTTACAGTGACACATTTAAAACTACCAAAACCTCAGTTAGGTGCGTTTTAAAAACTACAAACTGACAGAAAACACAAAACCTAGATTACCATGGTAAACTTAAGGGGTTAACAACTTCCGGAGTCACTAGAATTTCACATATACTCCTACTGGAATAAAAATAAAGGTTCTTACAACAATATTAACATTTCAGGATCCGCATCCCCTACAGGGTAAAGGGTTGGGCTGAAGTTCGAATAAAACTCGTCACTTACCCCTCGTCTGGCAACTTGCCAAAGGTGTGCAGGTGCTTCTGGTATTTTTTTCTCGAAAGCCCTATTCATTACGAGTAGAACGAACGTCTAAGTTGGTAGCATCTAATTTGAGCCCAGGGTGATTTTTCTTGTCAGGGTCACTTTTTCACTTTGGTTAGACCTTTGCCAGTTCACAGCTCGAAGAGGAAATTAAAAAAAATAAATAAATTAAATGATCTCTTAACTCAGCGGGCCCGAAAACCACTAGGTGAATTCTACTAGCAAAAGTCAACACAGTCGGGCCACAAAATGCCCCTTTAGTGGTTGAGTTGGCATGGAATGACCCACAAACAATAGGGCAGTTACATAACAGTCACCAGGGCAGCATGGAACTAATTGCAAATGTAACTATGGGTGTGTAAGATGAGTGAGACATGTGGTTTAGTTGAATAAATACTCTTTATTCCTCTGTGAATTGTCAATCTGTGAACATCTCATTTTAGTTTCCCCAAATTTCCCCGCAGGAATTGAATCCCATTTTTTTGTTGAGCTTTGTCTGAGCTGGTGTCACCACTTAGAGCCAGACTACACCACATGGTGGAGAAACTACAGGAAGCAGGTCCTGTTAAAGTATGGGGGAAAAGATACATCCCACTAAACACCACAAGTACTGTATAGAGTATCTTATAGTTCTTAACATTTACCATTAGCCTCCGTTTTCTCTTTTCAAGTTGTTATCTAGATACACACCTCTGGCATTGAACAGGAGAGACAACACAGGTAAGTGATTTAAGTAGTTTATTCTTTTAAATTTTAAAATAGTGAATGAGATTAAAACTGCAACAAGAAATAAAGAAACCAGTAAAAAAATAAATAACTGATCTAACAAAAAAATTCCACTCACTGCTTGTACGCCACAAGTTCTTCAGAATTCGTGAAAATAAAAGAAGAAAACAAAACAATTCAGAACTTCTGCTGTCCTCAAAAGAAAAAGGAATAACCAAAAATACTGCAACCAGCCCATATTCCACTGTAGCCTGCTTCAGGAATGGTCTCTAAACAGGAGAGCATCATTGGTTCTCTGCAGTCTGTCGATCTATCAGCTCCCCAGCATGTCTGCCTGGTCATGAGTGCTTTACAAAATAATAATAAAAAGAAAAAAATAAAGAGGAGAACAAAAAAAAAAATTAGGGAAGTAATCCAATCCAGCAAGAGAGGAGTCTTTCAGATTCGAGCGTGCACTCTTCCTATTACTTTGCAGGGTGTCTGATTTCAGCTTTAAACAGTTCAGCCGCATTTCAGTTCCCCCTCTCAGTTCTTACCCCGTTCCATTACTTGCTTTGCTTGGTTGTTTCTTACTGCATTTCATTCCAGCTCCTCTCCATTTACTTAAACTACCTCTTTATAACCCAACAAATTCCTCATTTCTCAAAAAAGCTTACAATAATTAAGCGATTTGAAAAAAAAAAATGTTTACAAACAAATAGTAAAAAAAAAATAGCAAAGAGAAAAAGAAAACGACACATAGTGATAAAAAAATGAAAAATAAGACGAAGTGATTTGTCACCTGATGACACTGGCGAGAGTTGTTTTCTTAACAGCTTACATTAAAGAAGTGGAACATTCCCTGCCTCATTTCGACTGTTTGAATTCACTTTGACCAAAATCAGCACCATGCCTTCCATTTCTAAGCTGCAGTTCAAACTGCATGTAGTCTGTTGGGTGGACTGTGCTTTTGAATAATTATTTTTTTAATTAATAACCTTGAATGCATGCCTTTGAATTTTAAATGTTGATTGGGTGCTTGACATGCCTAGACACACTTTGCAACTAGATCTGTTTCATGGTCGCCCATGGTATAGCAATGATTGCTGCTGATGTATAACCATGGTCTGACAATGTCATGGTTGTATTTGTAAGAGTTTGTGCCATGGTGCTATATGCTGTACCAAGCATGGTTAGACAATGCTTTGTGGGAACTCTCTGGACAGGTTTGCTGTCTGATTCTGTTTTTCATTTTGCCATTCCACCCCCACTAAAGCTACAGCGATGAAGCCATGAAAACCGGCCCCAGGAGAGCCAGCAGAGGCAGAGTCCAAACTTTCACACTGAACAAAGAACCATAAAAGAGAGAGACCAACACTGAATTTAGGAGCTTTACAAGAAAAAAAGACACCCTACACACAATGTATTAATGTATGTTTAGCACTAGCAACACTATCACTGCTCCACAGTGTTTGATTGTTTAATTGCAGATATGCAACTCTATATATTCAAAGACAAGCAAAGCTGCTAATCACTTCCTGTGCTAGAAGGCAGTCTTGCTTCAATTGAATGTATTGCTGAGTAGAACTTTCTGATGGACCTGCCTATGTATGTGTTAATGCCTCCACAATCCATGTTGCACCAGTTTTTTGTTTTATTCATGATTCAATCAGTAACTATTATTACGGTCACCCCTGATTTAACCATTGCCAGACCATGTCAATCCACGTCTGAGTCATAAGTGAATTTCTGATGGTACGCTGGCTGGCCAAAAAATGAAAGTGCCCTAATTTGTGAATGAGTAGCTCCTGGTGTATTGTATTAATGGAAACAGGTGTGTTTTTTCCAGCGTTGTAAGGTTTCTGTAATCCTGTTGTTACAATCAGTTACACATGAACAGAATTGCCTGCTGAAGACGCTGCCATTCCCACTATGGAGACAGCCACAGTGCAGTGCAACCACTGCGTTGAGATGGGCCGGTCCACAGGCCCCCACTGTCATGCGTGACGTCAGAGGGACTCTTCTGCTTGCTCGTGCTCGCTGCTTAAGACCTGCACCTCTCACTCCACTTGGGGTCAAGCCGATCACATGATCACACTTTTAGTGCACTGTTGCTGTCTACATCAAAATGAAGTTTGCTACTTATATCATAATTCAATCCCTCTTTGGAATCGGACATGTGGTTATTATCCAAATAGCACTGATTTACAACAAGCACTGTCCTTTATAGTGTGAAGGAGTCAGTTATGTTAACAACAGGGCTTTTTACTAAACGTTCCCAGCTTCGAGTTGCTTTCTTCTGCTGTATGAGGTGTCTCCAATGCATAGGCCTGTCAAAAAAAGACCAGGCCAAGAGGGTCCACAAATCAGCCCCCTGCCTGCCTCCACCTCTCCATAGCAACAAATAAAGTGTCCTTTATTACACTTTTTATTGGCTTGTAAACTCACAGGAGGTAGCCCAAGCAGGCGACTGGTCTGGGGAGTCTGTGTCGGTGTATTACCATCACCACTGCGCCGCTACATGGTAAATTATTCCAGTGGTTGTGTTTTTAGTGTTAGTCAAGGCCAGTAGCACAAGGGTTTGTATTCCTATGTGTAAACTGACTCCATAAATCAAGTACAGTACATTTTGCAGTGTTGGGGTCGTTACTGATAAAAAGAAATGTATTAGTCGTTATTCGTTTCTTGAGATAAAAGTAATGATATTAGTATTACATATTAGTTCATTTAAAAAAATAGCGCCCTATATTACTCGTTACATTGCCCACTACATTCCTTCCTTTTGCCCTGCGAAACAATTGTGACTAATCTCCATAGTCTGGTAATGCGTTTTTTAAAGCTATGACAAACAAATAAACTTGTAATGCCGTGGGTTACCTTAGTTCTTGGGTCAGTAGCGTAGACAACTGCAAATGAATCAGGCTGGGCAATATTATCTTGCTTCCACTAAAGTTTTATTATTCAGCGACTTCATTACAAAGGCTCAGCAATAATAGAAAACAAAGTAATCTGCCAGTAGTATGTTGTAAACTGTGTTACAATTAAAACAGTAAATAAAAATAAAATGGAAGCACAGTAGGGCTCGTTGCGCACTCCACAACATCTCCTGCACGAATTCACACTCCTCACATCATTCTCATTAGCTACAGAGGCTATTAATGTACAAAATAAATCAACACTGTAAAATCACACTAAATATTGCAATTTGCTAGCTTCATTATAACAGTTAACAAAACTAACACCACTTAATCATTTACTTTAATTGAGCCTTTCAATGTATATGAACGCAGACATTAAAATAGTGATACTTATCTTTAACTCGCCCATATCAGGAAACAAAAAATCTGGGCAAAGGCTTATGGTCACTGTTGTCAGTATTAAACTACATGCACTTTGAACAAAAAACGTTTTTGAATCCGTCCTTATTTTAACTGGGTATGCAATTTGAGTTCTTCAATCGTAGGTTCAATGTTTAGTTTAAAAATCCAAGTAATCTTTGTTGTATCGCATCAACCGTAGCATACAATTAATTAGCAAACAGTTCACCACCGGCGCCGCTGCATCTGTATGTACTACGACACACACGAACAATATCATAGTAAAACTATACCGCGTGTTCAAGTAAAGAACAACTTGTAAATTTACTGAGCTTGCTTCGAACGAAAACATAAATCACATCATTTAATAATAACGTAATAATATAGCAAGAAAACACTCTTTTTTAAAAAAAATTTTTACGGAAAGTAACTAATATTATTACTCGTTATTAAGAAATGTAGTATTATTACAGTAGCACGTTTTGTCATATGAACTGTAATCAAAATGTCACTTTTCTACAGTTTTATAAGGTAACTTTATGTGAAACTGTCACAGAGACGGCCGAAGTGGGCGACGTCAGAACCAGGAAGGAATGAAATACACAGACAGGACAGATGATGTGAAATGATGATGGCGCTTGCTTGCGCCGGTTTATTGTAAATAAAAGGTTTTAAACAAACAGAAACAGGACACGGCACTCTACGCCAAAATAAAAGAGACAAACAAAAACGGACTATACTTAACAAAATGGTGCACGGACAGACACACTGACAAACACGGTGAGTTTCTAAATAAACAAGTATCGTGCTGGTCCCACCAGCACGCAATAGCAATTGTTGTAAATAGTTTATCCTCCTCTCTCTCCCGTTCTCCACACATTTTAAACACTGGTGTTACACAGACCCTTTTATATCCCGTGTACCAACGACTGTACACCAACATTAAACACACAACATAACAGAAAATATACACAGGGGCGGGCACTTTGTTACAGAAACATTTACAGAATACAGTATGTGTCTGTTCTGGCTGAAAAAAATAAATACAAATTCCAGTCAAAGGCTTTCTAGCTTATTACATGTCTTGGTATATCTGAATATATAATCACAAGGGCAGTGGTACTCAAGGTCATTATCAATTTACCAGCAAATGCAGAAGGACTGGGTGGGGTTTTTGTTCTTACTTTTTGCCAGACAAGACGCAGATGAAGAACAAAGAGCAAATATTGCTCTGCATTTGTAGACAGAATCCCAGTTTCATTTATCTTTATCTTTATCTCTATAATATAAATCATGCTCCAAACATTCATGAGGAAGAAATGATGGTTTATACCTGCCTTTTGAAAACAAACGCTGATTTCTACGACCTCATAAAATATTGTGGGGGTCGTCTCGCTGCATGACAAGCACAAAATCCACATCAGTCATGGGCATGGGAACACATCAAACAGATATCTGTGCTGTTGATACATGCTTCATGGTACATTGTTGCGCAACAAAATATATTTTTAAACAGGCCGAGTGCTATAAGGCCTTTACTTGGACCCCAACTTGCTGAAATTTCTGGGGGAAAGAAAAAAATCAACTGATATTTTTTTGGATGAAAAACACCTTTTACAGATTTTATGAAACTGTAACCAAGCATGAATGTGGAATTCATTATTTGAATTAGCTTGGCTTGTTCAGTGCTCCCAACTAGTGTCTTCCCTGGACCAAAATCCATATCTCTACTATAGACAATGCAAAGGTCAAATGTTTACGAAACCTGTCAAACCATACTAGTACTTTTAAATAGACTGTAACACAGGGCTTGTACTGTAATGATTACTTGCATTGTACAGCTATGGCCAAAAGTTTTGGTTTGAGACATAATTTAAAAAAAAAAAAAAAAAAAAGGCATGGTAAGTAGTGTGGCAAAATGGCTGGTAAGGGGAACAGGTGTAGCGGTGATGCGGTGCAGGAGTGACAGGCAGACAACGGTAATCCAGTGAAAAGTGCTTTATTTCTTTTCCAGGTCCGGTGACCGTAAAATAAATAAATCCCCGGCGATACACAACAATGTGTAATGCACGGGGATAACAAAAACAGGGCACAGTCCCGAACCAAACAAACAGACGGTCACCAGTCCTGGGTGAGTGCAGTCGTGATGGTGGTCGGTGCAAACCTCTCATCCTGTGTATATGTAAGTAGTTCCCAGGTTAATAGCTAATATGTTGTATGTGGAGTGTCTCACATTATAACAGTAATCATTTTGCATAGTTTAAGCGGATTCGCTTCATGGTCCTCTCGCCCAAACTGCACAAGAAGATATCTCTTATAATATTGTAACGGTCTGGGGGCACTGTGGGACCTGCGTGACCTTCCCCCTAATTAACATTGTGGCAGCACACCCCAGACTGTCAGTTAGCAATGTGCTGCCCTGACCTTGTTAAAACTAGGAGGGGTTTGAACAAGGTCCACCCATGCTGTATACCTTCAGTGCTGTGAGTAGTGGTTGCATCCCTGGGAATCCTGTATGTTAATTCCGCTTCCGAAATCCCAGGATTTCGTAATTGTATGAAGGAAACTCTGATTCTGTTTTTACTCATGATTTTCCCTTGTTTCATTATGTGTGCTACTCTGCTATACTTAGTAACTAGGCAACCAACCCCTGCCGCTGAAATTAAAACCACAAGATTTGAAATTCGCTTTAATGATAACAACCACTGTCTTCAACTACTCAGCTCAACATGGCAGAGGGAAATGAAAAAAACTACTTTTGTCGAATATTAAAGGAGCACCGATATGGTCTTTGTATCTTAGGTCAGTGTCAGGGAAAAAAAAGCGGAGTATAAGAGTAATACAATGTGACGGAGGTTGTACGAAAGGATTATTTCCATTTTGAGAAACCTCTTTGCCTGCCATTTTATCCCGAATGATTCCATGTGACAGACTCCTGTTCAGTGTTTACTTCAGCTGACCTCCGTAAAGCACTTTTGTAGCACTGGGGAAATTCAGTATGTACCTTCAGTTCTACAATTAACTAGAAAGTGTTTGTTATTTGTTTTATGAAAACTGCATAGAAGGCCTCATCGTTTTCAGTTGTTATTTTTTTGTTTATTTGCCTGTATTTGAACAAGTGGAGTTTCTTGATTAAACATCATGAAAAACTGTACTCAAGTTTATCTATTTTCACTCTGTCTACTTAACAATCCTCTTGCTGCATGACTAACACAACAAATTACTTCCACTGAGGTGTTAATAAGGTAAGGCAACAGTTTTAAACAAAGCTATTTTAGTAAATTCCAAATGTTTTACCAGCATCTCATGTGTAATCACATTTATTTTTTATTTATTTTTCATAGACACGTTAGCATTCTTTCACGTCCTGCAAAGAAAATGAGATCAGAAACAGCTGACCCTGGCCTCGCCCTGCTTGAGATAGCTCGTAAGGACCATGACATTAAAATGAGAATCTGTGCATTAAAAGGGGAGAAGCTGAGATTACAACTAGCTGAGATTACCTTTTCATAAATATCAAACTTTATTCAAACCAAAATTAAAGACAGAATGAGTTAAAGCTTTGTAAATAGAGCCCATAATCTCAGAGTACGTCAGGCACCACCAGTGTGTAACCGTTAACCTGTACCTGTACATGTATATATATATTTTAAGCTTTTATTTTCGCAATCATTATTGTTGTAAAGTAACAAACCGCTTGAGCCTTTCAATTCAATCCTGCCTCCGTCTAATCTCTGTCCCAAACTGTTCTTTCCCCTCAAAGTAATCTACTAAATACTGGTGAAATAGTAATTGGTTATTTTACCCTGTTTTAATTCATGATAAACTGTCTCGCCAACTTCTGTCTCATCGCCTGTCCACCTTAATGTCTCTCATCTATAGGAGACAGTGGGATAGTTTCATCAGGAGGTACATCTGCTTGGAAATCCCGAAGCCCTGCTCGTCTACTGAAATTTTGCAAAACTGCACATGCCACTGTGATCACAAGAGACCTTTCCAATTTAACACGACGAAATGTTAACCCTGGAAACTTCTTTTTAAGAACTCAGAATGTCCGTTCAGTCACAATTCTGGTCTGTGCATGAGCCTTGTTGAAACCCCTTTCAGGACCAGTTGCAGGGTTTAAAATTGGGGTCATTATATACTGCCTACAGGGGTAGCCATTGTCAACTAACAATATACCTTCAATCTCACTGTTTTCAAACTTGGCACAGACAACACTGTTTTCAAATATTCCAGAATCATGTGTAGATGGATAGTTTGTTCTGTTGGAAAAGTTATGTATTGCTCTCATAAAATTGCAATAGCTTCAATGATGCTGTGAATTAGTTGACGCATCAACAGGAAACAAATCACTGATTACATTTTGAAACAACCTTGTGGCATAAAAACTCACTGTTATTAACACTTGAATGAGAGGCTGAAGAGGGTCTTTTTTGTCTCTGTATCTGACGATTTGTGGTTTTAAAAGCTCCACCAGCCCGATTATACTTTCTTTTCTCGTACGGAATCTCTGCACAAAACTTTCATCATTAAATTCAACAAATGGATTGCTACAATCACGAACAATACGATATCTAACCAATGTTACATCCCGAGTTTGTCTAACAAGTTCAAAACAACCAGCAGCCATAACTTCACAACAATCCATCTCAATCCCCCCTCTCACCAGGATTGGAATGTAATCTATTATCGAACGTGAATCTTGATGTGCGCAACGGAAAAAAAATCTGTCAATCCAGGATTGAATCCGAGATTCAGTACAACCCTGGTTGAATCTCAATGTGCTCAATCCACCTCAATTTCTCCCCTAGTGTACTGTGCCATGCAGTGGCCTGAAACCTGAAACTTAGTCTCCTGAAACTAAGTTCCAAGCTACAAAGAGGCTTCGTGTTCCCTCAGCTTTACAGTGCATTAAGTCCAAAGAGTTACGAAATCCAGCTGGATGCCAGTGATTGTGGCGCTTGCATGATTTTGGTTCTCATTACTTGGCAGTGCCTTCTGCATTCTGGTGTTTCTCTTTACCTCTCAGAGTCGGACACACTCTGTGTGTTTCAGGACAAGAAGTACCGAGCAGGAGAGAGGTGGCACCCATTTCTGGAGCCCTATGGATTTGTGTATTTTATTAACTGTGTCTCCAGCAAGGTATAGTGCCTTCAGTTTATCATGGAATCAGGCACCGTCCCTTCTGAAAATGTGTGTGAAGGAAAATACGAAACACACAAAGCTTTATGAGGGATTATTTTGTTTGTTTTGATTCATTAAATAGAGCTGGATATTTAGGGAACCTTTCTTGACTTTTGTTGGCTCTTTTAAGGTCCTACAAATTCATGATCATCATCATAATAATAATAATAATAAGAAATAAATCACTCAAAATTGGACACTATTTATGTTTCTCCCGGCTTAAACGCTAAAGTGTACGCACCACTGTGACCTCAGAAGAGCTTTAACTTATTTAAAAACAAGTTTGGTATTCCTGAACCTTTTTTAAACAGCAGAGAACATTTTCATAAATATCAAACTGTATTATTTTTATTCAAACCAAAATTAAAGACAGAATGAGTTAAAGCTTTGTAAATAGAGCCCATAATCGCAGAGTACGTTAGGCACCACCAGTGTGTAACCGTTAACCTGTACCTCTGCAATACTCTGCCTCTAGAGGATATAAGAAGTATTGCATTATTTAATGATACTTTCACCAGAGCAGGGCTTCTCAGACTTGTCCTGGGGACCCGTCCGTGTCTGCTGAGCTCTCAGTTACCTACCTGAACCCTTAATTGTACTAATAATTTACTTAATTAGACATCTTCACTTGTTTTTCAGCTCTTAAACAGTTGCAGATTTCAAGTTAGCTGTAACATTTAAAAAAAAACTATTTAAAAAAAGGTATAATTAAAAAAAATAGTTAAATTATATACACTGAGTGTACAAAACATTGGGAACACCTTTCTAATATTGAGTTGCAACCCCTTTTGCCCTGAGAACAGCCTCAATTCGTCGGGACATGGATTCTACAAGGTGTCGAAAGCGTTCCACAGGGATGCTGGCACATGTTGACTTCAATGCTTCCCACAGTTGTGTCAAGTTGTCTGGTGGTGGATCTGTGCTCTGAATTGCTCGTTCAATCTCATCCCACAGATGCTCAATTGGATACCAGTCACTGTGTACTGTTGGCAGTTGTGTTGGTTTGTAACATTCTGTGTAAAGCATGTCTCCTGTGTAGCAGAGTGGCAATGTGGTGTGTAATCAAGTGAAGTTCCCGGTGAGTCAGTGTACCAGTCCTGTCCCTGTCTCCCAGCAGTGCTGCCCTCGATACCCAGGTAAGAACTACATTATTAAAGTCATTGTATAAAAAAAAAAGCATTGAATTCCATAAATCTAACCTATTTTGCACATTAATTAGTACACAGTTTGACACGTCCTGTCACCATACAACATAATACCTTCCGTCTTTATGCAGTGGGTTATTTTCAATATACAATGCAAAACCAACTGTTGAATGAGCAAAATTGTTTAGCAACTTGCCTTAGAAAAATCATTGTTAAGTCTTGGAAAGCCATTCTTCGGGGCTAAATTCAAGACCTAATCAAGACTGAAGAACTCTACTTGCATTGGTTGGGTTTCAGCTGTTGTTCCTGGCAAATCCTGCTGTTCAAAGGTTCCAAATGCAAAAGATTTAAGTTGTGTCAAAACAGCAAACAAAACCTCAATCACACAACTCCCAGGATAGCTTTCCCAGCCAGCTGTGCTTAAAGCAACTGCAGGGAATCACATTAAATGATTCTTCAAGGTGAACTGGTCATGTACTTGTGAGATGCAAACATTGCCTGAATTTCAAATATGTGGGGTCACTTTATATAAAGTAGACCACAATTTTGATCTCGCTCTTAGTATTAATGGATGGCACAAGTTTTTGGCACACGGGTCAGTCTGTCTGGCTCCTAGAGTTTTGACTGCCCAAGGCACATGCAGGCTTCCTGTTACTGATTGGGAACATATTTATAACTCTCCTGGTAGTCATATTTATAACTCTCCTGGTAGTCATATTTATAACTCTCCTAGTAGTCATGTCAAACTAACACGGTTGTGTTTGTGAAATGTTTTGGATTTATTCTCATTGTTTTTACTCAAGCCCTTTTGCAGCTTTTCGAAAAACCAAATGCTGTCACTGAAGAGCGTCTCTTTCTTTTCAGAAGAGTTCTCCTCTCCCTTGGTCTCTAAGGTCAATGGAAAGGCCTGCAGCTATAATGGAGTCGTCTACCAACACGGGAGATGTTTGCGGCTGAAGGGCTGTTTCTCAACCGACTGGCCGATCAGTGTGCCCAGTGCAGCTGCTCTGTATGAGGGGATCATTACATCACGTTACCTTCACAAAGATCTTGGGTGGCAAGGCCTTGTTGAAATACTCAAATTGGAATACATACTCATTAGCCACTAGCTGGAGAGTCATTCCACAAGGTTTACAGGACACGCATTCATTGAATCAGTTTAACCAGCTGCTCATTTAGCCCCAAGTCCTGAATCAGCATGACCAGCTGAAATCCAGCATACACCAGTGCAGGTTATTGCTGGAGTTTCCAGAAGTGACTGTGGCACTACAATGAAACACAATGATACCATATTTTGGGGGCAGTAGTTGCACAAGGGCCACTACAAAGGGACGAGGCTGGCATGGGTACAATGATTCCACAGTAGTTTTGATATGTCTGTGACAGAATGAATACACATTGTATCCATTATGATACCACGTCAGCACCACAGCCAAGTACTGTTCCACTCATGAACGTTTTCATTGTCAGACCATGGAGTTGGTGTACCACGAAACAATCATGGTGAGCAATGTTACCCTGGTTTACCCGCTGTCTGAAGCATTCCGACACACTGTGATTTCCTGTTCTTACAATGGGTCCAGCTGACTGATGTGTTTAATCAGGCGTTCCATCATTTGTTTCAGGAAGGGAATGTGTACTGCGGGCTTGTGGCAAAGTGGCTAGTGGAGGGGAACAGGTGTAGCGGTGATGCGATGCAGGAGTGACAGGCAGACAACAGTTTCCAGTGAAAAGGTGCTTTTATTTATAATCCAGGTCTGGTGACCGTAAAATAATAAATCCCCGGCAATACACAACAATGTGTAAAGCACGGGGATAACAAAAACAGGGCACAGTCCAGAAAAAAATGAACCCACGGTCACCAGTCCTGGGTGAGTGCAGACGTGAGGGTGCGTGGTGAATACACAGATACGGTGGTGTGCAGGGGTGCTCCGGACAGGGCTGACCCTTTGCGACAGCTCCGGAGTAGTGCTCTAACTGTCTACAGTGAAACAAACACAGACAGTTAATAAACAAACACAACACATAATCACAAAAACACTGCGAGTTCCACTCTCGCTCCTTCTTCCTCCAAACGTTCTACCCAAACGAAGGAAAAGATCAGCGTTACCCTGGCCCCTATATGTAATCCCGCATGATATCTAGGTAAACGGTTGCAGCTGCCTTATTACTTGCAGCTGCCTCTCGTTTACCTTTCAAATCAATACGGTCTTACAACAGAGTCGCGCTTCTTTCCAGGGTGACCCACTTCCCTGACCCGGAAACGAACTGTCAGGCCAGCCCTTCCAGATACTTCTCCTCTCATTCTTTAGCGCCCTCACAGGTCGGGAGGAAGATTCATCACCAGAACTCATGTTTCCGTCACAGGGCTCCATCCCAGTGTCTGTCCCTGACTCCTGTTGCCAGGTGTGCAAAGGTAAAAAGGAAGCTGAACAGTTAGCATTACATGCACATGCTCTGCAGGCAGCCAGAGCTCTTACAAATGAAGGATCTTCAGTGCCTGAGCAATAGGAATTTCTGAAGTGAGCTGGTTTTAGAAATGACTACTATGGATGTGCAGCTGCTGTTTCTGCCCCCTCTGCCGCTGTGAGTTAGTCAATTGAATGAAATCAGAGTTCAACCAAAAGCACTGGTTGAAAATCTGCATTTGTTAGCAAGCCTGGTAGATCGTGGTCAAAGAAAAAAAACAATAATAGAGAAATACAAAAGAAAATCACACAGTCTAGAAGCACCTGCTTAGTTGCATAATTTTTCTTTGTTGCTATACTGTAGTGTACCTGTCTCAAATGTGCAGTTTTTAAAGAAGTACTAAAACACTACAGCAAATATGTATCTTCATTCTCAAAAAGCTGATGCTGTCCCAGTTTAATTGCATTTCTGTTTACAAGCCATGCTTTCAGCTATTTCTGTACTTCCTTGGTCATCTCACCAGACTAAATTGTTCCCACCCCTTCAATGCCTCTTTTTTTGTGTCATTAACCAACCAGCTGCTTTCCCTATTGACTGACATGATTTACCACCAGTAAAATTACTCTGAAGGAAGACAGTGCTGAGGTGAAATTGCCTTTGAAGTGAAACACTAACACCCTTCCTAAAAGCATGTCATACCTGTCGAGACGTGTCCTTGTTTAAAACTCTGTTCCTTTTCGTCAGGAGACAGGGATTCTTCGTGGGACCAGGGTGACGGGGAACCCTTCTGACAGCCCTCCAACAGAGAAGCTGTGTGTGCACTATTTAGAGGGCACTGTTCTGTTCTCTCTCGCAGCCGTACTTTATTAGAAAACTGAACATTACTGTCAGACACTGGAGCTTTAGTTTTTGCTAACAGGAAGATGCTGATTTTATTTCAGATGGACTTATCTTACTGCCATCATAGTTATATTATGTTTAATCCATGTCACATAATTCTGGTTATGGCACCACAGCCAAACCATGGTCAACTCATACACTGTTCAAAGCATGGCTGCATATGCTTTACTGAATGTCATGAGTTGAACCTTCTGTCAAACCTGTGGAATCTATCAATAAAACAATACATATAATAATATTAGTAAATTATAAAGACAGTTAAGTATGCATAGTTATTGTACTTGTATTTTGAAGTGTATCCCAATTTTCAATACCTAATGTATGGTGTACATTAAGTTAATGATGAACTCTGGCGTGTAAATTGATGTTAACACAACCTGCTGCTGTCTGCAATTTCAGAGGCACTTCTATCACCGAGACCCTGCCTGCCTCTGGGAGGCCTCTGTTCAGTCTGCCCCACCCCTCGGGCTCCAGAACTCACCAGGGCCTGCTGTCTGACCACCAGCAGGCATCCGGGACCATCGTTCAGATCGTCATCAACAACAAGTACAAGCATGGGCGAGGTGAGAGCGGTCGAACAGGGCCAGCCTAGAGCAGGAGGGCCACAGTGAACAGTACGAGATGGGATTCTGAGCTGTCATATCCTAGAGAATGACTCGAATGACTCGTTTATAAAACTGCCTGTCCTTCATATCACTGATTTACTGTATGGGAATAGGATCCTGGCAGATCCCTGTTGCTTCAGACACCATGGGCAGGACAAACAGCAGATTTGAGATTTGGAATGGTAACAAATCACACTGTGGCTAAATCATAGAAACACAGTAACACTTTACATTAAATGTCTCTAATTAATGTGTACTTATGTAGTAGTTACATAGGTACACATGTGTACTTACACATAATTACAATGTTATTATGCATTGTTACAATTGTGTCAGAAAAGTGTTAGGGTTAGGCTTAAAGTTAGGGATAGTGTTACGGTTATAGGATAGTGCATAATTGTAAGTACACATGTATTTACTAAGTAACTGCTATGTAAATATACAGTAATTAGAGACACTTACTGTAAAGTGTTACCAGAAACACTTAAACAGTGTCTTCAATGCCATACATTGGGGGTTTGCAATGGAAGATGTTGTATAGAGGCCTGGCAAGTATGCTGTTGACATGAAAGTGTGTGTGAGCTGGCCTGGGCATATATTTTTATAGGGTTCTTAAGACTGCTTTGATTACTGCCAAGTCTTTTTCAATTAAATACATATTAAAACACCATCATGCGTTTTATTGAAAGTAAACTGACCCCTGAAAGAAACCACAAATATTACAAGGCAAGCATGGAAGCTTCACAGCTCCAGCCATAGTAAAAGAGTTTGCCAGCTTAACCGTCATTCTTTTTCTTCTATTTTTTTATTACAATCAAAGAAACAACATCTACAGCCTGGTTCTTTGTTCTTGAACCCAACTAGATATTCTTCCAGACAGATACTGTACAATATATTTAGTACTAAAAAATATTTCACTATAGGATGGTAAGGGAATGTTTAATTGTTCGCATCTTTCTCAAACAAAAAAATATTCCATTACATATACCATTAGTCTAGTTTCTAATAATGCATAGTTTCTCTGCAAATTCAGTAGTTTATTTTATTTAGCTTTTACAGTGTTAGTCAGATGTTTTCTTGGAGGAAAATTATAAACCCAGGTTCTTCACATTACAGCACTAAAATGTATAGTATACACAGTGTTAGAACTTACAGGAACTCTTATTAATATTTGTGGCCACTGTGCATTGCTCTTGCACATATGCCACATGGATCAGCTCCACTGAAGAACCCCTTTGTCTCTCTTCTCCAGTGTGTGTGTCGAATGGAAAGATGTACTCGCACGGAGAATCCTGGCACCCAAACTTGCGCCCCTTTGGAGTCATGGAGTGTGTGCTCTGCACCTGCAATCTCACCAAACAGGAGTGCAAGAAAGGTAGGTAGGTACCCCTGCAAATACCCACACAAGATAGATGGAAAGTGCTGCAAGGTTTGTCCAGGTAAATTCAACTATATATAATATATAATTATATAATTATGAAGGCATTCGTGCACAACAAAGCTTTTTATAACAAAGGTTCTGATCAATATAAGGCAATTTGTATATTAAAGAATGTCTCTACAAAGTTTTTATACAATACTATACAATAGTTCTTAGCAATGGTAAACCAGCCCTCCATACCTCGCTTATCTATTGATATTTGTGGAGTTGGCACAGGTCCCGCATTCAAAAAAACTGTTCAGCCTCTGGATAGACTGCTGTGGGATGTTCCGCCCCTCTTCCTGTGCAGCTGCAGCCAGCTGGCGAAGGTTGGCTGGTTTCGGTTGTCTGATGTGGGTGGCACTGGCGATTTGGTCCCACAGATGTTCTGTTGGACTCAGATCAGGAGAAAAAGCTGGGCACAGCAAGACCTCAATATTGTTTTTTTGAAGTTGTGCAACTGTAATCCTAGCACTGTGTGGTCTTGCATTGTCCTGCTGGAAAATCAATACTTCCAGATTGGCTTGCAGGATCGAAAAAGCTCTTGCCTCAAGGACTTCGTCAATGTATCGCTGAGTACGAAGGTTGCATTTAATTTGCACCAAAAGCATACTTGTGTTAAAGGAGATTCCTCCCTACACCATCACACTCCCACCGCCCCACCACCACAACAGTCAGCATAAATCACCATGACTTCTCCACACACGTTGTCTTCTGTCAGGTCTGTCAAGGGCAGAACACCATTCATCGGTGAATATAACACTCCACCACTCTCTCTGCAGCCACCTCAGATGTTCTGTGGCACACAGAAGACGGCGATTTCGTCTCTCAGCTGTCAACATGTTACCCCTGAACAGCCTCCGAGCATGCAAATGATTTTCGGCAAGCTACAGTCATTCTGCTGATGCTTGGTTATTTCTTCCTGGAATTTCTCGTGCTGTAGCCACTGCAGTCTGAAAAAGAGTATGCAGATGGATCAGTTGGATGTGACGGTCCTGGGCCGGTGTGGTGATCCTCTGCCTTTCAGGACATGGCCTGTCCCTCACAGAGGCGGTTTCCTGGTTTCTCTGGACTAGTCTACTGATTGCAGGCCTCTTTCAGTCATGCCGATAGCAACCAGACGATCTTCATTACACAAGTGGGGCATAGTCGTATCTTTCGCTGTTTTTGCATTTATTAAAACCTGGTGTTTTTAAATCACATGACTTGAGCTCAGTATTTTGTTATTCCAAGGAACAATACTACTCAACCAATCAACAAACCCACCTGCTCACTGTTTAAAACGAAAATAACACACAGTGCTATAAAATACATTATATTATATATATATATATATATATATATATATATATATATATATATATATATATATATATATATATATATATATATTATATTATACAAGTTTGTTGCCCCTTTAAAAGCAGACCCAGACACTGAAATGAAGTTTTAAGAATGCTTACGCACTATTTTTAATATTTACACAAAAACAAAACAACTATACACGTCAGGAACCTATTCCAACACGTTGGGCAGCTAAGCTGTTTATCGACTAACAAAACACAAAGTTGGTTTAAGCTACAAAGTAAAAAGGTTTTACACACTACCTTTTTGTACGACTGAATGCACCCTCAGTCGGGCTCTCCACACAGCAGCCCTGAGCACACTGGCTGCTCTTCTTTAAATACCCTGCACCTGGCTCTAATTACAATTACCACCAGGTGCAGGGTGATATAATGGGGATTTCCACAATAACGTCCACCGATATGCACAATGATTTTAACAGGGAAAGAATCTGACCCTTATATATTATATATATATATATATATATATATATATATATATATATATATATATATATATATATATATATATATATATATATATATATCCATATATCCAATTGATAAAGTTAAAAAATGCATATAGAATCTAAATAAGAAAGATTTACTGAGAAAAACAGATTAATCTCAGTTGCGTAAGTATTCAACCCCTTTGCTATTGCATCCCTAAATCAGCTCAGGTGCAAATGATTTGTTTGAAAGGTCACAAAATTAGTGAAATGGTTTCAGCCTGTGTGTACTCAAAGTGGTTTAACTTATAGATGATTTCCCTCCTGTATATAAATACTTTCAAGCTACAATGAAGAACAAAGAGCTTTTGAAACAAGTCAGGGATAAAGTGATAGAGACGCATAGAGCAGGAGAAGGGTACAAGAAAATTTCAAAGGCGCTGATTATCCCTCTCAGCACAGTGAAGTCCATCATTAATAAGTGGAAGATGCATCATACCACCCAGACACTACCCAGATCAGGTCGCCCTCCCAAACTGAGCAGCTGGGCAAGCTGGAAACTGGTTCAGGGTGTCACTCTGAAACCAACAATGACCTTGAAAAGTTCTGTGTCTGAGATGGGAGTCAGTGTTCACACATCAACAATAAGCCGGTCCCTACACAAAGCTGGCCTGTATGGACAGGTGGCAAGAAAGAAGCCATTACTCAAAAAGCCTCATCTTAAAGCATGTAGAAGATACTGCAGACATGTGGAAAAAAGTTTTTTTGGTCAAACGAGACACAAATGTAGCTTTTCAGTCTAAATTCAAAGCGTTATGTCTGGCTCAAGCCCATCATTGCACATCACCAGGGACTGGGAAGCTTGTCAGGATAGAGGGGAGAATGGATGGTGCAAAGTACAGGCGAATCCTTGAGGAAAACTTGTTTGAGTCAGCCAAGACTCTGAAACTGGGGAAGGAATTTATATTTCAGCAGGACAATGACCCGAAGCACAAAACCAAAGCCACACTGGGGTGATTGAACAAGAGTGGCCCAGTCAGTCCTGACTTGAATACAATCAAACATTTATGGCGAGACTTGAAGATTGCAACAAACTTTTCAGAACTTTTCTCATGAAGAATGGACAAGAATTTCACCATCCTGCTGTGCAAAGCTAGTAGAGACCTATCCAAAAAGACTCATAGCAGTAATTGCTGCAAAAGGTGCTTCTACCAAGTACTGACTTAAGGGGCTGAATATTTTTGCAACCTGTAATTTTCATTTTGTACATTTTCTTTGCAAGTTTTGCTAACATTTAACCTCCTTCTCATAAGCAGTGTTGAATTTAACCACTACATCTTTGAATAAAAAAAGTTAGTTTGAAGAACTGGGCATACATTATTTGTAATTCAGCAAAATGTGACATTATTGGTATTGGGTGAATACTTCTGCAAACCACTGTGTGTGTGTGTGTGTGTATGTGTGTGTGTGTGTGTGTGTGTGTGTTGTCTATATATATATATATATATATATATATATATATATATATATATATATTATATTATATAAAAGCAAAAAACATTACCAATGCCATCTGGTTTTAAAGGCAATAGAAGTGTGTGAAAGGGTGGCTTTGCAGGGGTGATGTCAGACCTGAAAAGAAACTAAAACATTAAATGGTGGTGAGAAACTGAAACGCTACGGCGCTCAGTATTTTATTAAACAATAATAGAAAATAAAAGATTTAAACAAAACAAAATTATACAAAACAAAAGGCGCGTTGGCCAAACAAAGAAACAAATAACAAACAAGTATCGTGCTGGTGTATAAACAGCACGCTTAGCAAGTGTTATATTTGTGGATATTTACATCCTGTCTCCACTCTCATTCTCTGAGTGCAGACAGCTGCTTGCTTTTATACAGGTGACCATTAGCAACAATTAATTAATTGATTGATTAACCCTATTAGCAACAATTGATCAATGAATAAACTCAGGAGATTTTAGTGAATAAGATTGACAAATGGTTTTTGATTCAAAAACACTTTATATACAAGAAAGGTATACCTCCAATACAATCATATAAGCACAAGATTTAAACTGACTTTGGACAAGGCCTCAGTACAGCTCAGTGCATACGTTTGTATCAGAAAGCATGGATATCCATGGAGTCAATTCGAAAGAGATGAAAAGACTTTGCCATTTTGGGTATTTATACCTTTGTGAACAACTGTTGACTCCACTCCCATTTGTTTTTCTTCTGTCCAATGATAGGGGTTTCCACTCTATCATTGCACATTCCCTCTGCGGGGAAAAAGGGGGGGCTGCATACCACGTTGAACCTAGCAGGGCTCATCCATCTTGTCTTTCAGTTCCCCTCGCCCATCTCACACTATCTCTGCTAATCTCCTGCCTTTTGGCGTTTAGCTCAGACACCCATCTGTGACTTTGAGTCGTGTTAGGCTATGCAAAACTGCACATAGCTGGTTTTGCCGATGGGAAATGAAAGAACTCAAAACTTACACAATACTGTATAGAACCTTAATATAAAAGCATATTAAAGCAATTGAATTAGTAAGCACATTAAAACGACTATAAAAACACATTCACACAATTTAAACATAATGATTAAAAAGAACTTAACTATAAAAGACACACATACACAATGTAAAACTTACAATTAATAACATCATTAATACCTCATGCAGAAAGCCATCACTACAGACGGTCACCTTCTGTACAATTTTAACCCCATTCATGTGACTACAGTGTGAGAGCGGCTTTTCGACGGTTAACGGTTAATATATGTATATATATATATAAAATAATACAAATAATACTGGCTTTCACCATCACATTAACATATACATCATAATACTAATACAATAATAAACAAAGAGGCGAGAGACTCCGCACACAGTGCAATAGGTAAGAGGTATGGTAGCATTGGTAGCTCCAAGTGAATGGTCATATGTTTTGACAGTATCACAATGCTTTGAACCAATGTATTGCAGTTTAATGGTACCATAGCAGGACCAGCCAGCCAGTGTGCTGCTGTATCAGGACCATGGCCCTGTGCAATAATATATCAGTTCCAGATCCATTGTGTTTCCAATGCTGGTAATGCTGTTGTTTGCTGGTATTCCTGATAGGGACTCTTCAGGTTAATGCACTGGGATTAGAATAGGACGTTTAAAACATTCATTGATTACAGCTTTTGTTGATAAAAAGTTACGTGAAATAAAAGACTAAATACACAAGATAGTGCTGCCATTGAATACTCTTAAAGGAGTGCTTACCCAGGTTTTTAAATGCAAGGTCATACCTTTAATTAGTATCAATAGTGTTATTATTGGCCCCTCTTTACTGGAGTGAGCTTTGGGTGACCAGACTATCCTGATATTACAGGCTCGGTTACCTAAAGGTATCTGGCATTCTTTAATAAAGTCCATATACAGCGCCAATAGAAAGTCTACACCCCCTTAAACTTTTTTTCACATTTTATTTTGTCAGTGCCTCAGAGTTTCATGCATTTAAATAAGGATTTTTTTCCGCTTATCTACACACCATACACCACACTGTTAAGGGGAAAAAAGTTTTTATTGAGAAAAAAATATATATATTAAAAATACAAAACTGAAAGATCATAATTGGATAAGTCTCCACCCCCCTGAGTTAATACTTGGTGGAAGCACCTTTGGCAGCAATTACAGCTGTGAGTCTGTTGGGATAGGTCTCTACCAACTTTGCACACCTAGATTTGGCAATATTTGACCATTCTTCTTTACAAAACTGTTCGAGCTTTGTCAAGTTCCTTGGGGAGCGTTGATGGACAGCAATCTTCCAGTCATGTGACAGTTGGATTGGATTTCGATTGGATTTAGGTCGGGGCTCTGACTGGGCCACTCAAAAACATTTACCTTTTTGTTGCTTAGCCACTCCAGTGTAGCTTTGGCTGTGTGCTTTCGGTCGTTGTCATGCTGAAATGTGAACTTCTGTCCCAGTTTCAGCTTTCTAACAGAGGGCAGCAGGTTTTCCTCAAGGACATCTCTGTACTTTGCTCCATTAATTTTCCCTTCTATCCTGACAAGTGTCCCAGTCCCTGCCAATGAGAAACATCCCCATAACATGATGCTGCCATCGTCATGCTTCACAGTAGGGATGGTGTTCTTTGGGTGATGTGCTGTGTTGGGTTTGCGCCAAACAAAATGCTTTGCATTTAGGCCAAAAAGTTCCATTTTAGTTTCGTCAGACCACAAAACTTTTTGCCACATGGCTACAGAATCTCCTGAGTGTTTTTTTGCATACTTCAAAATGGGATTCAAGGTGGGCTTTCTTGAGTAATGGCTTCCTTCTTGCCACCCTACCATACAGGCCAGATTTGTGGAGTGCTTGGGATATTGTTGTCACATGCACACTTTGACCTGTCTTGGCCGTAAAAACCTGTAGCTCTTGCAAAGTTGCCATTGGCCTCTTGGTAGCCTCTCGGTCATCCAGTTTCAAGGGACGGCCTGATCCAGGCAGGGTCTTGGTGGTGCCATAAACCTTCCACTTCTTAATAATCCTCTTGACCATGCTCCAAGGGATATTCAAGGCCTCTGATGTTTTTTTATACCCATCCCCTGATCTGTGTCTTTCAACAACTTTGTCCCGGAGTTCTTTTGAAAGCGCTTTGGTGCTCATGGTTGAGTCTTTGCTTTGAAATGCACTACCCAGCAGAGGGAACCTACAGGAACTGCTGAATTTATCCTGAAATCATGTGAATCACTACAATTTAACACAGGTGGAGGCCACTTAACTTGGTGTGTGATTTTGAAGGCGTGAAGCTTTAGATTCAGTAACTGGTGGCACCCCTTGAGCAGGAGCAGCAACTCCAACTAAGTGTTTCCTGTAACTGTTGGTCAGTCTCTCACATATCGGTTTTGAGGAATTTTGGCCCATTCCTCCTTACAGAACTGCTTCAACTCAGTGACATTTGAGGGCTTCCTTGCATGGACAGCTTGCTTCCGGTCCTGCCACAATATTTCAATGGGGTTTAGGTCCGGACTTTGATTAGGCCATTCGAAAATGCAGAATTTCTTCTTCTGCAGCCATTCTTTTGTAGATTTACTTGTATGTTTTGGATCATTGTCTTGCTGCATGACTCACTTTCGATTCAGCTTTAGCTCACGGGCGGATGGCCTGACATTCTCCTCTAGAATCTTCTGATACAATGCAGAATTCATGGTTGTGTCAATAATGGCAAGCTGTCAAGGTCCTGAGGCAGCAAAGCAGCCCCAAACCATTACACTCCCACCACCATGCTTGACGGTTGGGAGGAGGTTCTTTTGTTTGAATGCAGTGTTTGGTTTTCTCCAAACATAATGTTTCTCATTGAGGCCAAAAAATTCTAACTTTGACTCGTCTGTCCAGAGAACATTGTTCCAGAGAGCACTGGTTTCCTCCTGGCTATCCTTCCATGAACACCATTCTTGTTCAGTCTTTTTCTGATAGTTGAGTCATGAACACTCACATTAGCCAAGGCGAGAGTGGCCTGCAGATACTTGAATGTTACTCTGGGGTTTTTTGTGACTTCCTTGATGATTTTCTGGTTTGTTGATTGTTTGATGATTTTCTTGGAGAAATTTTGGTAGGACGACCGTTCCTGTGTAGAGTGACTGTGGTCTTGAACTTTCTCCATTTGTAGACTATCCGTCTGACAATGGATTGGTGGAGCCCCAAATCCTTAGAAGTGGTTTTGTAACCCTTTCTAGACTGATGAGCATCAATAACTCTTTATCTGAGGTCCTCAGAGACGTGTTTCCACATATGTGTATGGTGAAGACCAAACTCAAAAAGTTTCTGATCTTTATATAGGGTGGGGCCTCGCAAACTCAGCCCTGAAGATCTACCTAATTATTTAAACACCTGATTCTAATGATCCTCTTAATTGTGTCACTTACTTTTTTCACATACCCTTAATTACTCATTGTTTGTCAAATTCATACATCATTTTGTTTTAAAAGACATGGAATTGGTTAATATAAACCCTATTGGATATTTAAGAAAATTAAGAAAGTTTTGATTCAAGAAGGCCATCATGGTAAAACTATGGAATTTCCTTAATTATCATTGGGGTTCACAAACTTTTTCTCGGCACTGTATATATTTTATTTCCCCTTAAAGCTGTGACCTGGCAAAGGTTAAACTAAAGTGAAAAATCACCCTGGGCTCAACTTAAACATTATCATCATGTGTAGCACCTTGTTCAATTCGTAATGAATAGGGCTTTCCAGGCAAAAAATATCAGGATCACCCTACTGACTTCTGGCAAGTTGCCAGACAGGGGATAAGTGACGAGTTTTATTCGACTTTCAGCCTAACCCTTTACCATGTAGGGGATGCAGGTTCTAAAATGTTAGTATTGCTGTAAGAACCTTAGGGACCACTCTTTCAAATTTTGTGAAACACTTTTGGTTTCAAGTTCCCCCAGTAGTCATTAGCTCCCTCTGAAATTTTAATGTTTGTTATTTCTACAAAGTTTAGGCTGAAATAACTCACGTAGCGGGGCTCCAAAGATATTTTTGGATGGATGTTGATGAGGTCCACAAAAATAAAGTAAAATATTTTGGTTTCTGTGGATTTTGGATTTTGGATTTTTGAAGTTGCATTCGAGCATTGCTTATAGCCACTGCAGTGAGGCTAAAGTACCACATAGTCTTAACCAAACTGGCGTTATTCTACAATTTTGCATTGTCTGAGGTTAGATCTAAAGTAAAAAGTGACAGTGTGTGCTTCCAGTGGCACTAGCTTGGAGCTGAGGGGTTATGAACTTGCATGTGGAACTTAGATTTCTTTGTTACAGTGACACATTTGAAACTACCAAAACCTCAGTTAGGTGCGTTTTAAAAACTACAAACTGATAGAAAACACAAAACCTAGATTACCATGGTAAACTTAAGGGGTTAACAACTTCCGGAGTCACTAGAATTTCACATATACTCCTACTGGAATAAAAATAAAGGTTCTTACAGCAATACTAACATTTTAGGATCCGCATCCCCTACAGGGTAAAGGGTTGGGCTGAAGTTCGAATAAAACTCGTCACTTACCCCTCGTCTGGCAACTTGCCAAAGGTGTGCAGGTGCTTCTGGTATTTTTTTCTCGAAAGCCCTATTCATTACGAGTAGAACGAACGTCTAAGTTGGTAGCATCTAATTTGAGCCCAGGGTGATTTTTCTTGTCAGGGTCACTTTTTCACTTTGGTTAGACCTTTGCCAGTTCACAGCTCGAAGAGGAAATTAAAAAAAATAAATAAATTAAATGATCTCTTAACTCAGCGGGCCCGAAAACCACTAGGTGAATTCTACTAGCAAAAGTCAACACAGTCGGGCCACAAAATGCCCCTTTAGTGGTTGAGTTGGCATGGAATGACCCACAAACAATAGGGCAGTTACATAACAGTCACCAGGGCAGCATGGAACTAATTGCAAATGTAACTATGGGTGTGTAAGATGAGTGAGACATGTGGTTTAGTTGAATAAATACTCTTTATTCCTCTGTGAATTGTCAATCTGTGAACATCTCATTTTAGTTTCCCCAAATTTCCCCGCAGGAATTGAATCCCATTTTTTTGTTGAGCTTTGTCTGAGCTGGTGTCACCACTTAGAGCCAGACTACACCACATGGTGGAGAAACTACAGGAAGCAGGTCCTGTTAAAGTATGGGGGAAAAGATACATCCCACTAAACACCACAAGTACTGTATAGAGTATCTTATAGTTCTTAACATTTACCATTAGCCTCCGTTTTCTCTTTTCAAGTTGTTATCTAGATACACACCTCTGGCATTGAACAGGAGAGACAACACAGGTAAGTGATTTAAGTAGTTTATTCTTTTAAATTTTAAAATAGTGAATGAGATTAAAACTGCAACAAGAAATAAAGAAACCAGTAAAAAAATAAATAACTGATCTAACAAAAAAATTCCACTCACTGCTTGTACGCCACAAGTTCTTCAGAATTCGTGAAAATAAAAGAAGAAAACAAAACAATTCAGAACTTCTGCTGTCCTCAAAAGAAAAAGGAATAACCAAAAATACTGCAACCAGCCCATATTCCACTGTAGCCTGCTTCAGGAATGGTCTCTAAACAGGAGAGCATCATTGGTTCTCTGCAGTCTGTCGATCTATCAGCTCCCCAGCATGTCTGCCTGGTCATGAGTGCTTTACAAAATAATAATAAAAAGAAAAAAATAAAGAGGAGAACAAAAAAAAAAATTAGGGAAGTAATCCAATCCAGCAAGAGAGGAGTCTTTCAGATTCGAGCGTGCACTCTTCCTATTACTTTGCAGGGTGTCTGATTTCAGCTTTAAACAGTTCAGCCGCATTTCAGTTCCCCCTCTCAGTTCTTACCCCGTTCCATTACTTGCTTTGCTTGGTTGTTTCTTACTGCATTTCATTCCAGCTCCTCTCCATTTACTTAAACTACCTCTTTATAACCCAACAAATTCCTCATTTCTCAAAAAAGCTTACAATAATTAAGCGATTTGAAAAAAAAAAATGTTTACAAACAAATAGTAAAAAAAAAATAGCAAAGAGAAAAAGAAAACGACACATAGTGATAAAAAAATGAAAAATAAGACGAAGTGATTTGTCACCTGATGACACTGGCGAGAGTTGTTTTCTTAACAGCTTACATTAAAGAAGTGGAACATTCCCTGCCTCATTTCGACTGTTTGAATTCACTTTGACCAAAATCAGCACCATGCCTTCCATTTCTAAGCTGCAGTTCAAACTGCATGTAGTCTGTTGGGTGGACTGTGCTTTTGAATAATTATTTTTTTAATTAATAACCTTGAATGCATGCCTTTGAATTTTAAATGTTGATTGGGTGCTTGACATGCCTAGACACACTTTGCAACTAGATCTGTTTCATGGTCGCCCATGGTATAGCAATGATTGCTGCTGATGTATAACCATGGTCTGACAATGTCATGGTTGTATTTGTAAGAGTTTGTGCCATGGTGCTATATGCTGTACCAAGCATGGTTAGACAATGCTTTGTGGGAACTCTCTGGACAGGTTTGCTGTCTGATTCTGTTTTTCATTTTGCCATTCCACCCCCACTAAAGCTACAGCGATGAAGCCATGAAAACCGGCCCCAGGAGAGCCAGCAGAGGCAGAGTCCAAACTTTCACACTGAACAAAGAACCATAAAAGAGAGAGACCAACACTGAATTTAGGAGCTTTACAAGAAAAAAAGACACCCTACACACAATGTATTAATGTATGTTTAGCACTAGCAACACTATCACTGCTCCACAGTGTTTGATTGTTTAATTGCAGATATGCAACTCTATATATTCAAAGACAAGCAAAGCTGCTAATCACTTCCTGTGCTAGAAGGCAGTCTTGCTTCAATTGAATGTATTGCTGAGTAGAACTTTCTGATGGACCTGCCTATGTATGTGTTAATGCCTCCACAATCCATGTTGCACCAGTTTTTTGTTTTATTCATGATTCAATCAGTAACTATTATTACGGTCACCCCTGATTTAACCATTGCCAGACCATGTCAATCCACGTCTGAGTCATAAGTGAATTTCTGATGGTACGCTGGCTGGCCAAAAAATGAAAGTGCCCTAATTTGTGAATGAGTAGCTCCTGGTGTATTGTATTAATGGAAACAGGTGTGTTTTTTCCAGCGTTGTAAGGTTTCTGTAATCCTGTTGTTACAATCAGTTACACATGAACAGAATTGCCTGCTGAAGACGCTGCCATTCCCACTATGGAGACAGCCACAGTGCAGTGCAACCACTGCGTTGAGATGGGCCGGTCCACAGGCCCCCACTGTCATGCGTGACGTCAGAGGGACTCTTCTGCTTGCTCGTGCTCGCTGCTTAAGACCTGCACCTCTCACTCCACTTGGGGTCAAGCCGATCACATGATCACACTTTTAGTGCACTGTTGCTGTCTACATCAAAATGAAGTTTGCTACTTATATCATAATTCAATCCCTCTTTGGAATCGGACATGTGGTTATTATCCAAATAGCACTGATTTACAACAAGCACTGTCCTTTATAGTGTGAAGGAGTCAGTTATGTTAACAACAGGGCTTTTTACTAAACGTTCCCAGCTTCGAGTTGCTTTCTTCTGCTGTATGAGGTGTCTCCAATGCATAGGCCTGTCAAAAAAAGACCAGGCCAAGAGGGTCCACAAATCAGCCCCCTGCCTGCCTCCACCTCTCCATAGCAACAAATAAAGTGTCCTTTATTACACTTTTTATTGGCTTGTAAACTCACAGGAGGTAGCCCAAGCAGGCGACTGGTCTGGGGAGTCTGTGTCGGTGTATTACCATCACCACTGCGCCGCTACATGGTAAATTATTCCAGTGGTTGTGTTTTTAGTGTTAGTCAAGGCCAGTAGCACAAGGGTTTGTATTCCTATGTGTAAACTGACTCCATAAATCAAGTACAGTACATTTTGCAGTGTTGGGGTCGTTACTGATAAAAAGAAATGTATTAGTCGTTATTCGTTTCTTGAGATAAAAGTAATGATATTAGTATTACATATTAGTTCATTTAAAAAAATAGCGCGCTATATTACTCGTTATATTACCCACTACATTCCTTCCTTTTGCCCTGCGAAACAATTGTGACTAATCTCCATAGTCTGGTAATGCGTTTTTTAAAGCTATGACAAACAAATAAACTTGTAATGCCGTGGGTTACCTTAGTTCTTGGGTCAGTAGCGTAGACAACTGCAAATGAATCAGGCTGGGCAATATTATCTTGCTTCCACTAAAGTTTTATTATTCAGCGACTTCATTACAAAGGCTCAGCAATAATAGAAAACAAAGTAATCTGCCAGTAGTATGTTGTAAACTGTGTTACAATTAAAACAGTAAATAAAAATAAAATGGAAGCACAGTAGGGCTCGTTGCGCACTCCACAACATCTCCTGCACGAATTCACACTCCTCACATCATTCTCATTAGCTACAGAGGCTATTAATGTACAAAATAAATCAACACTGTAAAATCACACTAAATATTGCAATTTGCTAGCTTCATTATAACAGTTAACAAAACTAACACCACTTAATCATTTACTTTAATTGAGCCTTTCAATGTATATGAACGCAGACATTAAAATAGTGATACTTATCTTTAACTCGCCCATATCAGGAAACAAAAAATCTGGGCAAAGGCTTATGGTCACTGTTGTCAGTATTAAACTACATGCACTTTGAACAAAAAACGTTTTTGAATCCGTCCTTATTTTAACTGGGTATGCAATTTGAGTTCTTCAATCGTAGGTTCAATGTTTAGTTTAAAAATCCAAGTAATCTTTGTTGTATCGCATCAATTGCGGTATACTACAAGGCATGGAGTTATTTTCTCAATACTGGTAGGCTATGTTCTTTTAATTAGCAAACAGTCCAAGTGGTGCCGCTGCATAGACATTACATGCTGTGTGTGCTTGTATAGTGATTTTGATATGGCGCACAAGTAAATAAATCTTGTTGAATTTACTGCTGCTTGCTTCCATTTAAACATCACATCATTTAATAATAACGTAATAATATAGCAAGAAAACACTCTTTTTTAAAAAAAATTTTTACGGAAAGTAACTAATATTATTACTCGTTATTAAGAAATGTAGTATTATTACAGTAGCACGTTACGTTACTAACGCGTTACCCCCAACTCTGACATTTTGTCATATGAACTGTAATCAAAATGTCACTTTTCTACAGTTTTATAAGGTAACTTTATGTGAAACTGTCACAGAGACGGCCGAAGTGGGCGACGTCAGAACCAGGAAGGAATGAAATACACAAAGACAGATGATGTGAAATGATGATGGCGCTTGCTTGCGCCGGTTTATTGTAAATAAAAGGTTTAAACACGAAAACAGAAACACGGCACTCTACGCCAAAATAAAAGAGACAAACAAAAACGGACTATACTTAACAAAATGGTGCACGGACAGACACACTGACAAACACGGTGAGTTTCTAAATAAACAAGTATCGTGCTGGTCCCACCAGCACGCAATAGCAATTGAAAAATAATTTCTCCTCCTCTCTCTCCCGTTCTCCACACATTTTAAACACTTGTGTTACACAGACCCTTTTATATCCCGTGTACCAACGACTGTACACCAACATTAAACACACAACATAACAGAAAATATACACAGGGGCGGGCACTTTGTTACAGAAACATTTACAGAATACAGTATGTGTCTGTTCTGGCTGAAAAAAATAAATACAAATTCCAGTCAAAGGCTTTCTAGCTTATTACATGTCTTGGTATATCTGAATATATAATCACAAGGGCAGTGGTACTCAAGGTCATTATCAATTTACCAGCAAATGCAGAAGGACTGGGTGGGGTTTTTGTTCTTACTTTTTGCCAGACAAGACGCAGATGAAGAACAAAGAGCAAATATTGCTCTGCATTTGTAGACAGAATCCCAGTTTCATTTATCTTTATCTTTATCTCTATAATATAAATCATGCTCCAAACATTCATGAGGAAGAAATGATGGTTTATACCTGCCTTTTGAAAACAAACGCTGATTTCTACGACCTCATAAAATATTGTGGGGGTCGTCTCGCTGCATGACAAGCACAAAATCCACATCAGTCATGGGCATGGGAACACATCAAACAGATATCTGTGCTGTTGATACATGCTTCATGGTACATTGTTGCGCAACAAAATATATTTTTAAACAGGCCGAGTGCTATAAGGCCTTTACTTGGACCCCAACTTGCTGAAATTTCTGGGGGAAAGAAAAAAATCAACTGATATTTTTTTGGATGAAAAACACCTTTTACAGATTTTATGAAACTGTAACCAAGCATGAATGTGGAATTCATTATTTGAATTAGCTTGGCTTGTTCAGTGCTCCCAACTAGTGTCTTCCCTGGACCAAAATCCATATCTCTACTATAGACAATGCAAAGGTCAAATGTTTACGAAACCTGTCAAACCATACTAGTACTTTTAAATAGACTGTAACACAGGGCTTGTACTGTAATGATTACTTGCATTGTACAGCTATGGCCAAAAGTTTTAGGTTTGAGACATAATTTAAAAAAAAAAAAAAAAAAGGCATGGTAAGTAGTGTGGCAAAATGGCTGGTAAGGGGAACAGGTGTAGCGGTGATGCGGTGCAGGAGTGACAGGCAGACAACGGTAATCCAGTGAAAAGTGCTTTATTTCTTTTCCAGGTCCGGTGACCGTAAAATAAATAAATCCCCGGCGATACACAACAATGTGTAATGCACAGGGATAACAAAAACAGGGCACAGTCCCGAACCAAACAAACAGAAAGTCACCAGTCCTGGGTGAGTGCAGTCGTGATGGTGGTCAGTGCAAACACTCTAGTCGGTGTGCAGTGGTGCTCCGGACAGTGCTGACCCTTGGCGACAGCTAGATAGTGCTTTAACTGTCTGGTGGTGAAAAACACAGACAATTACGCAGACAAACACAACAAAACACAACACGTAATTTCTCTTTACAACGAGAGCTCCTCTCTCGATCCTTCTCTCTCCAAACGTTAACCCAAACGAAAAAAAAGATCAGCATTACCCTGGCCCCTATATGTACTCCTGTATGACATCTAGGTAAAGGGTTGCAGTTGCCTTATTACTTGCAGCTGCCCCTCGTTTACCTTTCAGGTCAATACGGTCTTACAAGAGTCTTGCTTCTTTCCAGGCCGACCCACTTCCCTGACCCGGAAAAAACTGTCAGGCCAGTCCTTCCAGATACTTCGCCTCCCGTTCTTTAGCGCCCTCACAGGCGGGAGATTTATCACCGGAACTCATTGTATTTCTGTCACTTATACCACCGCTGAGAGTGGAGCCGAAGGAACACTCGGCTAAATCTACCTTTCCCATTATTCCCCCCTCCCGGGAAAAATAATCTGCATTTTGGTGGTACTTTGCTATACTTAGTAACTAGGCAACCAACCCCTGCCGCTGAAATTATCCGGGCATTGCTGTCCTTCATTGTGCTTAACCACGTGAGTGGGGCGTGGTCTATGACCAGATCAAATGAGTGTCCCAGCAGGTAGTATCGTAAAGAGTGAGTAGCCCATTTAATGGCCAAACACTCTTTTTCGACTACAGAGTAGTTACGTTCCCGAGGTAACATCTTTTTGCTTAGTTACAATATCGGGTGTTCTACTCCAGCTACTTTTTGGAACAAGACTGCACCCAAACCTACATCCGATGCGTAGGTGTGGAGGATGAATCGCTTGGTGAAATCTGGAGTAATAAGAGTGGGGGCCTGGCAAAGTCTACGCTTAATAGTATCAAATGCCCCCTGACACTCAGCTGACCATTTAATTAAATTTGGAGCACTCTTTTTTGTGAGGTCGACTAACGGGTTAACCACTGTGGCGTACTCGGGGATGAAGCGGCGGTAATAACCCGCTAAGCCCAGTAGTGACCTCCCCTGAGTCTTGGCTTTAGGGATCACTGCATCAAGCCTGAATTTTGGTGACCACAGTTCTCACCCTTCCATTCCCCATTAAGAATCCCAAATATTGCGTCTCTGTTTCCTCAAGTTAGCTGTCAGCCAGGCTGCCCTTAGAGACTGCAGAACGGCTGTAACCCTAACCAAATGCTCTCGCCAGGTGAGCTGTAAATAACCACATCATCAATATAAACTGCTGCATATTCATCATATTGGCGTAAAACCTGGTCCATCAGTCTCTGAAAGGCAGCAGGCGCATGCTGTAGCCCAAATTGTATGGTTTAAAGCCCTTCTGGTGTTGAAAATGCAGTTTTCTCTTTGGAGCTGCGGGTTAAAGGGATTTGCCAGTATTCCTTCGTCAGGTCCAGAGTTGAAATAAACCTCGCTTTTCCCAGTCTGTCTAAAAGTTCGTTGACCCGATTTCAGGATATGCATTGAACTTAGCAATAGTGTTTACCTTTCTGAAATCCACGCAGAAAAGTGCATGGTTTGTCTTTCTTAGCCACTATGACGATCAGACTGCACCACTCGCTCCTGGAAGGCTCAATCACCCCAAGCTCGAGCATATCCCATACCTATTTGCGAACGCCACTTTGTCGACTTTCCAGGATCCGATATGGTCTCTCTCACACTGTGACACCTGGTAGAGAGGTAATGTCATATTCAACTAAGTTTGTTCTGCCGGGCACGTCAGAAAAAATATCGCTGAACTCCTCAATAAGCTTACACAGCTCTCTTTGCTAATCTGGAACCAATTGTTCCCCCATTTAAATCATTCTTGTGCTAGGGGTCTCTGGACAGGGGCCTAAATCATCCTTCATATTGCCTGGGGCTATAAATAAGACCTCCCTTGCCTGCCAGGGCTTTAACAAATTGACATTTTAAATCTGGGAGTTCATTACTAGATCGGGCTGTCTAATTTCATAATTCACTTTCCCTTTAGCCCTATTCACTTTATATGGTCCCTGCCATTTAGCAAACAGTTTTGATTCTGATGAGGGAAGTAGCAGCATTACAGCACAACCTGGTCGAAAGGTTAGAATCCATGCATTTCTGTTGCAATGCTGCTGCTGTCGGTGCTGAGCCGATCTGAGGTTGTCCTGGGCCAAACGACCGACCGAATCCAGGCAATCTCTTAGAAGGAGCACATGCTTCACTACATTCTTGGACGAGCCTTTGTGCTCCTCCCATCCCTCTCTCAGCAGGTCGAGTGACTCAAGGCTGCCAGCCGTACAGGAGCTCAAAGGGGGAGAACCCAGTTGACCTCTGTGGCACCTCTCACTGCAAAAAGGAGGTAGGGAAGAAGCGATGCCCAATGTTTTTGCTCTTGTGTTACGAATCGTCTCAGCATCGACTTTAGGGTCTGATTAAAACGTTCCATCAGACCGTCTGATTGTGGATGATAAACGGACGTCCTGATGGGATGTATTTTTAATATTTTGTACACCTGCTGTAATGTATTGGACAAAAAAATGATTCCATGATCAGTCAAGATCTCCTTGGGGATCCCTACTCTAGCCATAATCTGCGTTAACTCGGTGGCTATTGCAGCGGCACTAGTGGACCTCAATGTCCGGGTATCGCATTGCATAATCCACCACTACTAATATATGCGTATACCCAGAGTCAGAAGGTAGCAAAGGGCCCACTACGTCCATTGCAATGCGCTCAAAAGGAATGGAAATAATCGGCAGTGGGACCAAAGGGGCGGGACACACTCAACCCGGCATTACTCGCTGGCAGACTGGGCATGTGGCTACATATCTCAACACATCAGTGTGAAGACCTAGCCAATAGAATCGAGCCAATATTCATTCCCTCGTCTTCTCGGCTCCGAGGTGCCCCGCAAAAGGGATATCATGCGCCACCCTCATGACCTCGGTCTAACAAGACGGGTGAACCAACAATTGTGTTACAGGCTGTCCTGTGCCCGCGGCTAGGTTTATCCTATACAGTAATTGCCCCTTAATACTGAAATGTGGATATACTAGCGCCCCAGCGCCATCAACATCCTTACCTGCAATGGACTGGACCTGCCCCCAAACATGCACCAGTAACAGGTCATTATGTTGGCCCCACACTGTGTCCGTGCTTGAGCACCACAGGTCCGGTACATTGAGAGGGGCTGAAATAACCTCTGCCCTTGTTGGCCCAGTAACCTCGCTCTCTCGGTCACACTGCGTTCCCACTTCCTTTGACTGATGTTTGTTCTCATCCCACCACTTTCCCACCAGACCCCAGCCTTGTCTTAAAGATGCTCCCTCCCATTTCGCGGTCCGTCTCTCCTTATTTGTTTTTCTAGGACAGAAAAGAGGAGAAAACATTTCAGTATGAAAAGGAAATACCTCCCCAATTCATTCCTTTTTTTTCTGCCACATTTACATGTGCGGCTGAGACTGCCATTATTTGCATTAATTGTTTGAATTTTGGCCAGTCTCGGCCCAGAATAACTGGGTGTGGCAACCTTTCCGACCACCCCTACTAAGAGGTGACGTTTTATCGGTCCTACCTATAAATATACTTTTAGTGTGGGGTATGCCGCCGTGTCTCCATGGATACAGGAGATGGCCACCTGACCTTGTGGCCGCCAGTGCACACCGCCCAGAAGAGCTGTCCTAATCAAAGTTTGCTCACACCCTGTTTCCACTAATGCGTAGGTTTTCACATTTCCTAAAACAACATCAATCAGACAAGGCCCTTCCCGACCGTTTTCCCCATGCTTACCCGTTTCAGGTGCCCAATTGCATGTGGCCACATCACACTCCATGGCAGCAGGGCATGACCTGGTCATATGTCCTGGCTGGTTGCACCTAAAAACAGATAGGAAGGACAGAGGGAGCAGTGGTCGCTCGTGGCTTGGTAGGCTGCCTGAGCCTCCCCAGTCAGGCAGGGTCCCAACTGGTTTGCCCAGAACTCCCGATGGCCAAGCCGCCGTTTTAAATCATATTTACAAATATAAAACAATAAACAAAACACAGCGGTAGCCAGCCGTTCGAATGCCACCAATTATGCCTCCGGGTCATGCTCCGCCGAAATCTTCATCGCCCATGCCTTCAGGGGGCGACATCAGCGGTGTTATGGTAGGGGCCATCGCTGTGGCAACGGCCAGTGCTACCCATTCAATGAGCGCCATTAGCGTTCCTCCCTCCTTCTCTCCTCTGCATCTCGCCTGCTTTCCAGCAAGCTGCAGCAGCTCCGCCAGCGCATTGAGGTCCATCCCGATTCTGACACCACCTGTGGCAAAGTGGCTGGTGGAAGGGGAACAGGTGTAGCGGTGATGCGATGCAGGAGTGACAGGCAGACAACGATAATCCAGTGAACAAGTGTTTTTATTTCTAATCCTGTTCTGGTGACCGTAAAATAATAAATCCCCGGCAATACACAACAATGTGTAAAGCGCAGGGATAACGAAAACAGGGCACAGTCCTGAACAAAAACAAACACACGGTCACCAGTCCTGGGTGGGTGCAGTCATGCTGGTGCTCAGTGCAAACACAGGTAGTGTGGTGTGCAGTGGTGCTCCAGATCGTGCTGACCCCTGGCAACAGCTCCGGAGGTGTGCTTTAACTGTCTAAAAGTGAAAACAAACAATTAACAGTACAGACACAATAACCCACAACAAGTATTCTTTTCACACACTGAGAGCTCCTCTCTCAATCCTTCTCTCTCCAACCATTTAACCCAAATGAAGGAAAAGATAAGCGTTACCCTGGCCCCTATATGTAATCCCGCATGACATCTAGGTAAACAGCTGCTCCTCGTTTACCTTTCAGGTCAATACGGTCTTACAACAGAGTCAGGCCAGCCCTTCCAGATACTTCTCCTCCCGTTCTTTAGCACCCTCACAAGTCGGGAGGGAGATTTATCACCAGAACTCATTATCTTTCTGTCACAGACCTATAGGGTGTTTATTATCATTCTAATAAATGCCTCCCACGGGTATCCCGTTTTATTTACAAGTAGCCTCATGAGTATGTATGAGAGCACATTCATGGAAACAAGAAGCCTTTCAAATCCAGGAAAAGCCAGGAATATGCTGCTGGCTGCTGTCAATATTTTTTTAAGAGGAGTGGAGAGAGTTGTGGTTTTCTGGAAAAAAATAACAGCGACTCGGAATTCTCCAAATTATTAGATTAGAAATACAATTTAACATGCCCACCCAAGATATGAATAATAATTTATAATAACACCGTTCTGAAATATTACGATAAGGGGGCCCTCTTGAAAACTTTTTAACCAGAAACCAAGCCTTAGGCGAACTACAACTGCCTTTCACAGTGCTTTACTGAGTTCACTGCCTCCTTGGCAGCTAAGCGAGTCACCGGCTTCATTGTTTACTAGGCCTTGGTGTACCTCACCTCATCATTTTTTGACACTCACAGGACAGGAGCTGAATAAAGTGCCTTATATCCAATCAAAGCACCAGTCAAACAGTCAATTAAACTCCTGTATTGAATTGTATGTGATCCAAAATGTGAAAAAAAAAACACAGACAAATTTCTGTTGAAGTAACTGACAGTTTAAAAACAGGCAGAAAGAATCTCCCAATGGGCAGATTTATTATCCTGAATTGATTGTTTGTGGTGCTACGCTAACTTTTTAACCCAAAGAATAAACTGTTGTGACCCACGAGGGAGGGCCATGTGTTGCACTGACACGATTTCCACTTAAAGCTAATTCGTTGTTTCAGGACCATCACAGGCCAGAATAAACTATACTGTTGAGAGCTAATCTATCTACATGTGCTCAGTGATTATAGAGTCAATCTGACTCTGTTATGGAAAAACACTCGCAGCAGAGCAATGAAACTTGGCAGGTGGCAGCGCCAAATAAAGATCAATATGATTCCAGAACCACAGCTGTGGGCCAACAACTCATTGTTCTATTTGAGACCTATAAGTGAATTAACAGGGATTGAGTCAGTTTACTAATCCCATACCTTTGCCATTTGCTCTGTAGGTCTGACAAGTGCGGTTTTGAAAGAAACACATGTTATAGCTGATTATCTGGCACGATGTCTTGCATGTCTTACTCTAAGGTAGCTTTCCTTGGTCATTTCAACTAGAGAGTGACATTCTCTCCACTTGTCCAGCTCCTTATTTCCTGTCAATAACATGCAGCCAGTGACTTGTGTAACAGGCATTGTTGAGAGATGCCCCCTGTCGGTGAGATGAGATGAGGTTAAGAGCTCTATAACCTTGAATGCAGATGAGCCTGGATCTTTTGCATTGTGGTTAAGACGCTAGCTTGCGGTGTTCAATTACACTTGCTTTGCCGCAAAAGACAGTGCTACAGTGAAACTACCTACTACAGGGAATTCAAGAGAATTTGAAAGTAAGGCCTGCAAGTTAAGAGTAAATATGGACTATATATTCAAAGTCCATGTGAGAGCTGCATACTAGCAATAAACCCAAGAGTGCATTACCAGCTCAAAACCAGCAAGGCAGTATATTGTGATAATCGTGCTCTTTTTATTCTGTTATTAGTATGAACTTTGTTGTTTTGGAGTTCCTGTCCCTGCTTGGTTGAATTTCCATGTCTTTATTTCAAGTATTTAGTACTGTACATGGTTTGTTTATAAAAGCTACAGACAGAAAGGTGCATATAATTTACCTACATATGAACATGAAGAATACAAATATCTATTTCATGCAATACAGTGCCCGATTACCATGGTAACTATATACAGAGATGTGTTTGAGAATGCAAGGTTAAGCTTTGCAGAACCCCCCCACCCCCCCGGTTATTTGTATCATAGTTAAACCATGTTAGCAGTATCTGTATTTATTTCATTATCGTCTTAAGAAATGAAAACTGACTGCTTTAAATCCTTGTTCTCATTATTATGGCAGGAGAAGCAGGTGTGGGCAAGGTGCCTGTGCTCAGTGTACAAACAGTATTAATTAAGATTGCTAGCTGGCAGGGAAATTGTTTGATCCAGATAGAGACAAATCAAAAGAATATCAAGGATTCCTTTTCTGAGCAAAAGTGAGCTCCCTTTCATCTTCAAACAAGCACCAAACGAGAGACCAAAACAAGCAATAACATTTCTGACAGGATAAGTACCTTGTGTTTTGTTGCATGAAGTATGTCCAAGTGTAATCAAAAAGGATTGGACTCTATACAAGTCATTGCATTGCTATGTAAACAAGTGCTTGTCTGGTTTATCTTTGCTGCAGAGCTTCTATGACATCATTGTTGCTGAAACCATTCTGATTTCTTTCCTTTAGCACCGGAAATAATAAATGGAAATAATCACCATGACTTACTATAGTAGTGTGTCAGCGTCGCACTAACCCAGCTGAACAAAAGAAACTTCAAACTACATTCTTCTAGATTATCTTAACTGTCCCTTAACTTTTAATGATGCTTGCAATCATTCTCAGTGGTCATCATTGCAATTTTTGAAATATATTTTGGAATGATGTAGCTTTAGGTGCTTTGATTATGAGTTCAGGAGTTTAGCTAATTGCTTGCTATTGATATATGTCATTGTCACAAAGATGGCTGTAGTGGGTGACATCAGACCAGAACCAGGAACCAACACAGAATAAAGAGAGGTGAAGCTTGGTGAAGCTGAGCGATTGTTTTTGTTAATAATGAAACAGACAGAAAATAAAAGGTTGAAAGACGAACAAAACACAGGACGCAGCACTTTAGCCAAAATAAATAAACAAACAAAACGGACTACACAGACAAACACGGTGAGATGGTATTTCTATAACTATTATTAATTCTCTCCTCTCCACACCCATTCTCCACTCACCGAACACACAACCCCAAATGAGTGAAAACATGCTGCTTTTATGCAGCTGTACCGAGACTAGATTGCTAATCAGTTATTCAATTGGAGTCTCGGTACAACTGCACGTGAATTAATAAAGTGCAATTCCTCGTGCTCACATATTATTACATTTTACCTGCACGTGAAGTGCTGTGCAATCCTTGTGCCTAAATACAAATATACATTTTAAACCACTGTGTTACACAAACCCATTTGTATCCAGTGTAACAATAACTATACACCAACATTAACACACTACACGTAACATACAACACAAATAAATAGCCCAGGGGCGAGGCACTTTGCCACAGTCATGTAGTCTTAATCAGACAAAATGTCTTTAAATTAGTAAGCTCCAGCACCATCTAGTGTACAGCTGTATATTTACAGCAAAACAAGCTTCCTCCAATGTGTCAGATCACTAGCTGTTGCTGGATCTTGCTTCTATAAAGACAAATTATCTGATCTTATATGAGAAAGTAACACATGTTAAATACAAAAGAAGCTAACAACCCTATTGTGTTCAAAGCATACATTTTTCATATATTTAAATGAGACAGATAAATAGATCGATAGAAACACTGCTTAGTATCAGGGATCAAAATAAAACTCCCATTACATAGCTGTTTGATCCATTCCTGGTTTTTCTCTGAGTTTAATAAAACACACCTGAGGTTGTTATTACTTATACACTGTGGCTAATCAAACTCATATTAAAACCTGGAATGGGTGAAACTGCTATACAACATTAGTCTTATTTCCATCCCTGCTTAGTATGTGTAAATATTATATGAATACATTTCTGATTTGATACATTTTTTAAAATACTAATGTAATAAAAATATATATTTTGAAAAGAGAGGAGTTTCACTCACTGAATTTCGAGTTGATTTTTTTAAAATTTTTGCTGCAGTGCTGCCACCTGGCAGGCTTTTCAAGGTAGTGAACAAATGTTTTAAAGTCTTGTGGGCTGACATTTTTAATAATATTAGGGATCTCTTATTATCGGTTTTATTTTTCAAACTTAAAGCTTTTATTTAAATGTCTATAAAAGTGAAAGATTAATATCAGTCAAAATTGATTAATCCATACTGGGAAAATAACTGTTGGATAATAACAAAATAAAAACACAAAAGACTGAAAGAGACTTGAAATGAAACCCCAGTTAAAAAGTATATTTGTGTTCTGCTTCCGGCTGGTAAGTGTGTAGATGACATTCTGAGCAAAACATTTCCACTGCTCTTTAAGGTGTGATTAATTACTGTTGATACAAATGGGATTCTCAATTAAATGTCTCAAAACAGCTGCTGAATCAAGCTTTCTGTGACAATAACTTCCCCAAAAGCAATCCAACATTATTCAATGTGCAATAGAATGGGTTCTTTTACTTTTTAATTTAGAATCCCCTTTGTCTCAAAGAAAAAATTACACTTAAAGGACAATAGAAAACCAGAACATTTTGCCAACATTTTATTGCTGCAATTGTTTGACAGCAATACAATACAATGCAATACAATACAATACAATACAATACAATTTAGTCTTATAGATCTCTTCCTCTTGAGGTGAACCCGGGGTGCTAACCAATGAAAAACTGAAGAACTTTTGAGTCTAAGCACACATCAAACACGCCTTCAGTCTAGACCTTAAAGATTCAAGTGTGCTGGCATGCCTGATAAGAATTGGAATTAAGTTCCTTCACAACTGCAGGCCTTTGTCCCAGTCAATTTCAGGCAGCATTTTGGATCCAACAAGAGTTTTGTAATCTCAGAGAAGGACAGAGAAGGGCTGGGAACCAAGGGAGAAACCTGGAGATAAGAAAGGCTGGGCAGGACTGTTATATTGATTGTAAAAATCCAAGTGCACCTTTTTAAGCACTGGGGTGCTATTCGAAGGGCTGTGGTTGTAGAAGCAGGCATGGGGGCCCATAAGAAGCAAACAAGAAGTTTCAAATCTCTGATTTATTGTTAAATATCCAGGATTCTTTGGTCATACACAGCTCTTGGTTGGTTTCAGACATACAGACCAACCCTTTTCTGGTTCCTTTACTGGTTTCCAAACACAGTTTCCTCCAGCTTCTCTCACTGCAGCCCTGCTCCCTCTCTCACTCAGTTACAGAGGGCTCATTACAAGGGTTCACATCTCTGAACTGAAGTGAGCAGCAGTTGTCAAGGTGTAAAGAAGTTAACTTTTGAACTTTTCTGTAGTTAAAACAATCATGAGGGATGTAAACGAACTAGGATGAGATATCACCTAATGAAATGAAAGCCAAGTATTAGTCTCTAATGAAGGATGTTCTGGTACATTTTATTTATTTATTTTTTTAAGAAATTGAAATACGTTGTAACAAACCCTTCAAAAAAAAAAAAAAAAAAAAAAAGAATAACTGGAAACTAATTGATGTTTTTCTTATGTTGATTTATTTTAAATTTATATCCTCAGACAACATTTTGCAATGGATTTAAATTACTGGTCCAAGATTTCTTGCTTTTAGATTGGCAATACAAATAAACCCTTGCCTGCATTTGTTTCAAAACAGAGCAGAGGGGATGTGATGTAAGGCTGGCAATAGCTGATAATACAGGAACTACATATACAGTTACAGTACCGTGAAAAAGTATTTGCCCCCTGTCTGATTTTCTGCATTTTTGCACATTTTTCACATTGAATTTTGTCAGATCTTTTTATGGGTTGTAGTAGTATTGTAACAGGAAGAGATCTGTGCTGACTCTGCTGGCGTGTTCACGGGCTGCAGGAAGAGGGCGGCAGTCATCCAACAACCGCCTGTGAGTCATGGCAGTGACATGGGGAGGTGGGAAAGTGGGTGTGTGGACTTTCCCCCTCTCTGAATGGCTGAGAGGCACGTCTTGGGAGATTGTTAGCCCTATAAATTAACACTCTGTTGTTTCCTCAGATCTGCCCTTTTAAACACGTAGAGTGCGCAGAAACTCTGGTCCACGACCAAACGGAACGGAACGGAGGTTCAGAGCGAGACAGTGAGGGAGGGGAACCCTTGGGCAAATCTGAATAAGGATAGCTGAGCAGGCTAGGTAGCCGGCAGCGTAGGACGGTGATCCGGGTCGCACGGGCAGCGGCGACCGAGATATTGCTGCAGAGTGCAGCACCTTTTCTTTGTAGTTTTGTTACTGTTTTATTTTTCCTGTTTCTTTGTGCCTTTGATTTTTGTAGTATTGTTTTGAAGCACCTGCGAGTGCGCCTGAACTGTTTACCCTTGCTTGGTATTCCCGTGGTTCTGTTTACCATAGTTGGTAAGCAGACCACGGACCAACAGCGCCCTCTGCGGGCTAAAGAAACCCAACGCGCCCCTGAAATAAAACTGGGCACCTGTGTGGTGTTTTCAATTACACCTGTCTGTCTCCTGGTCAGTGAATTACCCACTCCCTTTCCACACGTGGTATGAGAGTGGGATTCACTGGCATTGCCCCAAGCAGTGCATCCACAGAAGGAGCAGACGAGTCATGGATGCTACACAGTTTGCTGCGATGATGGACCTCCTGCGCCAGACGCTCACTGCAGCAGTGCAGGGGGTGGCTAGACCCGCAGCTCCAGACCCCCAGTTACAACGCCCCACAAAAATGACGGCCGAGGATCGACCCGACACCTATTTAGAGGTGTTTGAGGCCATGGCGACCTCGGCCGGGTGGGATCCAGCCCAGTGGGCTAGTTACCTGCTTCCTCAGCTCACGGGGGAGGCGCAAGCAGCAGCGAGAACGCTGTCCCCAGATCGGATGATGGATTACCCCACGCTGAAAACCGTCATCCTTAATCGCGTGGGGGCCACACCGGAGGGGTATTGGAAGAAATTCCGAGAGGAGCAAAGGATGAAGGATTACGCCCTGGGTTGGTTGAACCTGGAGCTGAACACCAAAGCCAGGGTGGTGGAGATGATTGTGGTGGAGCGCTTCCTGGAGTGTCTAGCCCCGGAACCTCGGCTGTGGGTCCAGCGGCAGACACCAGACACGCTGGACCGGGCGGTCGAACTTGCCGAGCGGTACCAGGCAGCGGAACCAACGCCTGCGAAACTGCCCGGGAGGAGTGCGGCTACTGGATCGTCCCCTCAACTGGCCCCGGAAAGGGCGAAGGGACTGGGGGGAAGAGGTAGTCCAGGATTTGGTCGGGGGGTGTCGGCGGGAGCTCCCGGCCCGGGTACTGGGGCAGGGTGGGGATACCCACCGGCTGCTGCAGTGTCGGACCGGGGTCTCGCGTGGACGAGTTATCGGCGAGCCCCTTTTATGGCTCCATTGTTTCCCCCTCTTTCCAAAACTTCGGGGAGAGAAACCAGCCCACTGAGGTGTTGGACGTGCAGGGAGGTGGGCCACCTCTCCCGGGACTGCCCTGTGATGGAGTGTGACCTCAGCCAACCAGGTAGGCACATTCAATTACCTCAGTCACTTCAGCACCCGGGTTTTGTTATTCCTGTGACAGTGGATGGTACAAAAACCCAGGCTCTCCTGGACTCAGGGTGTAGTCAGTCTCTGCTACAGGAGAGCCTAATCTCACCGGGGCATAAACGCATATTGGGACGGGTGCATATTAAATGTATTCATGGGGATGTCCGCTCTTATCCCAAGATCAATGTGTGTATGACTATTGGCCAGCAGGTGACGCAGGTGCGGGTAGGATTATGTTCTTGATTGCCGGTACCAGTAGTTCTGGGACGGGACTGTGAGCAGTTTAAAGATTGGTTGGCTGCTCTGACTGCCCCGTCTTCTTTATTGGCTAAGAAAGAGGAAGTAATTGGAGAGATTTTTCCCTTTCGCGATCCAGAGTGGTTTTTCCATAGATTTAAACCCCGTAAAACTAAACGGGGGCGCCGGATCGCTAAGAATGAGGGCTGGCAATGGAGGGAGTCGGAGAAGTTTCAGGTGGGGGCGGTTGGTGAAGAGTCTGGGGGGGAGGTCGCGGAGCCAGCGCAGGGGTCTGGCTCGGCTGCCTCTGCTCGGGACCGACCTGACCCCGAGTTGGAAGCCATGGGAGCTGATTTCTTAGCTCGCTCCCGTGACTTCCGACTCGAGCAAGGGCGTGACGACGTGCTGGGCAGGCTCTTTGACCAAGCAGCGGTGGTTAATGGTCGGGTGGTCGAGCCCAGACGCGCCGCCACGTACCCCCACTTTGAAATTGATCGAGACCTACTGTACCGTGTTGATAAATTACCCCAGACCGGTGAAGTGCGTCATCAGTTGCTCATTCCTCAGCCCTTTAAGGAGGATTTGTTGCAGCTGGCTCACGCTATTCCCCTGTCTGGTCATTTGGGAAGGGATAAAACTAAAGCAAGGCTTGTGTCACGGTTCTTCTGGCTGGGGCTGGATGGCGATGTTAAGCGGTTTTGTGAGCGTTGTGGGGAATGTCAGAAGGCCAGCCCTAGAGCCGTTCCACGAGCCCCACTGGTGCCTTTGCCCCTAGTGGAAGCTCCGTTTGAGCGTATTGGGATGGACATAGTTGGGCCACTAGAAAGGAGTGAGGCAGGATACACCCACCTACTTGTCATTCTGGATTACGCTATGTGTTATCCAGAGGCAATTTCCCTCCGATCTATGTCCGCTAAGTCTGTTGCCAACGAGCTTGTGAAGGTTTTCTCCCGGGTGGGGATTCCCAAGGAGATACTAACTGATCAAGGCACCAATTTTATGTCCCGGCTAATCCGCGGAACATGTAAGCTTTTGGGAATTAAGACCATTAGGACCTCTGTGTTTCATCCTCAGACCAACGGTTTGGTGGAACGCTTTAATAAGACCCTTAAGAACATGTTGCTCAGATTTATTCGTAGTGATGTGCGTTACTGGGACCAGCTGATTCCTCCCCTTCTCTTTGCGATCAGAGAGGTTCCCCAGGCTTCTACGGGGTTTTCACCATTCAAGCTGTTGTATGGGTGGAGACCCCAGGGCATGCTCGATCTGGTCAGAGAGATGTGGGAGGAGCAGCAGGACAATTCGACCAATACCGTCCGGTATGTGTTGGACCTGCGCAAACGTCTTGAGTCTGTGGGGAAATGGGCGCATGACAATTTGCAGCAGGCGCAGCACAGACAGGAGACACAATATAACCGAGGAGCCCGGTTGCGCACATTTCAGCTGGGGGATAAGGTACTTCTGTTATTACCCAGTTCTGAGTCAAAACTCTTGGCTAAGTGGCAAGGACCCTTTGAGGTTACACGCCAGGTTGGGAAGGTGGACTATGAAATCTGCCAGCCAGAGAAACACATTTACCATATCAATCTCTTAAAGCCTTAGTTACAGCCAGAGGCGTTGTTAGTGGCGCATGCAGATGACAGCACGGACCTGGGACCTGATCTTTCTGTGTTGGCAAGAAAAGGATCGGTACAGATTGCTGAGAATCTGACACTAACGCAGAAATGTCAGGCTCACGGTCTGGTGGCGAAGTTTCCTGACGTGTTCTCTTCAGTCCCGGGGCAGACTCGAGTAGCCCATCATCACATTAATATTGAGCCGGGGGCGCTAGTTTGCCAGAGGCTGTACCGTATACCGTAAAAGACAGGTAATAAAAGTGGAAATTGATGAAATGCTGAGACTGGGAGTAATAGAAGAGTCCCAAAGTGACTGGAACAGTCCGGTCGTGTTAGTCGATAAGCCAGACGGGTCAACTCGATTTTGCATTGATTTCAGACGAATCAATGAGAAATCGAAATTTGACGCTTATCCAATGCCCCGAGTAGATGAGTTGCTGGAGCGTCTAGGCACGGCTCATTTTATGACGACACTGGATTTAACGAAGGGGTACTGGCAGATACCCCTGACCCCGGAATCTAGAGAGACGACGGCGTTTTCGACTCCCTTCGGGTTGTACCAATTCGGGACCATGCCCTTTGGGTTGCACGGAGCCCCCGCCACTTTCCAGCGGATGATGGATCGCATCTTGCGGCCCCATCAGCAGTACGCCGCTGCTTACATAGATGACGTGGTTATCCACAGTGAGGATTGGCCGAGTCATCTGTGTAAGGTAGCGGCGGTGCTGCAATCCTTGCGGGAGGCGGGGCTCACTGCTAACCCAAAGAAGTGTGCCATTGGGAAGAGTGAGTCGGAGTATTTGGGGTATCGAGTAGGGGGCGGCCAGATCAGACCGCTAGTTGCTAAGGTGAAAGCCTTGGCTGACTGGTCGGTTCCTACAACCAAAACCCAGGTGCGCTCTTTCTTGGGACTAGCGGGCTATTATAGAAAGTTCATCCCGAGCTTCGCTACGCTCGCTGCTCCCTTGACAGACCTCACCCGGAAGGCTGCCCCAAATACGGTTCAGTGGACGGAGTCGTGCCAGAGGGCCTTTCTCGCCTTGAAGCGGAGGCTGTGTAGTAAGCCAGTGCTATGCAGCCCAGATTTTGGTAAGAGGTTCACCCTGCAGACGGATGCGTCAGAGACAGGTCTCGGGGCAGTGTTGTCGCAGGAGGTTCGGGGAAGAGAGCACCCAGTCCTGTATATCAGCAGGAAGCTCCTTCCTCGCGAGAAAAATTATAGCACCATCGAGAAGGAGTGTCTCGCGGTAAACTGGGCAGTCGAGTCACTCCGGTAGTACCTCCTGGGGCGACACTTCACCCTGGTTACAGATCATGCCCCCTTAGCATGGCTTCACCGGATGAAAGATAGCAACGCCAGAATCACACGGTGGTACTTGGCCTTGCAGCCCTATGCCTTCAGGGTAGTCCACCGAGCAGGAAAGCTGCATCAAAACGCAGACTTTTTCTCTCGGGAAGGCATGGGGGTGTAAGATTTTCAAATGAACCTGTGGTGTCATTCTGAGGGGAAGGATATGTAACAGGGAGAGATCTGTACTGACTCTGCTGGCGTGTTCACGGGCTGCAGGAAGAGGGCGGCAGTCGTCCAACAACCGCCTGTGAGTCATGGCAGTGACACGAGGAGGTGGGAAAGTGGGTGTGTGGACTTTCCCCCTCTCTGAATGGCTGAGAGGCGCGTCTTGGGAGATTGTTAGCCCTATAAATTAACGCTCTGTTGTTTCCTCAGATCTGCCCTTTTAAACGCGTACAGTGCGCGGAAACGCTGGTCCACGACCAAACGGAACGGAACGGAGGTTCAGAGCGAGACAGTGAGGGAGGGAAACCCTTGGGCAGATCCCTGAATAAGGATAGCTGAGCAGGCTAGGTAGCCGGCAGCATAGGACGGTGATCCGGGTCGCACGGGCAGCTGCGACCGAGATATTGCTGCAGAGTGCAGCACCTTTTCTTTGTAGTTTTGTTACTGTTTTATTTTTCCTGTTTCCTTGTGCCTTCGATTTTTGTAGTATTGTTTTGAGGCACCTGCGAGTGCGCCTGAACTGTTTACCCTTGCTTGGTATTCCCGTGGTTCTGTTTACCATAGTTGGTAAGCAGACCACGGACCAACAGCGCCCTCTGCGGGCTAAAGAAACCCAACGCGCCCCTGAAATAAAACTGGGCACCTGTGTGGTGTTTTCAATTACACCTGTCTGTCTCCTGGTCAGTGAATTACCCACACCCCTTCCACAAGTATATAGAGGGAGTCTGAGAGAAAAAAATGACACCAAAGTTTGGTGCTTCTTTCATTTGTTTGGTGTGCAAGGTAATCAAACTTGCAATCTTCAGGTGTGAAAAAGTTATTGGCCCCCTAATTAACTCAACCCAATTAAAGGGATAGTTAGCGTATATAAATCTGACTGACTTTGGCCCTTATCGTTAGAGTGAAATTGTCAGCACACAGGTTTTAGAGGCATATTTTGCCACGATCAAAAGAAATTCCTGAAGACCTCTGGAAAAAAAGTTGCTGATGCCTATCAGTCTGGAAAGGATTATAAAGCCATTTCTAAGGCTGTGGGACTGTGTTGCAAATGACAGTCAGAGCCATATTGTCCAAATGGAGAAAGTTTGGGACAGTAGTGAATCTTCCCAGGAGTGGACGTCCTGCCAAAATCTCTCCAAGAGCAAGGGGTAAAATCATCCAGGAACCCTAGAACAACATCCAAGGATGTTGCAGACCTTTCTCACCTTGGCTAAGGTCAGTGTTCATGACTTCACCATCAGAATATAATCCTCATGAGTTCTGGAACAATGTTCTATGGACAGATGAGTCAAAACTGGAACTTTTTGGCCAACATGGGCCTTGTTACGTTTGATTGCTGTTATTGCTGCTAAAGGTGGAGTAACCAGTTATTGAGTCTTGAGGGGTCGATTACTTTTTTACACAGGGGCATTGGGTGTTGCATAATTTTCTTTAATAAATAAATGAAATAAGTATCAAAATGTTGTGTTATTTGTTCACTCAGGATCCCTTTTATCTAATATTAGATTTTGGTTGAAAATCTGATAACATTCAGTGAATGTTTAAAAAATATGCAAAAATGCAGAAAATCAGACAGGGGGCAAATAATTTTTCACGGCACTGTATATGCATCAGAATACTTGAACATGTTTAATTAAATTGCACTGAAATTTAATAGTAGTCACAAATATACTGTACAATTATAAACAACTTTGAAGCAAGGGTTGTTTCCAGAAGTAAATTACCCTTTTAATGCCTTTGCTCAACACAGAAAGAGCCTGCTTTGTTTATCATGTTTATCATGCCCTTCAGTCATTTATTTTATTGCAGGCAGGGCTGTACAAGCAGAGGTCTGCAATGGCAGATTCTGTTCTGTGTCTGGCTGAGAAGGGTAATGGCTCGGGGGAGGGGTTGTTATATCCCAATAAGTCTTTCTAGTTTACTGGCTGAAGAGGAATGGGTGAGATGAGGAAATGAGATATGAGAAAGAAAACACACACTCCTCTTCTGGAATCAATCAATTTCACAAGCTTCTCCAGGAATCTTCCACCTATAACAGTGGCCTGCAAGTGTTTACATTGTTATTTAATGAATTCCATTTCACATTTTATGTGTATACTGAACATAGGTAATGCATGTATCTAATTCTACAAGTATTTCCACAAAGTGTCTTTCTCGTTGAACAATGATGTCTGAGCTGCCTATAGAAAATAGTACTGGAACTGTGTTCCGACTGGACTACAGCACTGCCTCCGAGACTGTAAGAATTCGAACCACCTGTAACATGAACCAGTGGATCCCCATGCCCTACATCCACGGGACACACACAGGGAAACTGACATTTCACATTATTATTTATTTCTTAGCAGATGCCCTTACTCAGGGTAACTTACAGTTGTATACAAAAAATACATATCAAGAATTACAGTACAAGAGCAAGATACAAAATACAATGATTTCAGTCACACAATACAATTTGATATCGGGGCAGTTCAAGAGCAGATAGCAGGGTTGATAGTTACATCAGGGTTAGATACGAGTGCAAGTGAAAAACAAAATACTATAAATTGGGTTAAGATACAGATACAGTGACTCTCAAAAGTGTTCACCCCCCTTGGACTTTTCCACATTTTATTGTGTTACAACATGGAATCAAAATGGATTTAATTAGGAGTTTCTGCCACTGATCAGCACAAAAAGTCCATAATGTCAAAGTGAAAAATAAAATCTACAAATTGTTCTAAATTAATTACAAATATAAATCAAAAAATAATTGCTTGCATAAGTATTCACCCCCTTTGCTATGACACACCTAAATAACATCTGGTGCAACCAATTGTCTTTAGAAGTCACATAATTAGTTGAATGGAGTCCACCTGTGTGCAATTAAGGTGTTTCACATGATTTCAGGTTAAATACACCTGTCTCTGGGAGGTCCCACAGCTGGTTAGTACATTTCCTAACAGACTACATCATGAAGATGAAGGAACATTCACAGCAAATCTGGAATAAGGTTCTTCAAAAGGACCAATCAGAGGTTAGATATAAGAACATTTCCAAGGCATTGAATATCCCCTGGAGCACAGTAAAGTCCATTATTAAGAAATGGAGAGAATATGGCACAACTGTGAATCTGTCTAGAACAGGCTGTCCTCAAAAAGTATCCTGGCGAGAAGGGCACTAGTCAGGGAGGCCACCAAGAGGCTTATGGCTCTAAAGGAGTTACAGTCTTTCACGGCTGAGCTGGGAGAAACTGTGCATATGGCAACAATAGTCCGGGTGCTTCACAAAACTGGCCTTTATGGGAGAGTGGCAAAAAGAAAGCCATTGTTGAAAAAACTCACATCAAATCTCGGCTAGTGTTTGCCAGAAGGCATGTGGGAGACTTTGACTTTAAGAAGATTCTATGGTCTGATGAGAACAAAATATAACTTTTTGGCCTCAAAGCTAAGCGCTATATTTGGTGCAAGCCTAACACCGCACATCAACCTGAGAACACCATCCCTACCATGAAGCATGGTGGTGGCAGCATCATGCTATGGGGATGCTTCTCTGCGTCAGGGCCTGGAAAGCTTGTGAAGATAGAGAGCAAAATGGATGCAGCAAAGTACAGAGAAATCCTGGAGGAAAATCTGTTGAAGTCTGCAAGAGACCCGGGACTTGGGAGAAGAGTCATCTTCCAGCAGGACAATGACCCCAAACATACAGCCAAAGCCACACTGGACTGGCTTAAAAACAAAAAGGTCAATGTCCTGTAGTGGCCCAGTCAAAGCCCGGACCTCAATTCAATTGAGAATATGTGGAAAGAGTTGAAAATTACTTTTCACCAAAGGTCCCCATCCAACTTAACAGAGCTTGAGCAATTTTGCAAAGAAGGATGGGCAAAAATTGTAGTGTCTAGATATGCAAAGCTGGTAGAGACTTATCCAAATAGACTCATGGCTGTAATTGCTGCCAAAGGTGCCTCTACCAAATATTGACTCAAGGGGGTGAATACTTATGCAATCAATTATTTTCTGTTTTGTATTTGTAATTAATTTAGAACAATTAGTAGATTTTATTTTTCACTTTGACATTATGGACTTTTTTTGTGTTGATCAGTGGCAAAAACTCCTAATTAAATCCATTTTGATTCCATGTCGTAGCACAGTAACATGTGGGAAAGTCCAAAGGGGGTGAATACTTTTGAGAGCCACTGTAAGTGCAAGTTAAAGTACATTAAAGGCAGAGTGCTATATTGTCCAGAAGGGAAGAGTTGAGTTTTACAGCAGTTGTCTGAAGAGGTGTGTCTTGAGGAGGCGCTGGAAGGTGGTCAGGGGATGGTCATTCCACAACTGCAGGGTGAGAGTGGAGAAGGAGCAGGCTCTGAAGGCAGGGGAGCATAGAGGAGGTACAGCCAGTCTACTAGTGTAGGTGGAGTGGAGAGATTGGATGGGGGTGTAGGGAGAGATGAGGGTCTGGAGGTAGCTGGGTGCAGTCTGGTCAAGACATCGGTAGGCAGGTACAAGAGTCTTGAACTGGATGCGTGCGGTGATCGGGAGTGTGATGAGTCAAAGGGGTTTCGGTCTGTGATTCAGCCTCCCGACAGTAGGTGGCATCAAACCAACTCGGGACTTCCCTTACCAAGATCTCGTGACCATGGCAAAAGTCATCTTTTGAGGGGCGGCACCTTGGTGAGGGGCGGAAGTACGAGTATGTAACTTCCAGCCACTGGAGTCAAGTGAAGGATAAGGACACGTGTCGGTTGGGGATTGGTGTTCCACTGACTACAGAGGCGGGACATTACATACTAAAGGGAACGTACTACTGTGTTCGGGGTTGGTCCGAAAGTAAAAGTAGGAGGAGTCACGGGTGAAGGGAGATACTGGTTTTGTGCAGCGGGTTTTTTTGAAATACTAACATTTCTTTTGTCTTTTTTTTTGTTTATGATCACCACGAAGACAAATTAAAGACGAGTCATCAGTTTGTTTTGGATTTCACCCCTGCACTCCTTCCCTCACACCACTTTGTTTTTCGTTTGTTATTTAATCCTTTTTTGTTGTGTATAGAAAATAAAAATAAATTATTTTATTTCTGTACACATAAATTACTGTCTGGACATTCCATTTAATACACTCTCGCCTCACAGGGAGCCACTGGAGTGAGCGGAGCAGTGGAGTAGCATGGAAGAAATGAGGCAGACAGAACACCAGGCAAGCAGTGGAGTTCTGGATGAGCTGGAGCGGACAGGTGGTGGGTGAGGGAGACCGTCCAGGAGAGAGTTGCAGTAGTCTAGGCAGGAGAGTACCAGGGCCTGGACGAGGAGTTGCATGGAGCAGTTAGCGATTAAGGGTCAGATTCTTTGTATGTTGCTCAGGAAGAAAAATGCAGGTGCATACTACAATGGAGATGTGCTGGGAGTAGGAGAGGCAGGGGTCCAGGGTTACTCTGAGGTTTTTGGCTGAGGAGGAGAGAAAGAGAGCATTCAGAGGAATGGAGATGGAGAGATGAAAGGAGGGGGAAGATGAGGAGGGGAAGAAAAGAAGGTCAGAATTAGAGAGGTTGAGTTTGAGGTGATGGGAGTGCATCCAGGAGGTGATAGCAAATAGTCAGGTAGAGATACAGGAGGGGATGGTGGAATCAGAGGGGGGAAGGAGAGGAAGATCTGAGCATCATCAGCATAGAAATGGTATGAGAAAACACAGGATGCAAAGGGGGGGCCCAGGGAGCGGGTGTAGAGAGAACAAGAGAGCACTCAAGACTGATCCTTGAGGGACTCCTGTTGAGAGAGAGTGAGGTGTGGAGGTTGAACAGCGCCAGGTTACCTGGTAGGTGTGGTCGGAGAGGTAGGAGGATGACCAGGCAGAGCAGTGCCAGAGATTTCCAGGTCAGTGAGATAGGATAGGAGAATAGAGTGATCGACAGTGTCAAAGGCAGCAGAGAGATTGAGGAGAATTAGGACAGAGGAGAGAGAGGCAGCACAGGCAGAGTTTAGCAAATTAGTGACAGACAAGAGAGCAGTTTCAGTGGAGTGAGCAGAGCAGAAACCAGATTGGAGAGGGTCAAGCAGAGAGTGGTTAGCAGGAAAGCAGAGAACTGGCAGTGTATTGCCCACTCGAGGGTTTTAGCGAGGAAGTGTAAGAGGGAGACAGGACGCTAGTTCTGGAGGGAGGTGGGGTCGAGGGTAGGTTTTTTGAGGAGGAGGGTGATAGAGCCTTAGAGGGAAAGAGGCCAGAGAGGAGAGAGTTGTTGAGAAGGGGATGAAGGGGGGTGAGATGCCTGTGAGATGCATCGTGACCCAAATCTAGCAGTTCTTTTTTATGTTTCAGAGAGCTTTTGGAAGCCTGATCTATTTTGGGGGACATTCTCTGTATTGCAGGGGCAGAAGGCGCAGAGAGTATGACAAATAAAAGCAGGTTCTTTATCAATTACATTTGCTCAAATGTATATTTGTTTTCACGGGTTTATTATTTCCCTGGCTGAATCCACACATCAGGACGCCCCCAGACTGCCTGACGGAAGGTACGCAAAACGAGGATTGTCTGCCAGCTTAACAGGGTAAGGAAGGATGTGGGCGTTTTGCTTTGTTGTGCATGCGTATCGCAGCTATGCTACATTGTTCTTATTTGCGTGTCCATCCGCTTCGAGATTTTGAACGTTGCTGGCAAGGCAGACGCTCTCATTACAATGCATGTACCATAACATAGCTAGTTAAGGATTTGTCTGTATCAATCAAATTTGTATTTCTGTGAGCCTATTTGCTTGTTAATTTAAATTACCTTTAGTTTTGCTGACCTATTTTTTAATAGACCCATACAGGTGTAGTGTTATTTTCAGGTACTCTGTAAAAAGCAGTATGCAGCACACTGCATTTGCTCTTCCGGCTAAGAAAACAGGGAAGTCCCCATTCAGATCTGGTATGCTATGCTGTTTTCGGTGTTTTACATCTTTTTTAATTGAATTTACAATATTTTCCACTTTTACATTGTTGTTAATGTGATGTATCATATTTTTCCACCATTAAGAAAAAAAGTATAATTAATGATTGGTAAATGTACCTCTTGTTTGACAATAGGAAAACACCACAACAGATCGCAATTGATTGCACCTGTACCAAAATCTTTCAATGTGACGACATATTGCTTTCTGACATTACAGTGGTCAAGTTTTGGTATGCATACCATATTTTGATAGTGTACCACATTCTAACACTACACCGGTATCTTACTCTGATTTTTAAAGGTTTACTGGTAATACATTGTCACCACTGAGGAAAATCGACTGCTTTATGCATTGGCACTCTCTTCTATTTGGTTTAGGGTCGGCTTCACACTGAGGAAGTAATGCGAATAAACACGTTTTAGATAATTTTCTAAAAATAACTATTGTATATTGCTACTCAAAATAGTCCCAATCTTGTAGACTGCTAAAAAGAAATTACTTTACAAACTAGGAAAGAAATAAAAGTTTTTTTTTTTATAATAATAATAATTTTTTGTCTCTTCAAGGATTCTGTTTGTTTCAGTGTTATGATAATACACTAAAAGAATGGTTTTAATAGTGGTCCGGAACAAGTATCTGAGTGCATTGTGTGAGGGGAAGCAGGGGTGCCTGGACTCATCTCGAGGTTTCTCTGATGTAGCTCGTCTGTCGCCTGTCACAGTATGTTTCAAAGGTGGGCTTTGTTTCCGGTGATGCCCTTCTGCCAGTGCTGCCATTCTAGGGACACCCAGGAGACTTGGTGGAGACATTGGTCAAGACTGTTGCACGGGCAGCGCCTGCTATCACAGACAGCCCTTTGCTTTCCAAGTACTGGTCCCTAGTGGAGCACAAGGGGGGGTCCAGTTACCAGGGTCCTGTAAGTCATTATTTGATCTTATTATGCTTCATAGAAGTAACCTATCAAGACCACCACCTGTGTAGTGATACATACTGTATTGTAACCTGCATATTAGTGTATCATTACATCTATATTCAAAAGGAGCTCCATTCACTGGCTCTCTCATGAAAGTAGAGGCTATGTATAACTAACTTGCAACAATTGTAACAGTACAAACTATAAAGAAATTGTTTTTGATTCCTCCCACAGTGATTTGATTAACACATGCACAGACACTGCAGAATGTGTTAATTGGGCATGTCTGGGAGTATGAAATGAGCACAAAGTTGACACAATTCAAGTGAATCAGAAGGCAGATAGGCCCATGACTTTGCATTTTCTAGAGGCTTTAAAAGATCCTTCCTGCCCTGTCTGTCTGTTTTGCTATCTGGAGGCACGAGCAGCAAAATGTAAAATTGCTTATGGACAAATTGTATATGATCAACAGTTTATTGTTAGAGTTACAGTTGTTTAGCTATTCCTTTAATCAGTTACTGGTAACTAATATCCCCTAGACGAACACTGCTTTTCCTTTTCATTTATTTTAGTTGATAAGTTTGAAGCCATCTGTACAAGAAAGCAACACCTGGACAAAATTCCAATAAGCACGAAAATGGTGATTACATAGCAGAATCAATGGAATGCAAACAGAGATGCCTGTGAAGAGAATAGGCATACTGCTGCTCTTGCTCCTTCAGCAATAGGGGGTTCTGAATGTTATCTGCAAGCTCTGCTGAAGCACAGAGAATCCAAACCAAAGTGATTGCGTTCCACAGGAAACTATGTAAACATGTAACACTCTTAACATCCCTATTTATTGCATATCACTTTGGAATGCTTTCCTTTGGTCTTGACCATTTTCTCAAGCTCACAATTAAAAAGAAAAAGAACACCAAAGAGAACTCAGCCTTTGGATTTGAATGGTAAACTTTTCTTCTTAGGCATTCTCATGCATTCTCACACACGGCTGTGGAACAAAAAAAATTGACACTAAATTCTTGCAAACAAAAGGCTAATTTATTACAATTACTCTTGTATTGCACAGCAAACACACTTGCAACTGAACTCTAGGAAGCATGTTCTTAAGGGTTGATTTCTTCAACAGGCTCAGGATAACCCACAGCTAGATTTTTGTTTGAGCATTTTACAGCATTGGAGAATCACCCTGGATTACATCTACTACTTGTCTGTGTCTGTCCAGTGATAACCTCTAAAAATAAGAGCTCTGTGCAGTCCAGCTGGATTCCCTGGCACTGCAAAATGCTCTAAAAATACAACAGGTTTTAGGTTAAGCAAATCAACCCCTTGAGACTGCAATAATGAAGGGAAAGTTGTTCTGTTAATGAGATACCATTTAACTTAACTGTTTGGTTTTAGTTTTGCATTTTTCAGCAGTAAATTACTCAGAAAATACAAGAGTATAATATATGCCCATGTTTCCACTTGACCACTCTGTCAGCACTGCTTCTCCAGGATCACCTGAGCTGTTTTCTCTGGAGTCACAGTGATTGCAAACACAGTTGCTGCTGGCAGGGAGCTTGCCATTTGAGCTGGTTATATTTGCTACACGATTTGGTAACAGTGAAATCATAGGAGATCCATAACATACTGGCTTCAATGGCAAACATGAAGACATTTAGCCATATCCATTAGATGACATGGTAAACACAGCATGGTCTCAACACTGCAGAACTGTATACATGTCTAGGGAAGACTGCTCTAGTAGTGTAGGAAAGACAATGTCACTCAAAACAGAAAACCAGTAAACTAATCTCATTACTATGGACTACATTTTACACTATTTTCTTTAGCTATCTTATGTCTTTCTGTAAAGACATAAGATAGCTGTGTCCCTGATAGATGATAGTCACATACAACAGATTTTAATGAGCAATCCGTCCCACAAATGCAATGCAGCAGTACCCAGAATATTTTCCAATTTGATTCCACAACTGCAAAGTGACTGGGTGGGATATTTCAGCTCTTCGTTTTACTAGCTGGTACCACATTCAATTGCGCCCTTTGATGTGTTATCTATTTATTTATTTTTATCTAATTATCCTGCTAAGCGAGGCTGAAATGCACAAATGGTCTGTGTGTGTGTGTGTGTGTGTGTGTGTATATATATATATATATATATATATATATATATATATATATAATTATATATAGAATATATATATCTATATATATATATAGGTATTTATGGGTCGTGTATTCCCTGCCAGCAAGTACTCAGCAGAAACCTAATTACATCAGACTTCGAGGAGAATGGCTGTACCCCACATTGGGAAAATAAATTGCTGAATATGAGAATATGATACACTAAATTAATATATATGATTTGGCACAAGGTTGTGATTCTCCAGAAACTGAAGACAGGATTTCTCATTAAACCTCAGCACTGAGAGCTTTCTGTGCAGCACTCCCCGTGGCAGTCTTCAGGGTGTCTCTTATTGTATGTCATCTCATGCAGTTTGGGCTGCTCAAACAGTGCAGAATGATCCCTCTTATGCTAGCCTCCACATGACGTATGAAGATTGGGCTTGGAGTTGTTTTTTTAACTTCAGAATTGTGCCATGTGTTCTATGCACAGGGTGACATCTGTACACAGGATAAGAATTTTGCACATTTTGGTAATCTGTAACAGGAAACCAACGATCTTGAAACCATCACATTCACAAGATAAATTAACTCAGGATCTCAACATTTGTTTTTTTTTTTCTTGTCCTCGGTGAGCCACAGTACCTAACACAAAACAGCACAGAATATCTGCATATTAATACTTTTGAAGAATGGTTTCCTAATGCAGGATTGGTAATTTAATGTTGTAACAAGATGACCTTAACCAAAACGTTGACTTATTTTCTTATAGTTTTGTCTCCTGTCTTGAACAAATGGTTGTCATGTCTCAGTTGGTAGGTTGTGATTTTTCTGGGCACTGGGAGCTGCTCGTTAGTGTGATGTTCGACAGTCGAACCCGCTAGAGGCCTGGCAGGGTCTAGGAGAGGTTTTCTTCTTGGGGCTTTCCTTCCTGGTTCCTCATTAGTGTCAGCAACACCGCTGCCCTTTCCTTTTCAATGCACTTGACCTGATAGTCTGGAAAGTACAATATATACACTGCTCATAATTTCAAGAGACTTATTTTCAGCTTTAATAAGGGATCCAACTTAAATATTCAACCTGTGCCATCCCAAGTGGGCTCTCCATGACATCAATATGTGTGTTTGTTAATAAAAATTAAATATCTTACAATTTTTTTTTTTTTTAGATAAACAAAACCCTCCCATAAAACCCACCTGCTCTACAGGGAACTTTACTACAGAATAACTGAGTTCATAGCAATAGTATTGTTATGTAAAAAAAAAAGAATATATATATATATATATATATATATATATATATATATATATATATATATATACACACACACACACACACACACACACACACACACACACACACACACACACACAGACACACAGTGACTATAGGAAGTATTTACCCCCCTTGGAAGGTTTCACAGTTTGTTGTGTTACAAACTGAAATCTTGATGCATTTAAATGGGAATATTTCCCCTTGATTTACACAACCTACTCAACACTTTCAATGTGTGAAAAAATGTGTGTGTGTAAAAAAACAAATCAATTAAAAATAAAAACCTCTTCTTTAGATAAGTATTCACCCCCTTTGCTATGACACGCCTAAATAAGCTCAGGTGCAACCAATTACCTTCAGAATTCACACAATAAGTTAAATGGAGTCCATTTGCATGCAATAAAAGTGGTTCACATGATTTGAGATTAAATGCACCTGTCTCTGTAAGTCCCACAGTTGGGTAGTGCATTCAAAGCAAAGATACTACCATGAGGACCAAGGAGCTTTCAGAACAACTACTGGATAAAGTCATAGAAAGGCACAGATTAGCAGAGAGGTAAAAAAAGATTTCAAAGGCATTGAATATCCCTTGGAGCTCAGTGAAGTTGATCATTAAGAAGTGGAAGGTATACGGCACTACCCAGAATCTGCTTAGAACAGGCCATCCTCCCAAACTAAGCAGCCAGGTAAGAAGGGCATTGATCAGAGAAGCCACCAAGAGGCAAATAACAACTGTAAAAGACCTACAGTGTTCCATGGCTGAGATGGGAGAAACTGTCCATGTGTCAACAACAGCTCAGGTACTCCACAAATCTGGCCTGTTTGAAAGAGTGGCAAGAAGGAAGCCATTTCTGAACAAAGCCCATGTAAAATCCTTCTTGGAATTTGCAAAAAGCATTCCCCAAACAAGATATAAAAAAGGCAAATACTTGACACAGATATTCTTTCGTTCTGTTTCATAATCCACCGTTTAAGAAGAGTACAAGTTAAGCTATGTGGTGGTGAAAAGATGTGGCAAGATTCTGTGGTCCGATGAAACAAAAATTGAACTAATTGGCCTAAATGCAAAGCATTATGTCTGTGGCAACGATCCACATCCAACCCGTCAGAGCTTGTACAATATTGCCAAGAATGGGCAAATATTGCATGATCCAGATGTGCAAACCTGGTAGAGACTTACCCCAAAAGACTAACAACTGTAATTGCTGCTAAAGGTGGTTCTACCAAGTATTGACGCAAGAGTGTGAATACTTGTCTAACCAAGACATTTCAGGTTTTTTTTTTTCATTAACTGTTTCACAATAAAAATTCTCTTGCCTCTTCAAAGTGTTGAGTAGGTTATGTAAATCAAAGGAAAAAAATCCAATTTAAATGCATCAAGACTTCAGGTTGTAACACAACAAACTGTGAAAACATCCAAGGGGGTGAATACTTACTATAGGCACTGTATATATATATATATATATATATATATATATATATATATATATATATATATATATATATATATATATATATATATATATATATACAGTACTGTGCAAAAGTTTTAGGCAGGTGTGAAAAAATGCTGGAAAGTAAGAATGCTTTCAAAAATAGACATGTTAATAGTTTACATTTATCAATTAACAAAATGCAAAGTGAGTGAACAGAAGAAAAATCTAAATCAAATCCATATTTGGTGTGACCACCTTTTGCCTTCAAAACAGCATCAATTCTTCTAAGTACACTTGCACACAGTTTTTGAAGGAACTCGGCAGCTAGGTTGGTCCAAACATCTTGGAGAACTAACCACAGTTCTTCTGTGGATTTAGGCAGCCTCAGTTGCTTCTCTCTCTTCATGTAATCCCAGACAGGCTCGATGATGTTGAGATCAGGGCTCTGTGGGGGCCATACCATCACTTCTTTATGCTGAAGATAGTTCTTAATGACTTTCGCTATATGTTTGGGGTCGTTGTCATGCTGCAGAATAAATTTGGGGCTAATCAGTTGCATCCCTGATGGTATTGCATGATGGATAAGTATCTGCCTGTACTTCTCAGCATTGAGGAGACCATTAATTCTGACCAAATCCCCAACTCCATTTGCAGAAATGCAGCCCCAAACTTGCAAGGAACCTCCACCATGCTTCACTTCACATGCAGACACTCATTCATGTACAGCTCTCCAGCCCTTCGACAAACAAACTGCCTTCTGCTACAGCCAAATATTTCAAATTTTGACTCATCAGTTCAGAGCACCTGCTGCCATTTTTCTGCACCCCAGTTCCTGTGTTTTCGTGCATAGTTGAGTCGCTTGGCTTTGTTTCCACGTTGGAGGGATGGCTTTTTGGCCACAAGTCTTCCATGAAGGCCACTTCTGACCAGACTTCTCCGGACAGTAGATGGGTGTACCAGGGTCCCGCTGTTTTCTGCCAATTGTGAGCTGATGGCATTGCTGGACATCTTCCGATTGCAAATGGAAGTAAGCATGATGTGTCTTTCATCTGCTGCAGTAAGTTTCCTTGGCTGACCACTGCGTCTACGGTCCTCAACGTTGCCCATTTCTTTGTGCTTCTTCAAAAGAGCTTGGACAGCACATCTGGAAACCCCTGACTGCCTTGAAATTTTTGCCTGGGAGAGACCTTGCTGATGCAGTATAACTACCTTGTGTCTTGTTGCTGTGCTCAGTCTTGCCATGGTGTATGACTTTTGACAGTAAACTGTCTTCAGCAACCTCACCTTGTTAGCTGAGTTTGGCTGTTCCTCACCCAGTTTTATTCCTCCTACACAGCTGTTTCTGTTTCAGTTAATGATTGTGTTTCAACCTACATATTGAATTGATGATCATTAGCACCTGTTTGGTATAATTGTTTAATCATACACCTGACTATATGCCTACAAAATCCCTGACTTTGTGCAAGTGTACCTAGAAGAATTGATGCTGTTTTGAAGGCAAAGGGTGGTCACACCAAATATGGATTTGATTTAGATTTTTCTTCTGTTCACTCACTTTGCATTTAGTTAATTGATAAATATAATCTATTAACATGTCTATTTTTGAAAGCATTCTTACTTTACAGCATTCTTTCACACCTGCCTAAAACTTTTGCACAGTACTATATATATATATATATATATATATATATATATATATATATATATATATATATATATATATATATACACACACACACACACACACACACACATATACACACATTCACCTCTCAATAATATAATATAATATCAGGAGTCCAAAATAATCAGCACAAACAGGAAATTAATGTTAAGTGCATTCATATTACATGAAGTAATTTACAATAAACGACTGCTAAATTTGGCCAGGACCATTCAGAAAATTCATAGTACAGATAATTCAGAAACAGCAAAAGGCTGTTTATCCAAGGAGAATCAGGATCCAACAGGCTTCTTATCAATCACTAGAAATACTTAATGACGAAGAAAAGTATTTGATAAACTGAAAACTCCCTATTTTAATAAGTAGCTACAATGTTTAGACGTCCGTCTTCTTCAGGTAGCATGGTAGACTATGCTGTTGTTTAAATTTGAAAGATTGAAAGCAACAGGCAGTGCATCTGTTTGATGTGCAGTGTTGTTCAAGATGATCACACAGGCAGTGCATCTGTTTGAGGTGCAGTGGTGAGATCCAGGATTTCTGATGGCTTTTTTAATTCAGCTCTTGTTAACAATTTACAGATATTAGGAGCAAGGGCGTCATTTCAGAAAAATTCGGGGGGGGGGCAAAGAAAACAATCAGGCAGTAATTGGGTCAGTTTACAACGAGGTAGCATGCTGTTCTTTGTCAACAACATTCTTATTCTTAAATTAAATTATACAAAATGTGCAATGCAAGAATATTTAATGCATGCCACTGTTGTTCAGTTATATGTACAGATCTGATTGAAATAAACCAGCAAAGTGTTTCAAGGACCTAACAGCCTCGCCGGTTTCTCTATTAAACACCCACATACCATGCTATAGTATCAACAAGGAAGTTTTTTTTTTTTTTTAATTATTTTTTTAAATGCTCAATTTGAATTTCACTGCAACCCACTTACTTACTCAGATGGCTGATGTCCAGCAAGGGCCCCCAATTTCCGTAGTCAAGTCAACTGCTTACTCTCATCTACCAATCCTAAGCACTGGACTTGAATCACTAAAGCGCAACCTTCCAGAGAATACAATTTTATTTTACATGGATGTAAAATCCTTGTATCCAGGTGTCCCTCGTAAAGAAACTTTAGAAGCTTGTCAAAAAGCACTCGATAATAGACTAGATAAATCAATACCCACAGCAGAGGTGCTGAACATGATTAATGTACTTTTAGAAAACAGTTATTTTACATTTGTCGATAAAAATTACAAACAAAACGATGGTACAGCAATAGGATCTAAATTAGGAATGCATTTTGCCAGTACATACATGGGGAAATGGGAAGAACAATTACTTAGAAAATCAGAAAGAGAACCTTTAGAATACATTCGGTTAGTAGATGATACTTTTGGGGTTTGGACACATGGAGAAGAATCTCTTTTCCAGTTTCATAAAATGGCAAACAAAATACACAGTAATATTAAGGTGGACCTTCGATGGACAAGAAAAGAAATAGAATTTTTAGATACTGTAGTAAAACTTGAAGAAGGTTCAATTGAGACTGACCTCTTCTATAAACCTACTGACATGCATCAGTATTTCACATGTCCTCTGCACATCCAATACACATTAAAAGGGCAATCCCAAAGGGGCTAGGAATAAGAATATGAAGAATATGCTCTAAAGAAAGTGACTATGTAAAACAAAGACATGCATTAAAAACAAATCTTAAAAAAAGAGGATACAAAGAAAGAATTATAGAGACAGAGTTAAGAAAAGTGGATAAACTAAAAAGAGATGATCTACTAGATTATAAAAATAGAGATAAAAGGGTCAAGAGAGTCCCACTAGTAATGACTTACTCTAAGCTTTTGCTCAATATTTCTAAGATAGTTTGGAAACGCTTGCATATTCTACATAATTCAGAAAAATAGAAAAAAATGTTTCTTAAGGCCCCTGTTGTAGCAGTCAAAAAAGCTAATTTAGGTGATATTCTAGTTCACAGTAAACATAAAAGAATAATTGACAGAATAGGTTCTACAAATACTTGCACTAGAACATGTAAAGTTTGTAAATACATGGACAAAAGTAGAAATATAATTAAACATAAGAACACCACATAGCCACTAAAAACTAATACCTACTGTAAAAATAGCAATGTTGTTTATGGAATAGCCTGTGAAAAATGTGATGAAATAAAATATGTTGGAGAGACTTGAACAACTTTATATAAAATAATTCAGAACCACCTTTCATTAATTAGAAATAAAAAAATGAATGAACCAATAGTACAGCACTTCACCAGTCAAGGACATGACATAATTGATGTAAAGTTTGTAATATTAGAACAGCTAATATTAGACAATGCGACATATAGAAGAATAAAAGAAAGTAAATGGATAAATAAACTGAACACAATTATGCCAGCGGGACTCAACAGAAAAGAATGAACTAATTAATTCCAATAAATATATAGAAGTTAAAAATAATTAAATAAACAAAATTAATTCAAAAGTTGTGCATGCTGATACGCTGGGGAGACCATATCAAGGCTGATCCTCAGAGCCAGCATTGCATGATAATATAAATATAAGTTTATATAAAATAATGTTAATTAGAGTTAATATAGATTTAAAGATATAAGTAAAAGTGATGTCACATATAGAACACCATTACATCATGTAAGAATAAATCATGGATTTGAATATAAACAATAACAAGTAGTTGTCATGCCGTCAAACACCTATAAATACCTCCAATGTTTTGATTCAAACACAGGCTCCCTTGAGAAAGATATGTACAACATATCGAAACGTTGGGCAGCTGGCTCTTTGAGCTTATATATATATATATATATATATATATATATATATATATATATATATATATATATATATATATATATATATATACTGATATATATATATATATATATATACGATATATATATCTATAATATATATATATATATATATATATTTTAACAAACTGGCGAACTAGCTCGAGTGCCGCAAAATAATGCGGCAGGGCGGGGCTATGAATGCGCTATAAACAGATATGCTATGGTTTGACTGTAACGCTAAACTGTAAGATTGCACTGTGTCTACGAATTCGGGACAAGTGACTTGATCTTTACATTTCGGGACTGTCCCGTCCAATTAGGGACAGGTGTTCACCCTACTGTATAGTCTGAATTAAAGAGTATTAAAACAAGCCAAAAAACATAAAAAAACATTAAAAAAAAAAAAATACTGCTATTGCTCGAGGGAAGAAGAAGGGTGTTAAAACATAGCACTCCTTTAAAAAAAAGTAGGGTTTGTACAGAAAATTAATTCCTTTATAAAAAGGCCAATCTATTAACAAAATAAGTTATTAAATAAAATCAACACATGGCTATGGAAAGTAAAAAAAATAAAAAATAAAAAAAAATAATCTGACACATTAGCTGGAATACTATAATAAGGTGCTCAATGTTCTTTTTTTATATAAATCCAAGATTAGCATTAATCTGGGTCTGTGAACTAGCCAAACCAATCCTCTGTTTTGTCATAATGTATTTTAATCTCAGCTTCAGACATGAAGACTGATAAAACACAAGACAACAAGTTAGTGTTAGACTTATGATTACATTATAGTTCCATTTTCAATAGGATGATAGTGGGGGTTTTTATTCACTCAAAACATATAACAGTCCTGGGTGAAGACGGTGTAATATTGCTAGTGCAAAGAGGTAAGAAATGCATTTTAAAATAATGGGTTGGCACTCCTTTAAGGGGTACACACCTTATAAAAGCATAGCAAAGTGTAATAAAGCACAGTGAAAGTCTGGTAAAGCACAGGGAAGCATTGTAAGAGAGGTATGGTTAAGAACAACTGGAAAGTTACTGTGTAAATGTACTGTGGTAAACTTATATAAGGAACTGTAGTTCATTAGTGTGAATTTAATAACCTCTCTAAAACCAAGGTTAAGGCACATATTAGTAATGGTCTGCAATACAGTACACTGCAGCAAGAAGGGAAGAGGTAGTGACTATGCAGACTTAAACTTGAAAGGGGTGGATTGTTAATATACTGTTAAACTGTCAATGTTAAGATTCAGAGGAACTGTCAGAATGTTAGTTTGAAAAGAAGTTTTTTTTTTTTTTTTTTTTTTTAATGATTTATTACTCTAAACCAGTGGTTCTCGCACGTTGCCAGGGAGGTCCCCAGAACCTTCTATAAACATTTATTTTGTAAAACAACACATTTAGTGTACTACAAAACGCGGTATTTATGATACAAGCAATATTCATTAAAACATGAACTTGAAATAGTCTTTCTTTTCCATAATCGTCAGTGAGGGCTGACCAGTTTTTGAAAAACACACACACACAAAACCTCAAAGCCATTCTACTTAGAGGTATACGATATATGTGCGATTACTGTGGATTCATGGTTAATTGTCAGGGTTTTTGTAATTTGCATTGAACAAAACTGCAACCCCGCACCCCCTGCACCCCTAGCTCCAGCTCACTTGGTGTTATGATGGCAAACAACAATCTTGTTGGTCTGTCCTTCAGAGCTCTGATTGGAGCTGATTGGCGCTTGGTATTCGAACGTAAATTACACACATTTGTACGCAAACAACGCCGAGGGCTTGCAGACTTGATGACTGAGAAGAATTTACGCACTATGCGTAGGAAATCGTCGCAACATACGCCCTGAATACCCTCCTACCTAGTTCTGTGAAAAGGTGCTAGTTCGGGTGAGGGGAGTTGTTGTTTCAGTACCGCGGTTCAACGATTCATCAGCAAATACTGCGTGCTGGATGTGGTTTGGGGAAATATGAGTAAAAAACTGCGTATCTGGATGTGGTTTGGGGAAATATGAGACCGCTGTTTTATTTTGGATTAGGATGCTGTATAGAATTTGTATAATTGATTAAAACAGCAATGGACATCTATCCATAAGACTGCCGCAAACTTCGAAGTCTATATATATCTATATAATATATATATATATATATATATTCTATATATATATATATATATATATTAATTAATTGTTCATAACAATTGTTATATCAATACGAAGCATTGTGTGAGGCAAAGCAAGTGATTTAATTATATTTAATTATATGCCGCTTGTGAACATTGCAGTGCTTTGCTGCACCGGCGCTACTGCAGCAGACAGACGCAGCAGGTGCGCTAGATTGAACTAGTGAAAAGGACAAGTTTGGATGCAAAAAAATAAGTGTTGGGAGGCAGATCAGTCGGAGCCTTACTTGTTATTCATGGTGAAACGTGTGGGTCCTACGAACTCAAGCCCCAGACCGCCTCACACAGCCACAAAAGGGAGCCGTCCATCCCTGCTGACGGTGCAGTATATTCGTCTACCAGACTGTCTTGTTTTAGTTAAGCAGATAACATTGATTGCTATACGCTTTGAACCTGGTTCAACTAAGCCGAAGCAGAGACGTTTATGTTCTAAAGAAGATTTTTTTTTTTATACATATTTAGAAGGACCAAGTCATTTTTTGCAAGGCAGCAGCACATCCCTCCTAGGAAAACAACGTAAGGATTTATCCTAAGGGACGTCATAAAAAGGATCTGTGACATTGCCATTTAAAAATCTTTCTCGGCGGCCTTCCGCCGTTACTCTGTAATTAAGAATTTAACGCAGGGGCTACGCTGGGTATTAAATTTGGAAAAAGGGAGAAGGTGGAGCATTTCCCGTCGTACGTGTTGACGCAGTGGGGTTTCTACGTCTGGTCGGCGTTTCCCCCCGCCCCTCCCGCGGTGACGGCGATGGGTAGGAAGCGGTGTGTTGGTGCAGATTGCTCCAAGATGGCGGCCGGGTGCTGCGGGGTGAAGAAGCAGAAGCTGTCCGGGTCCCCAGGTTCGGGGGGTCTCTGCGGGGCGGGGAGTGGTGGAGCTGGGACGGGACACTGCGGCTCTGACCTGGGGATAGGCTCCTCGTCGGCAGTGGCGGTGGGGAGCGTAAATCGGGTGAATGGCCTGGGGGGTCCGGGTTGTAGCGTTAGCGGCAACAGCAACGGGCTCTCCCCAACTCCTGGAGGCTTCAGCACCACTGGTCTCTCCCCGAACCTCAGCCCCGGACCCGGCTCTGGCAGCGGGGGCAGGAAGATGGTTGTTTCGGTGGAAATGTGCTGCTTCTGTTTTGACGTTCTCTATTGCCATCTATACGGATACCAGGCTCCTCGGACACCGAGGTTTACCAACGACCCATAGTAAGTACCCCAATACAAATGATAATGATCTCATGCTGTTAACTGTGTCAGTTGATAACCCGTTTAATACAATCCCCTACTGCTTCCTAGCTCATAGTATGCAACAACAAAGATTCTGTACTGGTTGGAGAACATTTCAAAAGTTTTATTTAACTGCAAACTTTCAGTAGCTAAAACAAATACACAACACAGAAACACGTAAAAATACATTATATGAACCACCGGCGCTGCAGATGTTATACAGGAATGAATTTCAGTGCTCTAGTCCAGTTAAACAAAGCAGATCTTTTTCCGAGTGGAACAAGTTCAGAAGATGCGAGACAAAGAACGGAGGCGGTTAGTTAGACAAACTCTTGTGGGATTATCCTGCTTTCTAAAACACGACGGTTACTTTAAATACAACCTGACAGAATAATATCCTCTGCAAGATTAAAAGGCGTTTTATGTTATGGTGATACTTGTATAATCTGACACCAAACACAGGTCTTTGTTATGATTTACTATAGAAGGGCCGTGAAATGTAGTCGTTGCATAAATCGGAACCTATAAAACAGTAACGAACAATTTAAACTGTAAAGTGCTGTTTCTAGACAAACTAGAATGGCGAGAACCGTAGCAGATGTCTTTAACTATGGAGTTTCGGATATTCAGTTTACCGGAACCCTTTTCTTAGCAACACACAGAAGTGTTTACAAGCTGTATTAGTTTAAACACATTGAGTAAGTAAATAGTTTCTTTACAATTCACTAAAAGATTCACAATTAAAGCTTGTACAATAGTTATCGACCAGCACCTCCGGATTACTTTTAATGTAAACAAACCGTCTCCTTTGTTAGGAGCGTTAAGGGATGAAAAAAATAAATGCATAAAGTACAACCTAGGCATTTATTTATAGATCTGATGTGTTTTTTTTTTTTTTTTTTTTTTGCAATCCCCTTGTTAAAACTGCTTTTTATTTTGCAAATTGTAGTTAAAATACAGCATTTGAAAATGTACTAGCCTTTGTTTGTTAGATGTACAGAATCAAATATGGCTGATCCTATATCCGTCCCCTAGTGTGTGTATTTTAGACAGACGCTAATTGTTGGGTTTAATGTAAATCTTAATTAACATTTTTAAAAGTGTATCTGTGTGTAGAAGTACAGAACATTGGTTTGCAGGTTTAGTTCTTTACATTTTCTTGGAAATTAATTTACTAGGAAAAGAAAGTCCTGCTGTTTGATTCCCCTCCTTCTTTGTGCGAGTACTGTGGTCTATACAGTGCCTATAGAAAGTCTACACCCCTTTCAAAATTTTCACCTTTTGTTGCCTTATAGCCTGGAATTAAAATGCAATATTTTTTTTTTTTCCATTTATCTACACATCCTTTCCCACAACTTCCAAGTGAAAAAATATTCTACAAATTTCTAGAAAATTTATTAAAAATAAATACTGAAATAGCGTGAAATAAGGCCCCCCCCCTTGTAATAGCAATCCTAAATTAGCTCAGGTGTAACCTGTGTTAAATGTGTAGTGATTCACAATATTTCAGGATAAATGAATCAGTTCCTGTACGTGTTCTCTTCTTTGGTAGTGTATTTCAAAGCAAAGGCTCAACTATGAGCACCAGGGCGCTTTCAAAAGAACTCCAGGACAAAGTTGTTGAAAGGCACAGATAAGGGGATGGCTATAAAAAAAAAAAAAAAATTAAAAAATCAAAGACCTTGAATCTCCCTTGGAGCAAGCTCAAGACGATTATTAAGAAGTGGAAGGTGTATGGCACCACCAAGACCCTGCCTAGATCAGGCCCTCCCTCCAAACTGGATGACCGAGCAAGAAAGCGACTGATCAGAATGGCTACCAAGAGGCCAATGGTAACTTTGCAAGAGCTACAGGCTTTTATGGCCAAGACTGGTCAAAGTGTGCATGTGACAACAATATTCCAAGCACCACAAATCTGGCCTGTATGGTAGGGTGGCAAGAAGGAAGCCATTACTCAAGAAAGCCCACCTTGAATCCCGTTTTAAAGGATGCAGAAAAACTCAGGAAATTCTATATCCATGTGGCAAAAAGTTTTGTGGTCTGACGAAACTAAAATGTAACCTTTTGGCCTAAATGCAAAGCTTTGTTTGGTGCAAACCCAACACAGCGCATCACCGAAAGAACACCATCCCTGCTGTGAAGCATGGTCAAGTTATGGGGATGTTTCTAATTGACTGGGGCACTTGTTAGGATAGAAGGGAAAATGAATGGAGCAAAGTACAGAGAAGTCCTTGAGGAAAACCTGCTGCCCTCTGCAAGAAAGGTGAAACTGGGACCGAAGTTCACCTTTCAACATGACAAAGACCCAAAGCACACAGCCAAAGCTACAAAGGTTAATGTCCCAGTCAGAGCCCCAACCTAAATCCAATTGAAAATGTGTGGTATTGCTTGAAGATTGCTGTCCATCAGTGCTGCCCAAGGAACTTGACAGAGCTTGAACAGTTTTGTAAAGAATGGTCAAATATTGCCAAATCTATGTGTGCAAAGTTGGTAGAGACCTATCCCAACAGACTCACAGCTGTAATTGCTGCCAAAGGTGTTTCTACCAACTATTAACTCAGGGGGGTGGAGACTTATCCAATTATGATCTCTACATTTTGTATATTAAAATATTTTTTTTTTCAAAAGGGATTTTCCCCCTCAACGTGTGATTATGGTGTGTAGATATGTGGGGGAAAAAATCCTCATTTAAATGCATGAAACTCTGAGGCACTAACACAGCAAAATGTGAAAAATTCAAGGGGGTGTAGACTGACATATGCACGTGTGTCACACACACACACACACACATGTATGTATACATAACATATGTAATATATATATTATATATCTATTTTAGTTTTTTCAGTTTTCAATTATACTTGGTTTTACAATGCATCAAGATAATTTATTTAAAAAAAAGTAACATCAATGCAAGATCCTCCTAAAACACATTTCCAGTAAATGTTTAGAAATCTGCTGTCATTTTTATTTTCGTTTGGTTGCCATAGTGTGGAATGAAATTTATTTTAACAGTAACATTTTTTACTAGGGGTGCTATGCTCTGTTTTAATTTCCTTTGTTTTGCTAACCTGTGTTTTAAACTTTTACATTTAATATTATTGTAACATGTGTTTGTGTAAGAGTATGTAAAGCATTTCATTATAAGGAAAGGACTGCAGAAATATTAAATATGAAATAAATTGCCCTTCAATGTATATTTCATCCCTAGTTTTCACATTTTAAACTCCTGTTCATAGGGTTAGGCTAATTCTTCACTGTTTGTCCAGTCAAATGCTGTTAGTCTTTTAGTCATCCTGATCCATGAACCAAACCGTACGTTTGCTTTCCTGTCATTTCCTAAAAATAATATACAAAAGACACCTTCTGGTAATTATTTTGTAGTATACAGTACTGGAAAAACATGAGCATGATGTTAAATAAACATTTGAATACAGAAAAATAGGGGTGAGATGCTACGTAAACCCGACGGCAAAGCCCAAGGTTTTTATCCAAGCACCCCACCCTGAGGGTGGATATTAAATTCTCCTTTATCATACAGTACCTCATGCAGTGTTTTTTATAATCTCTGAGCTGTTTTTCTCCCCAGCGGAGAAGCGAGTGAAGACAGTAACTATGTGAGGTACGGTTTGAATTCCTGTATTTGATAGCTCGCGCTGGGGTTGCGCTCTGTTGCTGGTGTTAATCGCATGCTTCCTGTATCAACTGGAGGGTTAATATGAGAAATACCAACTAGATGAGTCCATTAGAAAAAGTGATCAGTTATATTATATTATACCTTGCATGTTCTTTGTAGATTTTATGTTTGATGGGAATATATTATATGCATGCAGTCACTTACAATAGGATGTTGATTTAACATCTCATCCGCAGGATGGAGCACAAAGAGATGAAGTGACTTGCTCAGGGTCACATAGTGAGTCAGTCAGTGGCAGAGGTGGGATTTGAACCAGTGACCACCTGGTTACAAGCCGTAGACTTTAACCACTAGACCACAATGCTTCATATACGCCTTGCCTGACACACTGTAGAACGCTATTGGGTAAAATGTATAAAAGGTAAACAGAAATACAAATCTAGAACCGCACAATATTCCATTAAACATTTAACCAGGAATGTTCCAGTTTTATGAAATATGTTCATTTTACATTTTTTTTTACCCAAAAGTGAAGTCATTTATAGTATATTGGTTCATTGTAGCTAATGTAATTGAATACTTTATGGCGGTGATTGGCATGTCTAATAAAGCCATCAGCGTATTAACTGAGGGCAGTCTTTAGTTCAGAGTGAAATAAATTACCAGTGCATACCCCAAGGGGAACCCTAGTGGACATTTTTATACCGGGCACATTATAGGAATTCTACCTTGCTCAGGCTTGCACAGAGACCACTCAAATGTATAGTATCGTGGGATGACTTTATTGAACATGTCGGGTATCCACAAGTGTAGAAGTGGTAAGCTCAAGTACACACAAATGGCCAATAGTGCGATACCTGTCTTGTGACCCTCTTGTTAATCTCCCCCCCCCCCCCCCCCGCACTGTACTGCACCTTTGTCCACTCTTCTTCAATCCCTCCATTTCTGGTTTAATTTTCTTGTGTTAGCTAGTGGCTATATTTTCCTGGACCAGTATTTCACAAAATCCTCACCAAAAGTTCCAAAAATGACTTATAAGCTTGTCTGAGCTGTTATTTATGGAAAAAATGGTTCAGCTTGCATTTTGTTAAAGACCTTGATAAAAATGGGTCAAAGTGTCTGGTGTCACCAAAGTACCTGAAATGACTTTGCTGTCTTTTTCTTTTCATGTATTGTTATGGAAGGTGTAGAACTGCAGTGTTGCCACAAGTTAACTTTTTAAGTCAGTCTGATCTGCAAAATATGTACACTATCCAAAAGTTATTTTTAAAATACATTTAAAAAGTAGTTACCACGTAACACGTTTTACCTTGTACCTTATATTTATTGGGGATAAATATCTAAAAAAAAAAAAATCTCTGCTTCCCAGGAAGGTCATATTTTTGGAAGAAATTAAACCTAACTCTACCAAATTCCAAAAAGAACTGAATGGTAAACAGCTGAAACTAAAGGCACACCATTAAATTAGTTTCTCAGATTTTGTTGGATAAAAATAAATAATAATAATAAAACCTCCTTTTAGATCTGATCTGTGCACTGCACAATTCACTTGCTGCACAGCCACTGCATGCCAGTCTTAATTTACTGATCAAGCCCACTGTGTGTGTTTTTAAATAGATTCAGTATACAGTAAATTACTGTTTTTTTTTTTTTTTTTTTGAACAAATGTTTATTTAAAGAGAAAAGAACAATACATAACACAATATAATATAAAAACCCAAACACAAACCGCCCCCCATCCCCACCGTTGGTGACCCCTTTCCTCTATGGATTTCATCCTACTGGATCTTATAATAATGACCTGACAGCGGTCGCAGCTGCACTCCATGCCTCCACCGGCACCATGGATTCGGGCAGTAGACGGTTCCATATGGATAATGTGAAGGACAGTGAGGAGCCAATGTTGCCAAGGGAGGGAGTGGGGCGGCTCCCAGCGGAGCGCCAGTAACTTTTTAGCTGCTGTGAGGCCAGCCAACCAAATCGTCTTCTGCTGCCGTGAGAGATTGAGAGTACAGTAATCATTCAGGAAAAGGACCCGAGGAGAACATGGAATAAGGATGGATAGTGGATAAGGATGAGGATACTCGTGCCCAAAAAAAAATCTGGACACTCCCAAAACATATGTAAAAACAGTACCCATAGCACCCTGAGGGCAGAGCATGCACAAAGGGCTGGGGGTAAGTCTCATTTGAAAACATCTGCGAGGGGTTAAATATACCATGTGAAAAAAATTGAAATGAATCATTTGATGATTAGGGTTCCTGGAAGCCAGATTTATGTTGTCCCAGAGAGTGTTCCAGCAAATCTCGTCATCTCCAAAATTCAGATTTCTTCCATACAGTAAAAAGTGCTAGAGGTTTATAAGAAGTCTTTAAAAGAGATGTAAATGGCTGAAGCCAACCCTTTTGTTTTACCCTGTTTGTCTAATAAATTGTGAAGTGGGCGTATAGGCAGCTGTGCTTCCCAGGGAACACCATAGGCACGCATTGCAGAACGGAGACGTGAATAGAAAAAAGAAAGAAGATCCTGGCAAGTTATATTGAAATTGCAAATCATGGAAAGTACGCAGACCATTGTCATTAAAAATATCTTCAAAATTATATATACCATTATTACTACAATGTGAAAAAGAGAAAGGAGAATTGCCTGTGAGTAGTTTGTAGTTATGGAAGATAGGTGAATGGGAATGCCATTTAGTTTGGGAATTTGTAAGCTGCTCTACCAGACACCATGTAGCAATTAAATGAGAAATTTTAGGGCCAAAGCGCAATTTACATTATCTGAGGGCACATTGGCATAGATTAAATCTTGGAGTCTATAAGGGGAGATTATGTCTTCCTTAAGAGGACGGTAAGATATAAGAGTATCAGGAGCAAGCCAAATAGAGATTGGTTATAGAATAAATGAGTATAAATAAAATTTAAAATTCGGGAGAGCCCATTGATTTTTCGAGCTGCAAAGTGGAAAATTTGATGCATGGTTGTTTCCCTTTCCATATAAACTTGGAGATTCTTGTATGCAGTCTATCCCAATACCCTGATGGGGGAGATAAAGGAATCATTGAGCTATAAAAATTAATGCGAGGGAGCACATTCATTTTTATGATGGAAGTACGAGCCTGACGAGAATTAGGAAAGTGCATCCACCTGTTTAAATCTGTATTCACCTGCTTAAAGACTTTACTAAAGTTATTTACTGTGGTATTATGTAAAGAAGGGATAAATCTCAACACCAAGATATTTGAAGTGTTTAACCAGCGGCACTATCAAGGGAGTAAATTACTGTTTTTGAAGAATGGCTCTTACAGCATTGCTTTTATTTTTTTTTTGAAGACTAAGTTGTTTTAAAAACCATATAGGTTCTCCTGAAGTAAGTGTATTCAAAGATAGCTGTCAGGTATTAAAGGTTGAGACCATTGAAGAGGAAACTTTTTTCCAATACATTTTAATTCTGTTCTAATTAACAGTTTTTTAACCTCTTTTGTTAACAGATGAATATTCTGTGGTTTTTGGCATGTGTAAATTAGTGGGTTTTTTACATTTTTTTTTTTTTAAATAGTTTGTTTTCCTCTTAATGCTTCATTTTTTTCTGACATAGACTTACCTAGCTAGCCAGTGCAGTTTGTACCCCCTAATGGTCTGTGTTCGGTGGTTGGGGAGACAATCCCAGGCAAGTACAGGAGTACATTTTAGGAGCTTGTTTCTGTGATAAATGACAATCCAGCAGACAATTTATGATGAAAGAGCCTGCAATGAACCTAGAAACCATTTCCAGTGCTGTGGAAACCACAATATTTCATTCCATATATAATTGTTTTTTTAAAGGTCTGTTCTAGGGAGATCATTTATTTATCAAAAATGGAAAATATCCCTGTCCTCTTCTGACTCTCGTAATTTACTGGATACTTCTCCAGAGTTACCTTTACTGTGCCAGTCTGATCTTTTGTATTTCAAAGTAGAATGGCTTGCAATAAGTGGATCTTGGCATGTACATAATTTATTGTGGAAATCCAAAGCTCAAGTAAGATCTTTAGACCTTCAAGCATACAGTAACAGGTACATTTTGTTTTACCAAATCTGCAAGTTTCAATAATGATTTAACAAACTGCTTGCAAATCTGCAGGGCTCCAAGCTAATCTGAATCTGGTGACAAACCAGTGTTACAGCAGCTGAATAGTCTCTGCACACAGTTTCAACATTTTTACATTGAAACTAATGAGCTACAATGTACAGTAAGTAAAGCAGTAAAAACACTCCTGGAAATCATCTGGCTGAATTGATTAACCTTTATTTAGCCACTTTTTGTCAGCTGGTTACATTTTTATTGTACAGCACTGTTATTTTTTTTTTTTTTTCAGAATTGACTATCAGAAGTGTGTGTTTTATTGTAGTTTTGTGATTCCAGTCGATCTTGGCACACTGCTGGAAACTTGCTGCAGTTTGTGGCCTTCTATTCCTTATTCTGTAGAAGAAAAGACATATCATACAATGTATATTAGGGCTAGGTTTGAAAGTTCATTCGCTAGCCAGAGATTCGAAGATTGTTTTAAACCTTCAAAGGTTTGTCAGACTGGTTCACGCACTTTTTTTTTTGTTTATTTTTTTTCTTCCTGTTAACAAACTGTTTGACAATGTGTGAATACTATAAAACACACATTAAATGTCACTTGCATACAAAATTCAATCTTTTGATTTGTGTAATTCATATTTCAACAAGTTGTTAATAAAACCACTACCAAATCGTAATGCGTTATGTTCAACTCTACATGGCACCTCTGCTGTGTGTGAAGCCAGGTATGGTATCCAAAACAGTGGGCTCGTACCTCTAGTGGCTGTATTGCTTCAGTTAAATATGTACTGAATATGTAGTGTACAAGACAGTGTAAGAGAAGTGCTATGGTAGAATATGTTTGAAACATATAAAATATACACTAACACCAATAATTGTAATTTTGAAAAGCCCCTCCAGCTTGTCTTAACCAGAAGCAAATCTCATCATTCGCAGTCTCGACACCAAAGCACTGTATAGCATAAACTGTATTGAAAGAAATGTCTCGAAACCCCTTGCTGTTTGAGATTTGTTAAATACCCAGATAACCAAAAAAAGTTCAATGAAAGTTCATAGTATTATTAGCATTATTAATATTTTTAGTAGCAAGCAGCATCAATTACGTGTAAATAAATGTGTATTTTTATTTAAATTATAAAAACATTCTTACTGTTCTATAATGGATTTTTAAACTAAATCTGAATGTTTTATTCAATTTGTATGGATTAACTAAAATAGGAATTTCAATCAAATATAAACAAGCAGCTATGGTGATATCACCAGTAAATTATGCAAATGAATACCATCGAAGATTCAAACCTTCTTTGGGTAATGTGTTCCTAGCCTTTGAAGGTCAAAATGTACCCTTCGTTGCTGCCCTAATGTATATGTACAACAGCTGATTAATCTCAAGAAGAATGTTGGTTTACTAGTAGCGTTCTTTAATTATTCTGATTTGGAAATGACCTACAGTACAGTTTATGTTCTTAAAAGCTTACTACTGTATGATGTGAAATATATCTCTTTCCAGAGCTATAAAACTAGAGAAACGGAAAGCCTTGTAAGGTTTCAAGATTAATACTCCTTTCTACTTGGCCTGGTGGAATATGTTTTCAGTGCTGAGAATTGTCTGGTTTTCTTTTCGTTGGATTCGAGTCATTTTAGGGTGGATTGCGCACATTGAGATTCAGCCAGGATTGGATTGAATCCTGGATTGACATTTTTTCCATTGCACACATCAAGATGCGCTTTGATCCGGGATTGCATTCCAGTCCTGGTGGATTGAATCTGGATTGTCACAACCAGGTATACCCCATGCTGCTGTACAGTGTTTTAAAAGCACCAATAAAAAATAATTTAGGTAGCCTCTGAAAGTTTAATCATTCTGATTTGCTTTTGTTAAAAGTTGTACCTTTTTTATTTATTTTGAGTCTTTTTGAAGTTATTGGTAAGTGCGTTTCAACTGGAAGTTTAAATGTTTAAAGGATATTAAATAGAATTCCCCCCCTTCACGAGCTGCTCCTCTGGTCCTTGACTGCAATAGTTAAGCTCAGACCATTCTGTGTGCTAGTTTTACTGCACAGTCTGCTGAAGAGCTGCTAGCTTTCCGACTGGCCGAGGAAAATTTCCTATATTCTATTTGGCTGGTACATTCTTATGGAATTTAGTGAAAGTTGATTGAAGATTTGACCGATGACTGCAATGAAGAAACTGGCCATTCAAATTTAGAACAGTGCACTCCAATACGCTGTTCATTGATAAGGCTTATTTTGGAATCGCTGATGGTATGAGACACAGTATAAGGCAGTCTAAATCTGTCCTCCTGAAATGTTGCTTGAATTCCTTCTCTGCTGCGTGGGTATGAAAAACAACTATAAATAGAAGTGATGCCTTTGAGCGGTTTTGAGAAGTAGAAGTTGTGTTTTTAAAAATCATGCACTGCAACTGAACCAACGATGTACATTATCTAGTTTTCCTGTGAATAAGTTTGCATAGGATGGAGCTGTGTGGGTATCCATTGCTGTCCCTTGTATCTGGGTAGTGTTTCTCACAAAGTGAAGTTGTTACAAGTTCTCATTCCTCTTTGCCACTTGTGAAGATTCCATGGTTACTGTAGCTCATAAAATAAACAAGGTATTTTCAGTTGGGCCATGGCGCATTCTGTAGCTCTACAGTGTACTCCTAAATACAGATTAACAATGGAATATTTTTTTCCCTAGAAAAATATACCAGTGCTTCTCTGTAGGGCTGCAACAAAGGGTACATTTTGACCTTCGAAGGTTCGGAACACATTCTGTTTGTTCATTTCATGTTGAGGTTCAATGGTGCAGTGTGTGGTTTGGTTTTTTTTTTTTTTTTTTTTTTTTTTTTTTTGAGCCATCTGAAGTAACTTACAAAAAATGATGGTGATTAAGTAGATTCAAGAAAAAAAAGTCCTTTTCTTCAATCAGTTGCCAGGTTTATTGAAATATGCAGGGAGTCTGGTCCCAGGTACAGGACAAACAATACTCAACATTACAATGTTTGCATGACATTAAATACCCTTCTGTATAGATGGTCCACCTCCCCTTTCTCTGACATTAACCAATGGTCAAGGTAATTTAATTTATTGTGTGAGTGTTAATGTGTGTGTGTCTGTTTGTGTAGTCTAGTGTGACAACCTCTGAACTCCGTACATTCTTCACAATCCTGGAGACAAAAGGTCCATACATCTGCCTTTTGTTATCTCCTTGCGACCCCCTTTGATGCCAGTGGGATTATCTCTTTTGATCTCTCTGAAGTCTAGAGCCTGTTCCCTTCTAGTCCACAGCATTGTTATCTCGTTAGCTTGCATTCAATGTTGGGCAAGAAACTTGTAGACACAAGGTCTCTACCAACTGTACGCAGTACATGCAATTTGAACCAAACAGTCTGCTATCTGCAATATTAGTCTCTTTTCAGAAAAGAACACCAGTATAGCTCTGCCAGTCCACATGTGTAGCAAACTGCTAATCAATTTTCAATCCATGTTTTCCAACACCATCAGTCAAAAGTATTTGCCCACTGTCTGATTTTCTGCATTTTTGCATATTTTTGACTCTGAATGTTATCAGATCTTCAACCAAAATCTAATATTAGATGAAAGGGACCCTGAGTGAACAAATAACACAAATGTGATATTTATTTTATTTATTAAAGTAAGTTATGGAACACCCAATTCCCCCTGTGTGAAAAAGTAATCTCTCCTTTAGACTCAGTAACTGGTTACGCCACCTTTTTTAGCAGCAGTAACTGCAACCAAACGCTTCCTGTAGTTATTGATCAGTCTCTCACAGCACTGTGGAGGAATTTTGTCCCACTCCTTCATGCAGAACTGCTTCAACTCGGTGACATTTGTGGTTTTTTTGAGCATAAACTGCATGTTTCAGGTCCTGCCACTTAATGGGGTTTAGGTCTGGACTTTGACTAGGCCATTCCAAAAATTTAAAATTTCTTAAATTTCTTCTTCAGCCATTCTGATGTAGACTTGCTTCTGTGTTTCGGATCATTGTCTTGCTGCGCTTCAGCTCACGGACGGATGGCCTCATATTCTCCTGTAGAATTATCTGATACAGAGCAGAATTCATGGTTCCTTCAGTGATGGCAAGTTGTCCAGGTCCTGATGCAGCAAAGCATCCCCAAATCATGACACTACCACCACCATGCTTGACCGTTGGTATGAGGTTCTTACTGTGGAATGCAGTGTTTGGTTTTCGACAGACATAAGGCCCATGTTGGCCAAAAAGTTCCACTTTTGACTCCTCACTCTTGAGGATCATCCAGGTGCTTTTTGGCAAACTTGAGGCGAGCATTAATTTTTGCCCAGTTTCTTTCTGATGGTGGAGTCATGAACACTTACCGTAGCCAAGGTGAGAGAGGCCTGCAGATCCCTGGATGTTGTTCTAGGGTTCTTTGCGAGTTCCTGAATGTTTTTACGCCTTGCTCTTGGAGAGATTTTGGCAGGACGGCCACTCCTGGGAAGATTCACTACTGTCCCAAACTTTCTCCATTTGGACAATATGGCTCTGACTGTGGTTTGTTTGGAGCTCCAGAACCTTAGAAAAGGCTTTGTAACTTTCTAGACTGATAGGCATCAACAACTTCTTTTTTCCAGAGGTCTTCAGGAATTTATTTTTATCGTGGCATGATGTGCCTATAGAACCTGTGTGCTGAAAACTTCACTCTGATGGTAAGGGCCAAAGTTAGTCAGATTTATGTTGGGCAGGGTTGGCCCAAATTATGCCTGATTGGGTTAGCCAAAGTATTCTAACAGCTGATCTTAATTATCCCTTTTAATTGGGTTGAGTTAACTAGGGGGTCATAACTTTTTCACACCTGAAGATTGAATGTTTGATTACCTTGCACATCAAACAAATGAAAGAAGCACCAAACTTTGGTGTCATTTTTTCCTTCACTCTATATACTACTACAACCCACAAAAAGATCTGACCAAGTGAAATGTAAAAAATGTGCAAAAATGCAGAAAATCTGACAGGGGGCAAATACTTTTTCACAGCACTGTGTGTGTGTGTGTGTGTATATATATATATATATATATATATATATATATATATATATATATATATATATATATATATATATATATATATATATATATATAATAAAAATTGTACACAGTGTCCTCCATAAGTATTGGGACAGTAAAGTCAAAATTTCTATTTTTGCTGTACACTCAAGCAACATGAGAATAAAGATGAGTGAGCCTGTTTGAGAGGCAGCCATGCATGCCCATTCCCTGACACTACCTCCACCATGCTTCACAGATGTGATGGTATTCTTTGGATCATCTGCAGTTCCTTTTTTTCTGCACACTTTTGCCTTCCCATCACTTTGATAAAGTTTAATCTTCATCTCATCTGTCCATAAGTCTGTTCCAGAACTGTACTGGCTCATCTCTGTACTTTATAGCAAATTATATCTGGTCTTTCTGTTTTTGGTGCTGATTGGAGGTTTGCATCTTGCAGTGTAGCCTTTTTAATTCTGCTGCCAAAGTCTTGTAGATTTGTAGATTGTGACACTTTAACCATAGCATTCTAGAGGTTGTTGGTGATTTCACTGAGACTTGTTTGAAGATTCATTGTTCTGTCATCAACTGCTGTTTTCTTTGGCTGACCTGGTCGTTGCTGATTGCTGAAGACACCAGTGGTTTCTTTCTTTTTCAGGACATTCCAAACTGTTGATTTGGTGCCCAACTTTTGTGCTATGGTTCTAATTGAGTTCCTCTTTTCTTTTAGTATCCAAATCGCTTGCTTTTCTTTCATAGACAGCTCCCTAGTCTTCATGGATTATGCCTACTGACACCAAACGCAGACTCCAAAGGCAAAAGCAAAGGATAAAACTGAGACTACACATTCACAGTTCTTTTGTTTGAACAACCAATACTTATACTCACATAAAATGGGGGGATGGAACTGAAAGTGCTGTTATTCTTAGTTGGTAAAACGTGTGTTGAAACAGCCAGAAATGAAAGGTGACATTCTGTACTTTTGCCTCGTTCATCTTTTAATCATATTTGAATTAAGATATAAACTGACTTCATTGTATACAGGGTTATGGATGCCTTCCGTGATATATATATATATATATATATATATATATATATATATATATATATATATATATATATATATATATATATATATATATATATATATATATATAGTAGTACTGTGCAAAAGTTTTAGGCAGGTGTGAAAAAATGCTGTAAAGTAAGAATGCTTTCAAAAATAGACATGTTAATAGTTTATATTTATCAATTAACAAAATGCAAAGTGAGTGAACAGAAGAAAAATCTACATCAAATCAATATTTGGTGTGACCACCCTTTGCCTTCAAAACAGCATCAATTCTTCTAGGTACACTTGCACAGAGTTTTTGAAGGAACTCGGCAGGTAGGTTGGCCCAAACATCTTGGAGAACTAACCACAGTTCTTCTGTGGATTTAGGCAGCCTCAGTTGCTTCTCTCTCTTCATGTAGTCCCAGACAGACTTGATGATGTTGAGATCATGGCTCTGTGGGGTCCATACCATCTCTTCCAGGTGTCCTTGTTCTTCTTTACGCTGAAGATAGTTCTTAATGACTTTCGCTGTATGTTTGGGGTCGTTGTCATGCTGCAGAATAAATTTGGGGCCAATCAGATGCCTCCCTGATGGTATTGCATGATGGATAAGTATCTGCCTGTACTTCTCAGCATTGAGGAGACCATGAATTCTGACCAAATCACAACTCCATTTGCAGAAATGCAGCCCCAAACTTGCAAGGAACCTCCACCATGCTTCAACTGTCCTCAGCGTTGCCCGTTTCTTTGTGCTTCTTCAAAAGAGCTTGGACAGCACATCTGGAAACCCCTGTCTGCCTTGAAATTTCTGCCTGGGAGAGACCTTGCTGATGCAGTATAACTACCTTGTGTCTTGTTGCTGTGCTCAGTCTTGCCATGGTGTATGACTTTTGACAGTAAACTGTCTTCAGCAACCTCACCTTGTTAGCTGAGTTTAGCTGTTCCTCACCCAGTTTTATTCCTCCTACACAGCTGTTTCTGTTTCAGTTAATGATTGTGTCTCGGCCTACATATTGAATTGATGGTCATTAGCACCTGCTTGGTATAATTGTTTAATCATACTCCTGACTATATGACTACAAAATCCCTGACTTTGTGCAAGTGTACCCTAGAAGAATTGATGCTGTTTTGAAGGCAAAGGGTGGTCACACCAAATATGGATTTGATTTAGATTTTTCTTCTGTTCACTCACTTTGCATTTAGTTAATTGATAAATATAAACTATTAACATGTCTATTTTTGAAAGCATTCTTACTTTACAGCATTTTTTCACACCTGCCTAAAACTTTTGCACAGTACTGTGTGTGTGTGTGTATATATATATATATATATATATATATATATATATATATATATATATATATATATATATATATAAATATATATAGATCTATATATCTATATAGATAGATCTATATCTATCTATATACAGTAACAGTCAAAAGTTTGAGTACACCTTCTTGAAACCAGGTTTTTCATGATTATCTATGCTTTTAACTCTATAAACTTGTCTATAAACAGTTAATATTTCATTATATGATAAGTGTACTTATATAAGCTGATAATCGCAAGTGAACTGCATTCAGAAATTAAATTTTTAAATGAAAATGTAAATCTTATCAATTTCAATTTCAATTTCAATGAAATAGTCACCCAAAGCAAGGGGATTTCAGTCTGAAGCCCAAGTCAGTTAAAAGTCTGAAATGTCTATAACACGGTGTTAGAACACTGGCCTAAGTATAAAAGTGTCTCTGTTAGATGTTCTCTGAGTTAACTAGCATGTTACCTAATTAACCTTTTGTCACCAATTATTAACAGGTGAGGGTCCATGATTACTATAAATATAGGTAGCATAGACAAGTTTGTCATTCCTGAATGTAAAGAAAATGGCAAAATACACTCGGTTAAGTAATTGCTTTAAGAAATGAAGGTCAATCTTTAAGACAAATTGCAAGAACATTGCAAGTGTCTGTAACTGCTGTGGCCAAGACCATCAAACGATTTGAAAAAACTGGCACTCATGAGGACCAAACAAGGTCAGGCAGGCCCAGGGTGACCTCAGAATCGGAGAACAAGTTCATTCGAGTCACAAGTCTGCGAAACCGGCAATTAACTGCCCCGAAATACAAGCTCAGCTAAATGCTACTAGAAGCACAGATGTTTCAACATCAGTTGTTCAGAGATGATTGCGTGAAGCTGGCCCAACTGGAAGAATTGCTGCAAAGAAACCATTGTTAAGAGTGCAAAATAAGAGGAAGAGACTTGCCTGGGCCAAAAAATAGAGAAACTGGACATTTGAGGAGTGGAAGTCGGTCTTATGGACCAATGAGTCAAAATTTGAAATATCTGTGTCCAACTATCGAGTATTTGTAAGATCCAGAGAGGGTGAGCGCATGAGTTCTGCATTTGTGGTTCCCACTGTCAAGCGTGGAGGAAGCAGTGTGCTGGTCTGGGGTTGCTTTGCTGGTGATCTTTACCAAGTCCATGGCAAGCTCAACCAGCATGGCTATCATAGCATACTTCAGAGGCATGCCATTCCATCAGGATTACGACTAGTTGGGCAGTCCTTCATTCTTCAGCAAGATAATGACCCGAAACGCACCTCAAAGTTGTGCAAGAACTACCTGGTGAAGAAGGAAAGTGAAGGACAATTCAATCTAATGACCTGGCGTGCCCAGTCTCCAGACCTCAATCCCATAGAACTTTTATGTGACTAACTGGACAGAAGAGTCAAAGCAAAGCTACCCACAAGTGCCCTAGATCTCTGGGAATAGCTGCAGAAGAGCTATGAAGACATGTTTGGTTTTACTGGTGAAACTTGTTAACCGAATGCCTCGTGTTTGTGAGGCTGTTATTAAGGCAACAGGTGGCTAAGTATAGAGTACAATTATTAATTTATTAAAAAAATGAAAATCTCTGAACAAAGACATTACCGCTATACCGCTGCTATCGTCTTTTCAGTCAACAATCTTAAACCACACAATTCACAATGTAAAACCATGCAGAATTCAAACTGTGCTTATCTGTGCAACAGCAAAGATAAATAATTATTTAAATGGGTTAAATTTACATTTACTAGCTGCCCTTTACTTCTGTTTCTCAAAGAAAAAAAAACTCCGATGAAAAATAAGTGCGCAAATAGTATTTTGAAGGTACGTGAATTCCCACCAAAAGCAGCCATAACACACAAATGCAGGTTTAATCCTTTCCCATTTAACATTACATGTAGTTTATTATGTTGTACATTTTGCTCCGTTCAAGGGGAAAAAAAAAAAAAAAACATTTCTCTTAAATTAAAGCAAACAATTTAATTTGGCCAACTTCAGCTCTGTCATTCCGCTGACTGCACTTTGCATACAGTTACTGCATAAGCATTGATTACGTACTTCCACGTGAAGTTGGCTACGTGCCTTGGAACTGTTGCCTAACAACCATTGACAGAATATGCGGTGTGAGAAAATCACTGCAGCACAACAACACAGAAGCTGGCTGCGCAACTGCCAAGGCGGTGGATCTAATTAATGTTTTTTTTGTTAATGTAATACATTGATAAAGAGACTCGGAGGGGTCGCCACCAAACCTCAAATGGGCCGCCATTGGCCCGCGGGCTGCTGCTTGCTGACCCCTGGTTTAGTTAAGCTGTGTTTTTCTTTGTGGCCAATAATTAGCTTTTATATATGAATCCTAAGCAAAATTACACAATGTTGTGCACTTTGGCTTATGACTATCTCCTGAGATGGTCTCAAGTACAGTATTAAAAGCTGCATAATGTAGACGCTAACCGTATTTAGCGCTTTTAAGCTGGTTTAAAGGCATAGTGCATTGCCTTGGTTCCCTCTACACATTTACTGAACTGAAGGCCATTTTGGCCTGCCCTTTTTGTTTCCAATTTAGAGCCCTGCAGAGTATATTTTTGTGAGACTAGATATGTTTTCTATGCCACCCACACTCCCCACATAATAAAATTGCTGGTTAGTATTACAATGTCCCTCGGGTCATAGAATACAATGTATAGATGTATCTCTGAGCAGAATACATAATAATAATAATAAAATATATATACACACATACGTTCTCTTGCTGTCTCTCTCTCTCTACCGGTCAAAAGTTTTAGAACACCTCCAGTTTTTATTGAAATTTACGCAGTTTAATGTCTCAATGTACTCTGAAATTAAAGCATAGAACAAATAAACAGTTGGAAGTAAAAAAGAAATCATGGAATCGTTTTGTTTAACAAAATTTAATCACATTTTTTGACTCAAAGTAGCCACCTTTTGCAGATATAACAGCCGAACACACTTGTGGCATTCTTTCTGCAATGGAAGTAAAATATTGTTTGGAAAGTTCTTCCCAACACTGTTGCAGAAGTTCCCACAAATGTGTTGCACTTGTAGGTTGCTTTGCTTTCATCCTTCTGTCCAGTTTATCCCAAACCAGCTCAATGGGGTTAAGTCTGGAGACTGTGCTGGCCATTCCATGATTTGAAGCCTACCGTCTTGTTCTTTTCTTCTAAGGTAGTTCTGACATAGCCTGGAGGTATGTTTTGGGTCATTATCTTGCTGTAGGATGAACCCCTCACCATCTAGGCGTATACCAGAGGGTATTGCATGGCGTTGCAAAATGCTGTTGTAGCTGTTTTGGTTCAGGGTGCCACTCACTCTGCAAGTCGCCGACTCTGGATCCAGCAAGAGAGCCCCAGACCATCACGCTTCCTCCTCCATGTTTGACAGTTGGTGTCACACGGCGAGGAACCATCCTTTCGCCTACTTGACGGAGTACAAAAACCCTGCGTGATGAACCGAAGATTTCAAATTTTGATTCATCGGTCCATAAAACCTTCTTCCAGTTTTCAGTAGTCCACTGGCTGTGCTTCATGGCCAAATAAAATAAAACATGGTTTCTGAAGTACCCCAGACTGGTTCTAATAAAAAAAAAAAAAAAGGCTTTTAGTGAATTATTTTAGAACGAGTCAAATACAGCGACAAAAGCAATGGTCCTGGGGGAGCATTCCACTGAAAGTCTCTTGGTCCTTAAAGTATTAAGGGTATGGCTGTAACAAGTACAGTATCTGGGCTAGAATGAGCCTCCCTGTACAGCAGGGTAGGGATGGGTCGGTATACCGTTTTTTTGGTTTACTGCGGTTTAGGTACATTACGGTATTTAATATCTCCTGCTTTTATTCTAAACCGCAATTATTGTAGTTCAGTTATACAACGGTTAACGCATTTTTTCTAAATCAAGCGATGGTACTTGCAGGCTCTGCAAAGTGTCCGAGGAAGATATTTTGTGTATATATTTTATATTTTTTGTGAACTCATACTGTATTTTGATAATGGTTTTGAAGGAAACGGTCAATGACACAGAATGCACGTTTCAATTGCTGTGTTCTGTTACCCAGAGCTTGCTGCACCGGCTGCTCTTGGCTGCGGTCTTCCTGACTCGTAGCACACATTTTCAATGTGCAATATTTACATTTGTCTGGTTTATCAAGTTTTGTTTAATGTAATTGATTAACATTAACTATTGTAAAATTATACATCACTTATCACGGATTTAGTACATCTTTTTTTTTTTTTTTAAATTGATTTATTTATTTAATAGTGTTGACAAGGCTGTTCACGGCTCATTGTATAATGATAAAATGTCGTTCACTTCCGCTAACAAGGTGGCAGCAGTAGTTTCAGTGCTTATTTGCATTACGATTAGAAGGTCACTCGTGATCTTTGCATCGTCCCTTTGGATCACAGCCGCAGCCAGTTCCCGCAGTAACATTTCAAAGCTTTGCAGAATCTGCACATATTTCTGTGGGTGTTGCGTTACGTCTACAGAGCATCTCCGAGATTATGTCCAGCACTGTGCAGAACTGTAGTATAACGCTGAGTGTACAACATTTTTTTTTTTTTTTTTTTTTTTTTTTTTTAATCTGATTGTCTTTTATAAAATAGTTATTTGGCATAGTAAAATCTGCTCTATAAGAAGATGACCAATGTCTCAAACAAAACTAGCATAGACACGCGACTGCAGCAGGATAGCCTACTTGTTATCAACGCAGTTTTGTTTAAACTAGTTGTAACAGTATTCCAATTTTCTTAGGTAAGTGAAGAATTTTTTATTTATTTTATTTTTTTACAAACTCCACATGTGTAATAATCATTGGAAGCTTACTTGTGCAATGTTGTAAATTCAATAACACGGTTTAATATTAAAATACTTTTTTTTTTCTATACATATTTTATTTATCCGGTTGAAAAAATAAATGACTCATCTCTACCCTTAAATAATAACCTATGGAACATGTTTGTGTTTTAAGCAAAAGACCGATCATTTCCGAATTCTATTTTCCATCAGCTAAACAACGTATTTATTTATTTGTTTATTTAATTTTATACTTAAATGCTTTAACAAACTACAGCACCTCGTCATTTTTAGCTAATAGATTTTAATACTGTAGTATAACGCTGAGTGTACAACATTAGGTTTTTTTTTTTTTTTTTTTTTTTTTTTAATCTCTTTTGTCTTTTATAAAATAGTTATTTGGCATAGTAAAATACTAAATACCAAATGTTTAAATCATTCCATGAAAGGAAGTGTGTTTTTGTTGGTTTTATTTTTATGAATTATGGTAATTTAAGTGATTTACATTAGTCTTTCTTTTGAGCCTTTATTTGATAACTTGCATGATGTACTGTATACCGTGATATTAAGGTTACCACAGTATTTTTTTTAAACGGTTATCATACCGTGCAAATTTTATACTGTCCCATCCCTACACCAGGGCCAGATCCCTGCAGAATAACACACAGGAATGAGCCTCCCTGTGCAGCACTGCACCAGGAACAGATCACTGTGGAATAACACACAGGAATGAGCCTCCCTGTGCACCAGGGCAAGATCCCTGCAGAGTAACACACAGGAATGAGCCTCCTTGTGAACCAGGGCCAGATCCCTGCAGAACAACACACAGGAATGAGCTTCCTTGTGCAGCACTGCACCAGGGCCAGATCCCTGCAGAATAACACACGGGAATGAGCCTCCCTGTGCAGCACTGCACCAGGAACAGATCACTGTGGAAAAACACACAGGAATGAGCCTACTTGTGCACCTGGGCCAGATCCCTGCAGTGTAACACACAGGAATGAGCCTCCTTGTGCACCAGGGCCAGATCCCCACAGGAATGAGCCTTCCTGTGTAGCACTGCACCAGAGCCATATTCCTGCAGAATAACACACAGGAACGAGCCCCCATGTGCAGCACTGCACCAGGGACAGATCACTGTGGATTAACACACAGGAATGAGCCTCCCTGTGTACCAGGGCCAGATCGCTGCAAAATAACACACACAGGATCACATTAACAGGGTTTTCTTGTATAGAAAAATGAGCATTACCCTTAATATCACAGTATACGGTACATCGTGCAAGTTATCAAATAAAGGCTCAAAAGAAAGACTAATTTAAATCACTTAAATTACCATAATTCATAAAAATAAAACCAACAAAACACACTTCCTTTCATGGAATGATTTAAACATTTGGTATTTAGTATTTTACTATGCCAAATAACACTTATTACCCTTTCAAGTTAATTACTTAATTTAATAATTAAACATGCTTCTACATCTTCGTGTTCTATGAAGACAGTCTTCAGAAGTGGAGGAATACTGTCTGACTTGTAATTAATCACTGATGTACAATAGTGTCCAGAGTGCATTAAAACAGGATTTGTGGATGAATTGATGTGTGCTGTCTCTGGATTCTATTTGTGTTAATTAAGGAAATGGATTGGCTTTATTTGTAGGAGAGTCTCAAGTTTGAAAAGGATGTATCATTTTTAGTAACAGTTTGATAGAACAGAATGTTAACAGGAGCAGTCTCCAAAATTATGTATTTTTGTTAAATGTGAAAAACAAAAATGTAATTTCTCATGTTTGTTGAGGCATATTCTCCACCTGATGCAATCTTGTTTTAGGCATGACGGGACAATTTGCTTCCAAGTTTACTAAAGATTTTACTGTATCGTTCAAAAATGGTGATGTAATTGATAACTGTTTTGAAAGACCAGTATTTTCTTTTGTGTTGATAAACATTGTCGTTAAATTAATTGTTTCTTAAGACAGATTTTAAGTGGAAAAATTAAACCGCGCTGTTCTCAGTCATTCAGTTAAGTTATTATTATTTGTCTCGTATTGCATGACTAGCTATAAGCTGTTGAAAGGGTTGGATTCTTGATGTGGAATAATTTAGTACTGGTTCCATGTGTGTGAGTTGACACCACCCAAATTTTAAAATACTTCAGTTGCGTTATGCTGCACTGTGCCAATATTGTGTACACCTATAATGTGAGAAGAGAATGAAAATGCGCTTGTATGTACTATACTCTGAAAAGCTTATACCATTTACAAAATATGAGCAAGATAAACATTTTCTTAATTTGCAAAGCACTTTCGATACCAAAGCTCAAAACTACCTTTTAAAGAAAATACTGGAACAAAATGTTGTACAGTCTGTAGGGCCGCAAAATGCCAAAATTTGCATCAGTAAGCATTGTTTGCAGGCTTACTGTGAATTGTATTCCTTTGTTTTGTGATCCTAAAACATTTTGTGAAAGCTGCTGTCCCCCGCCCCATATGATCCTGGGTAGCGCTTCACTATTTCATCAGTTAAGCCATCTGTGCTTCCTTCCGCTTCGTTTCTGGTCCCTAAAGGTGGGTTCAACTCAATGGAACAGGTGTGCTCCTGCTGCTGCCTGTGCTGTCCCTGCAACAGGTACCTGTATGCCTAGCCATAGCTCCAATGTCTAATTGTGGCGTAACTTGGTAACGACATTCTTTATCAGAACCTGCAGATATGTGAAAATGCCTGTCTGTTCATAACTGTGATGTGCATTTTATTTATGTATCTTTTTATTGCAGAAAATTCTTACTCGGCAGATATTTTCAGGGCTTCCAGGGAACAGTCTAAAATATGCAAACTGTTTGCTAAAAACCGTACACTGCATGCCACCTTTAATGATGGCTGCACAGACATCAGTTTGTTGAGAGCTGAAGGTTTAATAGGAATCTCCTGGCAGAGGGACAGGTTTCCTGCTTTCATCATCCTAGCTCTGCGATTAGCAAAATCCTCTTTCTGGATTAACTGGTTATTTTTGTTTAATCGAGTGTCCTCTCAACATGTTTAAGATCCTACATGAAGTGTCCTGATGGAAATATTCATATGTTTTTGAGGCTTACTGTAGTTTTAAAAGTTTTATTTTTGGGGTTAGGGGAGGGGTTCCTACAGTACCTCCCCTACCTCCACAGCTAATGTGCCTATAGTAACTATGGCTAAATGGTATGTAAACTCAGCACAATTGTTTAAAAACTAGGAGACATCACTGAACAAAAATATAAATGCAACATGCAAAAATTTCAAAGATTTTACTGAGTTACAGTTCATATAAGGAAATCAGTCAATTGAAATAAGTTCTTTAGGCCCTAATCTATGGATTTCACATGACTGGGAATACAGATATGCATCTGTTGGTCACAGATACCTTTTTAAAAAAAAAAAGGTAGGGGCGTGGATTAGAAAACCAGTCAGTATCTGGTGTGACCACCATTTACCTCATGCAGTGCGACACATCTTTGTGAGAACTAACTTTTATAAAGATCCATTCAAATTTGTAAAGAAGATATTCACCAGTGAAAAAAATGGCACGCTAAAGTGACACTGAGAGACATTTGGAGGAAACAAATACAGATTCAAAAAGCCAGGAGCCTATGTCAGTTCCTTCAGACATCCCACCTATCAATCCAGCCGAATACCAAATGGAGCACTGTGCACCTAAGTGGAAAGAAGTAGAGCAATCTGTGGCGAAGCGAAAAAAAAGCAAGGGCATCATCATCTCTAGGGCCTAATGGAGTTCTATACAGAGTGTACAAGAGTGCTTCTGGAGTTCTACGAATCCTGTGGAAATTGATGAAAGTGGCATGGGAAAAACAGGTTATACCAAGATCATGGCGCCGAGCAGGTGGAGTCTTTATACCAAAAGAAAGAGTCTACAAGTGTAGGTCAGTTTCGTCCTATTTCTCTATTAATCGTAGAAGGCAAGATTTTCTTCAGCATTATTGCTCAGAGAATGTCAACCTACCTATTAAAGAACTGCTTCATCAACCCTTCAGTACAAAAAGCAGGCATTCCAGGTTTCCCAGGATGCTTAGAACATATCAGCGTAATCTGGCAACAAATTCAATCAGCTAAAAAGGAGAGGAAGGAGCTCCATGTGACATTCCTGGATTTGGCTAATGCATATTGTTCAGTGCAACATGAACTACTTTGGGCAGCATTTGATTTTTTTCAGTGTACCAATGACAATAACAAATTTAGTGAAAGCCTACTTTAGAGATTTGCAATTTTTAGTTTTTCAACTTCAGAATTCAGCGCTGCATGGCAATGCCTAGAAGTTGGAATAATGGCAGGATGTACCATTTCTTCACTGGCGCTTACCATGGCAATGGAAGTAATTATTAGGGCATCAAAATGGGAAGTGGGAGGAGAGCGCTTGGCTTCTGGAATGCGACTACCACCAATTCGAGCATACATGGATGACATGACAACAATGACTACAACAGTAGCCTGCACTAATCGGTTATTGGGCCAATTAACCAGTAACATTGAATGGGCACGAATACAATTCAAGCCGACTAAATCAAGGAGCCTCTCTATAATTTAAGGTAAAGTAGTAGATAAAAGGTTCTACATTAACGGTGAGGCAATACCAACAGTGTCCGAGAAGCCAGTGAAAAGTCTAGGGAGACGGGGATCTAAAGGACACAGTTCGTGTGGGAGAAGTTGGACAACAAATGCATAAGGGAGGCAGCACCTGTGTTGAAAACTGGAAGAAAATGGGCGACAAAGAAAGCTGTGGAAGATGCTAAGGCTGCCCTTCAAATCTGAGCTATTATGGGGCAAGTTCAGCATGGAAAAGGAGGTCTTGGTCTCAGTTCAGCTCCTCCTACATTGCACAAGGCAACCCCGGCTCAACGGAGGAAGCTGGTAGTCAACGAGGTGCTAAAGCAGGAGGAGAGGATCAGGTATGTAAAGGCCGTTTACCAGGCCAAGCAGGGAGAATGGATGAGATGGGAAAGTGTGGAACAACGCAAGATCGGCTGACAAGACCTATGGACAATGGAACAGAGCAGGATAAGTTTCCTCATCAGATCAGCATATGATGTTCTCCCATCACCACAGAACCTAAACCTCTGGGTCAATTTCCCTCATATCCTTTGTGTTTATCACCTGCAACATTAAGGCACATTTTGACAGGATGTAAGGTGGGTCTTAGCCAAGGATGGTTTACTTGGTGCCATGACTAGGTGCTGCCATGTTTGGCCTTATCATTGGAAGAGAAGCGTAACCTGACCAATAAGTTGCCACCAGTTCCATCAAATCATTACACACAAAAGACAATATTCCTACATCCAGGAGAGCAACCACCAAGAAAAGGTTAAAACCAAGCTTCGCCCAGGATAACTGGAAGCTGCTAGAGACTGGAAGATTCTGGCAGATGTTGGTCAATGGCTTATTTTTCCACCTGAGATTGCCTCCATTAACCTTCGACCAGGCATTGTCTTGTAGTTTGGATCAGCATGCCTTGTTCATCTGGTAGAGTTAAGTGTCATGGGAGGATGCTGTAGATGAGGTGTATGAGAGGAAGAAACCTCGGTATACTCAATTAGCTGCTGAAGCGGAACAGCGAGGATGGAGAGTCCGAGTTAACCCAGTGGAGGTGGGTTGTCGAGGATTTGTGGCACAATCTACAACCCGGTTTCTCAGAGATGTCGGGTTCAATGGCCAAGAGTTGGGTCGCACAGTGAAGAACTTATCTGAAGCAGCAGAAAGGAGCAGCAACTGGCTGTGGTTGAGACTGAAAGATTCTGGATGGGGATCTCAAGCACAATAGAAAGAAAACAACACTGATGTACTGGTAAGCAAGCTGGGTTGAGCTGAATTTGGGATGGAGGGGAGTGATTCTTGGATGCCAGAATCAATGTTGAGCCCTTATGAGGTGTTGTGGGCTAGTCGACGAAACACAAAGGATAGAAGGTGCCTATGTGCAGACCCCAGAGATGTACCCTACTCGGCTCAATCCAGATGGTTGTCATGCATATGCGCTGGGGAGACCGCACTATGTTGATCCCCGGAGCCAGCATCACAGCCGCTGTGTGTGCTGATGCGCTGGGGAGGCAAAATGAGCTGATCCCTGGAGCCAGCATTACACTTCAGCAATCAACAGCAGACAGAAGGATACCTACATGGTAACGCAAATGGATGGAGATGCAGATGGATCACATTAGTTTACTGTAAAGCTAAGTCTTAGTTGGTGCTTATCTTGGTGAAAGGTCGAGTTCAAATCAGCATGAAGTTTAACATCTACTCTCATGTAATGGAAATCATATATACAGCTCTGGAAAAAATTGAGACCACTGCAAATTTTTCTTAAATCAGCATCTCTACATGTATGGCAGCCATTCCATTCCAGTGTCTGTTGAATTTCAATACAGGCACACCTCATTCTACTGAATGAGGTACTGATTAGGGGATCACCTGAACCAAATCTTATTTAACGAGGAAAAGTATAAAAACCACTCCTGTGGTCATCACTATCCTGTTGCACTAGAACCAGCTGGATGGCAAAACAGTGCTAGTAGTAACTCGAAAGTAATTGGAATAAAAAAATAACTATTGACCATGCCCAAAGAGTTGAAAAGGAAAGTTTTGAGTGAGGAAAAGAAGGGTTCAATTCTGGCTTTACTGGCAGAGGGATACAATGAGCATCGGGTTCCTTCCATCCTTAAAATTTCAAAGACGGCGGTTCATAAGAACAAGGTCAAGCAGCACACATTGGGGACAACAAAGCTACAGACCGGCAGAGGGCGAAAATGACTCTGCACTGACCGGGATGACTGCCAACTCATTCGAATGTCACTCGGCAACCGTAGGATGACATCAAGTGACCTACAAAAAGAATGGCAAACGGCAGCTGGGGTGAAGTGCACGGCGAGGACGGTTCGAAACAGGCTCCTAGGGGCAGGGCTGAAGTCGTGCAAAGCTAGAAAAAAGCCCTTCATCAATGAGAAGCAAAGAAGAGCCAAGCTGATGTTTGAAAAAGACCATAAGGATTGGACTGTAGAGGACTGGAGTAAGGTCATCTTCTCTGATGAGTCTAGTTTTCAGCTTTGCCCAACACCTGGTCGTCTAATGGTTAGACGGAGACCTGGAGAGGCCTACAAGCCACAGTGTCTCGCACCCACTGTGAAATGTGGTGGAGGATCGTGATGATCTGGGGGTGCTTCAGCAAGGCTGTAATTGGGCAGATTTGTCTTTGTGAAGGACGCATGAATCAAGCCAAGTACAAGGTTGTCCTGGAAGAAAACTTGCTTCCTTCTGCTCTGACAATGTTCCCCAACTCTGAGGATTGGTTTTTCCAGCAGGACAGTGCTCCATGCCACACAGCCAGGTCAATCAAGGTGTGGATGGAGGACCACCAGATCAAGACCCTGTCATGGCCAGCCCAATCTCCAGACCTGAACCCCATTGAAAACCTCTGGAATGTGATCAAGAGGAAGATGGATGGTCACAAGCCATCAATCAAAGCCGAGCTGCTTGAATTTTTGCGCCAGGAGTGGCATAAAGTCACCCAACATCAATGTGAAAGACTCGTGGAGAGCATGCCAAGACGCGTGAAAGCTGTGCTTGAAAATCAGGGTTATTCCACCAAATATTGATTTCTGAACTCTTCCTAAGTTAAAACATTAGTATTGTGTTTAAAAATGAATATGAACCTATTCAATGAAGCAGTCATAGTCTCAGTCAACTTACGGGATAAAAAAACAGAAATTAACTTTTTTCATAAACAACACTTTTCCAAGAGTCTGATTGAACGATTAATTTAAAAAAGGGGACATCACGTGATCAAAAATAAAAAGCGAAAACGAAGACAGGGCTCTACAGTGCCCCTGTTTTGGGAGCATATGCTCCTAAAAATTCTCTGGTGCTTCTAAAAAATTAAATTTAGGAGCATACGCACTCCTATCTCAATATGCTACTTAAAACCGAATGGACGAGATGTTTTATTCATGGATGCTCCACCGTAGCTCTTGAAGTCAATTATGCTCCTCTGCTGAATGTTTGAGCCTCTTGGGGGGGACTCTGGGAATGTAGTTTTAGTTCTGTTGCCCATTGCAACAACGCACTAAAAACTACATATCCCTTCTACAAGTTCTGTCTGTCATCGATACAACAGGTGCTCATTTGAAAACATTCAAAGTAAAACTGGGGAAGGGAGAGGAAGGAAAAAAGGAGATCAGGGAGGAAAAACAGGAAGCATACGTGGTCTTTTAATGATTTAGAAGTGTTAAGTGTGGAGAATTTGTCTTCATTTTATTTGATATATTAGATTTACTGTTTGCTTTATATTTAGCCTACTTTTTGCTTTGTAAGAAAAGAGAATGCTTATGTTAAATGTTTTGATTTAGTTATTCATTATTTTGATGTACCTGTGCATGAAAAATATGTAACTGTTTTCTTGTGCTAAGTTGAAAATAATGTTAATTGTGTATATTAATATACAACTATAAAGTCTTAGTGTGTGTGGGCCCAGATTTTTTCACCTGTGCTCTTAGCAAATAGTTAGCGAAGAGCCCTGCACATACAGTACCGTAGCCAGTTATGTGAAATGGATACTCTGTTCCTATTGAATTGTGTTTAATTACCTGTTGTTCATTTTACCAGGCTTATTAACTAATGACATTTTTCAACCACTGACATTTCAGGAGTGATACGGTTTTAGACAACCAGTAGGGGTGAGCAACTGTCCTTTCAGACCCCTCTGCAGCAGAGTTCATAAATGGGGAAAATCTCTAAACAAAACCAGTTCCAGAAGGGACAGTAATGACAGCTGCGCAAATAAAAGCAACAAGACATGCTTTTCATGCAGTACTTTTAAGCTTAGTTTAGGTTGCATTTAATTAATTGCCATATAACTGCAAAAAAGTACAAAGATCAGATCCCTTCTAAAATAGAAGTCTTTATAATCTTAGACTGAAACCTCATTGATTTCATAATTGGAGGAAATCATCTTGGATTCCTCACAAGATGCAAATGATGAATTTGTCAACAACAGAATAGTGTTGTGGCTGGGATGCCTCCCTTTTCTGTTCATTATTAATTGGCAGAAGAGCAACAAGGCTATTGGCTTGTGTCTCTGCTTACAAACACAGGGATTTCTTGAATTAAGTGTATTTATAGGATACAAGACAGAGCTGTGAAGTAGGGGGGCATAAGAGTAATGCAGCAGAGAGGCTTGCATGATTTATTAAAATACATTTTTAACTGCTTTGCTATGGAAAGCAGCTAACAGCATGACTACTCTGGATTCTGTAGACAAGCTGTTGTGATCCAAATGCTAACAGGATATTTAAAAGGATTCTGTTAACTCTGTTCCTTGACTGTTCTCTATTGAACTGGGGGCCTGTCCAACTACCTTGCCCTGCATTTTCTACCTACACATATAAACTTACTTTTATCAGACTGCTGGGTAGTAAAATAAGTTTTCCATACAGTATGCGTAGAGCAGATATATTAAAAGGGTTTACTTACTACTTTGGGGTCATTCTCGCTCGAGTGGACAAAATCCAGGGCAGGTGTTGTGATATAAACCAAAGTAAATGGTACCAGGGCAGGTGTCATGTGCATGCACAAGAGCTGTGTAACTCATTTATGGTATGAAAGTGTCTGAAGGTGGTAGAAATGCCCATTTTGATGACCATCAAACTATCAACTAGCAAATAAGGCTGATCGTTTTAACCTTTTGCAGTCCATTTATTCGGCGCTTGTCAGGCGCGTCAGGTCCAATTTATTTTCACATGCGCTGTTTATTTTACATGCAGCACTGTTTAAAATATTTTCTTTTCAGAGTAAAACAGGTTTAAAATGCATAGAATCGCAAAAGGACACTCGGTACTGTGTCTACAGCCAAGCCAACCCCTTGTTCACTGTATTTTTCACATACCTCTTTATAGACGTGCATACTGTTAAATCCTCTCCTGACCACTCCTCAGTAATATGATCCAAGTCATTATTTTATTACTATAACATCTCCAAAAATCTCTGCAAATGTCTGTGATATTCTTTGGGTGCTGGATGCAGAAGCAGCTACTCCCTTTGTTATGTCCATGCTATCTCTGAAGTGCGTGGGTCTGAGATACGGCCGCTTTTTTTGTTTTTTTTTCCCCCGGTTTCATTCGGCCATTGAAAGGTTTTCTTGGCTTTTTCCGGAGAAAAAATAACTAGAGACCTGTGCTTTACGTTATTTTGATGTCGGCCAGGGTCCGACATTGGACGGGAAAAGGAAAATTGTAATGTTAGACCTGGTCCAACATAGGACTGCAAATGGTTAAAGCATGCTTAAAGAGCTTTCCAACAAAAAATAATTGACACTGTTCTTGAGGCTGTTTTCATTCACGTTGGTCCATTTGACCTAGATTGACAATTTCTTTACGTCTGATAGAACGTTTGGCAACCTGAAAAGGCCTCCATGGTTTAAATGGAAAACGTGTTTGTCAGGGAGTGACTTCCTGAACGATTATCAGAGAATTCTACAGGAGAATTTCAAGCCATCCGTCCGTAAGCTGAAGCGCAGTTGGGTCATGCAGCAAGTCTACATCAGAATGGTTGAAGAATAAGAAATTTAAAGTTTTGGAATGGCCTAGTCAAAGTCCAGATCTAAACCCTGTTGGTGTTGGTGCAGGACCTGAAACAAATAGTTTATGCTTTCAAACCCACAAATGTCACTGAGTTGAAGCAGTTCTGCATGAAGGAGTGGGCCAAAATTCCTCCACGGCGCTGTGAGAGAATGATCAATAACTACAGGAAGCGTTTGGTTGCATTTATTTCTGCTAAAGGTGGCGTAACCAGTTATTGTGTCTAAGGGGGCGATTACTTTTTCACATGGGGGCATTGGGTGTTGTACAACTTTCTTTAATAAATAAATGAAATAAGTATCAAAATGTTGTGTTACTTGTTCACTCAGGGTCCCTTTTATCTAATATTAGATTTTGGTTGATCTGATAATTGTCAGAAATCTGCAAAAATGCAGAAAATCAGACAGGGGGGAAATACTTTTTCACGGTACTGTATTTCACGTTTGTATTGCTTATCCCTTTGGAGTAAAATTTTGTATTTCCTAAAACCAAGTACCTGGTAGTTTTAATACTTCCAGTGCAGTTATTTAACAAACAATTGAGAGAAGTTAACCAAAACTATATTCACACAGAAATGAAAGAAACAAGTCACTTGAGACCAGTGTAATTCATAACCTGAAAGACGCAATGTACCTTAAGGACATTGTGTATAAGCACAGTCTCCACCCCTTTTCTGGAGGCAATGCTCCTCTCTCACAACACAGCACTGTGGTGGTGTTCAGCAATTCATCCACTTCCACCCCCTGCAGTATACTGGCGAACTGGTCTGGAAGTTACTGACAGTACGGAGCCAATTTTCATGAAGCTTCTCTAAAAACTTCTGTTAGACAGGTTTGGCATCTGCTGAGCTCAGCTAAATTGATTAGTGTCTCGGATTTTGCTGGTCATTGCTAAAGTAGAAGATTCTCATGAGAACCTTTTTAGAATCTGTACAACCTGACCTTGATCATCTTTGCATAAATGCCCCCCATCCCCCTAACAATCCAGTGTAATGAGTATTTGTGAAATATTGACATTTGAGTTTGTTTATTTTACCATAAAATAAATGTAATATTAAGTCAGACCCACATGTTTTTGTGCACTTACTCATTTTATCTCATGGAATGTGCAGGAAAGGTATAATGTTTGGGTATTTTAAACTATATGCAGGATTTACACAAATGTAATTATTTACCTGGCAATGCTTGGGGCAACTATACCTGAAATGCAGATACAGTATGTATACCTTAATGTTAAACTGGGGGAATTTATTGTTTGTGCAGAATCTGCATTCCATTCCTCCACTTTGAAGATGAAAACAATGTAGTCTGTAAAGTTTTCACAATGGGACCATTACAGCTCTGCTGAACAATTCTCCTCTGAATTAGAAGGAAGTGACTCTACTCTAAATGGGTTTGAGTTTGGATTCATGCAGATTAATGTGTAACACGTATATTGAGCAAGAACTACTCACAGTAAGCCCTTTATAAAAGGTAGTCCGAGACTAATGCGAATTAGGGTTTGTTAAGCCAGCCGTAAGTGTTTTAAGGCTAGTGTCCTGGGGCCTGTTTCACAAAGCTCTTTTAAAGTTAAAAGCTAGAAGGCTGCTAAATCAAGGTACAGCATGAGGGCAGTTCTGTCTTGTTTCATGAAAGCTCTTCTACCGTTTTGCTGGAGAAAACAAATTCACATTCAAAAAGGAGAAATATGCCGCAATATTTAAATTAAGTTATTGTAGCCTGCTGCAGTGACAGAGTGTAAAAATCAATAGTTGCTTTAGGGTTCTATTCTTGGTTTATTGTTCTGTGAAGCAAGCGTGGGTACATTTAACTCCATTTTTTAAAATAATTTGCTAATGTAGATTATTCCTGTTTCGTATCTGCTCTGTCTCTTCATACTCCCACACACAACAGCAAAAAGCAGCTTGAACAGTAGCCTACATTATTTAAAACATTGGTTCTGCCAATGTTATTGTTGGCACTATGTGCCATTAGAGTGCAAAAACAAATGCCTTAATTAACCAATGCTCAGTTATCCCTGTCAGGAAAGCTTGTTTTGTAAACCTGCTGCCACATCTATATTTAACTGCTTATGTCTCCTAAACCATGTGAGATCTTCATGTTTTTCAGTCTCTGGAAACTTATTTTTCAAAATCTTACTTTACCCGTTCAATTTGACCCGTGACCTGCTGTGTTAGTCTTTTTAAATAGTAGTAGACTTTGAGTTATTTTATTAATATTAGGTAAACTGCTTCTATGATTCTTTCTCTTCTGAAAGCTCCATTCCAGGTGGTGCCTGTTTCAGTGTCACATTGTTTTAACCTTTGGACACTGTACATGCACAGCTGTTTTCCACATCCACTTCATGCATTCAGCCTGATATGCCATTCCTTACATTCAGCCTCCACCAGGGGGGGGGGGGGGGGGGGGGGGGGGGGCGTGAGGGGTGACTTATCTCCAAATTTTGGGGATCTTCTGAAGATCTTATTTATAATAGAGGTTTAAAACCCTAGAAGACTTCCACCATGAATAACATCTGTAGGATTCGGGGGGGCCTACACACACACCTTAACTATGCTGTAGGACCCCCTAGCAGGGGGGGGGGGTGGTACTTGTGTCTGGTACTTGCTGTAGGATTCGGGGGGGGGGTATGTGTCTGGTACTTGCTGTAGGATTCGGGGGGTGGGTATGTGTCTGGTACTTGCTGTAGGATTCGGGGGGTGGGTATGTGTCTGGTACTTGCTGTAGGATTCGGGGGGTGGGTATGTGTCTGGTACGTGCTGTAGGATTCGGGGGGTGGGTGTGTCTGGTACTTGCTGTAGGATTCGGGGGGTGGGTATGTGTCTGGTACTTGCTGTAGGATTCGGGGGGTCGGTATGTGTCTGGTACGTGCTGTAGGATTCGGGGGGTGGTATGTGTCTGGTACTTGCTGTAGGATTCGGGGGGTCGGTATGTGTCTGGTACTTGCTGTAGGATTCGGGGGGTGGGTATGTGTCTGGTACGTGCTGTAGGATTCGGGGGGTGGGTATGTGTCTGGTACGTGCTGTAGGATTCGGGGGGTGGGTATGTGTCTGGTACTTGCTGTAGGATTCGGGGGGTGGGTATGTGTCTGGTACTTGCTGTAGGATTCGGGGGGTGGGTATGTGTCTGGTACGTGCTGTAGGATTCGGGGGGTGGGTATGTGTCTGGTACGTGCTGTAGGATTCGGGGGGTGGGTATGTGTCTGGTACGTGCTGTAGGATTCGGGGGGTGGGTATGTGTCTGGTACGTGCTGTAGGATTCGGGGGGTGGTTATGTGTCTGGTACGTGCTGTAGGATTCGGGGGGTGGGTATGTGTCTGGTACGTGCTGTAGGATTCGGGGGGTGGTTATGTGTCTGGTACTTGCTGTAGGATTCGGGGGGTCGGTATGTGTCTGGTACGTGCTGTAGGATTCGGGGGGTGGTTATGTGTCTGGTACTTGCTGTAGGATTCGGGGGGTGGGTATGTGTCTGGTACTTGCTGTAGGATTCGGGGGGTGGGTATGTGTCTGGTACGTGCTGTAGGATTCGGGGGGTGGTTATGTGTCTGGTACGTGCTGTAGGATTCGGGGGGTGGGTATGTGTCTGGTACTTGCTGTAGGATTCGGGGGGTCGGTATGTGTTTGGTACTTGCTGTAGGATTCGGGGGGTGGGTATGTGTCTGGTACTTGCTGTAGGATTTGGAGGGGGGTGTGTGTCTGGTACTTGCTGTTGGATTAGGGGTGTGTGTGGCAAAGTGGCTAGTGGAGGGGAACAGGTATAGCGGTGATGCGATGCAGGAGTGACAGGCAGACAACAGTTTCCAGTGAAAAGGTGCTTTTATTTATAATCCAGGTCTGGTGACCGTTAAATAATAAATCCCCGGCTATACACAGCAATGTGTAATGCACGGGGATAGCAATAATATAGCACAAATAATAACAAAACGAACACACGGTCACCAGTCCTGGGTGAGTGCAGACGTGCTTGTGGTGGGTGAAGACACTGTATTTCGTGACGGTTCCGTGCAGTGGTGATCCGGATTGTGCTGACCCTGGTCGACAGCTCCGGATAGGTGAGTTAACTGTCTGGTGGTGCAAAACGCAGACAATTACAAAACAAACACAACACGCAATTCCTCTTTACAATGAGAGCTCCTCTCTCGATCCTTCTCTCTCCAAGCGTTTAACCCAAACGAAGGAGAAAACCAGCGTTACCCTGGCCCCTATATGTAATCCTGCATGATATTGAGATAAACGGTTGCAGCTGCCTTAATACTTGCAGCTGCCTCTCGTTTACCTCTCAAATCAATACGGTCTTACAACAGAGTCGCGCTTCCCTCCAGGCTGACCCACTTCCCTGACCCGGAAACGAACTGTCAGGCCAGCCCTTCCAGATACTTCTCCTCTCGTTCTTTAGCGCCCTCACAGGTTGGGAGGAAGATTCATCACCAGAACTCATCTTTCCGTCACAGTGTGGTACTTGCTGTAGGATTCTATGGCGGTGTGTGTCTGGTACTTGCTTTAAGATTCGGGGGAGGGGGTGGTACTTGCTGTAGGATTTGGGGGGGTATGTGGTACTTGCTGTAGGATTCAGTGTGTGTCTGGTACTTGCTGTAGGATTCAGTTTTTGTCTGGTACTTGCTGTAGGATTCAGTGTGTGTGCGTCTGGTACTTGCTGTAGGATTCAGTGTGTGTGCGTCTGGTACTTGCTGTAGGATTCGGGGTGTGTGCGTCTGGTACTTGCTGTAGGATTGGGGGGTGTCTGGTACTTGCTGTAGGATTGGTGTGTGTGTGTGGTACTTGCTGTAGGATTCGGGGGGTGTGCGTCTGGTACTTGCTGTAGGATTTGGGGTGTGGGGGGGCGTGTCTGGTACTTGCTGTAGGATTCAGTGTGTGTCTGGTACTTGCTGTAGGATTCAGTTTTTGTCTGGTACTTGCTGTAGGATTCAGTGTGTGTGCGTCTGGTACTTGCTGTAGGATTCAGTGTGTGTTGTCTGGTACTTGCTGTAGGATTCGGGGTGTGTGCGTCTGGTACTTGCTGTAGGATTTGGGGTGTGGGGGGGCGTGTCTGGTACTTGCTGTAGGATTCAGTGTGTGTCTGGTACTTGCTGTAGGATTCAGTTTTTGTCTGGTACTTGCTGTAGGATTCAGTGTGTGTGCGTCTGGTACTTGCTGTAGGATTCAGTGTGTGTGCGTCTGGTACTTGCTGTAGGATTCGGGGTGTGTGCGTCTGGTACTTGCTGTAGGATTGGGGGGTGTCTGGTACTTGCTGTAGGATTGGGGTGGGTGTCTGGTACTTGCTGTAGGATTCGGTGTGTGTGTGGTACTTGCTGTAGGATTCGGGGGGGGTGCGTCTGGTACTTGCTGTAGGATTTGGGGTGTGGGGGGGCGTGTCTGGTACTTGCTGTAGGATTCGGGGGTGTCTGGTACTTGCTGTAGGATTTGGTGTGTGTGTGGTACTTGCTGTAGGATTTGGGGGGAGGGGGGGCGTGTCTGGTACTTGCTGTAGGATTCGGTGGGGGATGTGTGTCTGGTACTTGCTGTAGGATTCGGGGGGTGTGTGTGGTATTTGCTATAGGATTCGGGGGGTGTGTGTGGTATTTGCTATAGGATTCGGGGTGTGTGTGTGGTATTTGCTATAGGATTCGGGGGGTGTGTGTGGTATTTGCTATAGGATTCGGTGGGGGTGGGGGGGGAGGTGGTGTGTGTCTGGTACTTGCTGTAGGATTCGGGTTGTGTGTCTGGTAGTTGCCGTACACACTATCACCAGCACTACACTATTTTCAATGTGAAAACTAGAATGGGGTTACCTTGAACTCTACCTCCTCCTGCACAAACTCCAAAATGTCTGTGTTGCTGAGTGTAGTAAATGTGTTGTAAACTGTGGAGTCTCTTCAGTAGAGCTCATTGTTGGTGGATCTAAACTCAGCTGCAGTTTTAAATTTTATAAAATAGCACCAGCCCTGGCCTTTTGCAGATTTTTTTTTTTTTTGTAAACTATAAAGACAAACTGCCCCTCCACTGTTTTTTCACTCGGTGTATATACCATTATATAATGTTATTGCTCATTAAGTACAATGCAGATTGAACATTTTTTGTTGAAACACCTGCTCAGTTTTGTGTAGAGCTGCAACGAAGGGTACATTTTGACCTTCGAAGGTTCGGAAAACATTATCGAAGGAAGGTTCGAACCTTCGATGGTACTCGTTTGCATAATTTACTGGTGACGTCACCATAGCTACTTGTTAATATTTTATTGAAAATCCTATTTTACAGGTAATCCATATAAATGGAAAGAAACATTCATATGTAGTTTAAAAATATTATATAGAACAGTGATGCAGTGATTTTAGAAAATAGGTGTTTTTTTTCAATTACTTCCTTAATTGACATTTCATTAAATGTTCATATTTTAAAGTAGGATCAGTTTACTACAAATTATCAATAATATTTTGAAAATAAATACCATTGCAATTTATAGAAATTTATACTTAAATCAGTAACATGGTTAAAATATTGTCCCAAGCTAAAGTGCCAAAATTTCAAAATCTCACCAAGAAAAATATTTCTTCAAATTGTAGATCAATTCAGCCTCCCTGATAATAAACATTGTATCTTTTTAAATAACAAATAATCAAAACATAAAAATAAATGTCAAATTAGAAATAAATTCATTTTAATTCTGAAAATATAATGTCCACAAAAATGTCAACTTGGTCACAGTTTATGGATTTCGCCAATTTAAGTAAGGAGTTTAAAAAGACAGCTACAATGTTGGGGTCCTCAGAGGTGTCCTACCTCACTGCTGATAGGAAGAAGGTGAGAGGCTTGGTAAGTTTTTCTTATTTCCTTCTTTCATATGTATGCAACATATGTAGAACCATAACATATCAACTTTCCCAGTTTGACAAAAGTTGTTTTAAAATATTCAGACTGTACAGAAAAGGCAAAGGTTATTTGTATATTTTGGTCTAACATTACAGTGAGATGGGGCCTTTTCTGTAACTGTCATTTTTTGGTGAGAAACTTGGTCGCAGTTTATCATACAAATCTGTGTCCAAGTTGGCATGGCTTGTGACTAGGGCTACAAACTACTTTTTTTAGTGGTGGTGGTGTTGTTATTAGTAGTGGAATTAGTGTTATTATTATTTAGAGTGGCACATGGTTAGCGCTGCTGCCTTACAGTTCCAGGGTCCTAGGTTCGAATGCGGCCTAGGGGTCTGTCTGTGTGGAGTTTGCATGTTCTCCCTGTGTTTTTGTGTGTGTTTTCTTCCACAGTCCAAGGTTGATTGGTCACTCTAAATTGCCCTGTGTGTGTGTGTGTGTGTGTGTGTGTGGGCCCGGCGATGGACTGGCGTCCTGCCTAGGGTGTAGTCCCTCGTCATGGGTGGAACTGTTAAAAGAACTGCAGACAGGCTTGTTAATCAGGGAGAAGACATTTTGTCACCAAGAGAATTTTGTGAGAAGGTTGGCACCCATCTGAAGTCTGTAGTCTTGCATTTCATTGAAGAAAAAAATAGTAGGAATCTGATGAACTTCCTGAGCTGGAAGCAATACCTGGAACAATGAAGATGCACCAGGTTGTATGCTCTCAAAGAACCTCTGGGCCTACCATAGCACACAGAATCTTGTTGCACTGTGTTCCCTGGCAAAAGCAAGTGTTTCAATCCCCAGGTGTCTTATGTCAGACAATGTTCAGAATTGAAGGCTCACAAAGTTCAAGGAAAAAGCAGGAGTGATTTCTTCCAGTAGTACACAGTTAGCTATGGCTTTTGGGGACTGGGTTGCAGTCGTGTACGATAGTTCTTGGTGTTTAGGGAAAATAAATGATGTTATGGTACAGTTCTTACACATCAGGGCCCTCGACCAAGTTTCTTGAGCCAACAAATGGAGATGAGTGCTACTGCCTAGTGTCTAATGTGTTAGCCAAGATACAGAACACAAGTGTATCTTCATACACCAGTGCTACATTAAGAAGTTACACAGTAACCCAAGAGGTTATGGACTATATTGAAAAGCTACACATTAAACATCTGAAAAAATCCCAAGCTAATGTCTGGTTTAAAAAAAAAAAAAAAAAAATTGACACTGAACTATTGTTTTTTAATGTTAATTTTAAATACTTAAAGTGTGTTTTTTTTTTTTTTTTTTGCATTGTGTAATTAGCAGTTTTGTTTTTGATAAAATATCAATATACATTAGATTGTTTTATGTTTTTCTTGTTGACATATTGCATTTTATTTATTTTATTCTAGTTTAAATATTGCACTTTCTTACTGTTTGTCACAGAGACGGCCGAAGTGGGCGGCGTCAGAACCAGGAAAGGTAATGAAATACACAAAACACAGGACGGATGAAATGAAATGATGAAGACGCCTGTTGGCGCCGGTTTATTACAAAATAAAAGGTTTAACAAACACGAAAACACAGGACACGGCACTCTACGCCAAAATAAATAGACAAACAAAAACAGACTACTACTAATTTCCTCCGTCTCCAATCCCGTTCTCCGCTCACCGAACACCCAACAACCAGTATGTGCCAACGTGCATCTATATATACTATTGTGCTGGGATTCAATTACCAATTAATTATTCACTTGAATCCCAGCACGTGAATTAATAAAGTGCAATTCCCCGTGCTCACATATTATTACATTTTACTTGCACGTGAAGTGCTGTGCAATCCTTGTGCCTAAATACAAATATACATTTTAAAACACTCGTGTTACACAGACCCGTTTATATCCCGTGTACCAATGACTATACACCAACATTTAAACACACCACACGCAACACATAACAGATAATATACACAGGGGCGGGCACTTTGTTACATATACCCCCTCCTGTGCAAAGCACACATGGCCTCAATGGCCACCTCCCCCCTTAAAAGCCCAAAAGTCCCGCCCAAAGTCCTTGGCCAGGACCAGAGGCTTCCAGGGGCCCACAGGTCGTAATGCTGTCAGCAGGGTAGCATTCTCCTGCCAGGGTAGTCCTAGCAGCGGAAAGGCTGCTTGGGGTGTGGTCTCCTGACCTTCCCCCTCCTTCGGCGCCGGCAGCTCCCCTTGGTGGGGCTTCAACCACCGTTCTTCCTGCAGGGAAGAAACTGCAGAGGGAGCAGGTCTCCGGACCTCCCCCACGATCTCCGGCGGCGAAACTGCTGCTGGGGTTGGCGGTCTCCAGACCTCCTCCCCCTTCTCCGGCAGCGAAACTGCTGCTGGGGTTGGCGGTCTCCAGACCTCCTCCCCCTCCTCCGGCAGCGAAACTGCTGCTGGGGTTGGCGGTCTCCAGACCTCCTCCCCCTTCTCCGGCAGCGAAACTGCTGCTGGGGTTGGCGGTCTCCAGACCTCCTCCCCCTTCTCCGGCAGCGAAACTGCTGCTGGGGTTGGCGGTCTCCAGACCTCCTCCCCCTTCTCCGGCAGCGAAACTGCTGCTGGGGTTGGCGGTCTCCAGACCTCCTCCCCCTTCTTCGTGGCCGGCAGCTCCCCTTCGTGGGGTTCCGGCCACAGTACTTCCGGCTGTGATGCGGAGCGGCGGGCAACCCCAGGCGATGCAGAGCGGCGGGCAACCCCAGGCGATGCAGAGCGGCGGGCAACCCCAGGCGATGCAGAGCGGCGGGCAACCCCAGGCGATGCAGAGCGGCGGGCAACCCCAGGCGATGCAGAGCGGCGGGCAACCCCAGGCGATGCAGAGCGGCGGGCAACCCCAGGCGATGCAGAGCGGCGGGCAACCCCAGGCGATGCAGAGCGGCGGGCAACCCCAGGCGATGCAGAGGCATCCTTGGGCGAAGCGAGGCTGGCATCCTTGGGCGAAGCGAGGCTGGCATCCTTGGGCGAAGCGAGGCTGGCATCCTTGGGCGAAGCGAGGCTGGCATCCTTGGGCGAAGCGAGGCTGGCATCCTTGGGCGAAGCGAGGCTGGCATCCTTGGGCGAAGCGAGGCTGGCATCCTTGGGCGAAGCGAGGCTGGCATCCTTGGGCGAAGCGAGGCTGGCAGTCAGGACAAGCTGGGGTGCGGGTGTTGGCCCTCTTTTCGGCCACTGCAGCCGGGAGGTTCTTCCCCGTGCTTCCCTCAGCAGCCTATGCAAGGGCTGCTGAGGACCGCCAGCACCCCGAGGGGGTATATGTGACAAAGTGCCCGCCCCTGTGTGTATTATCTGTTATGTGTTGCGTGTGGTGTGTTTCAATGTTGGTGTATAGACATTGGTACACGGGATATAAATGGGTCTGTGTAACACGAGTGTTTAAAATGTATATGTGTATTTAGGCACGAGGATTGCACAGCACTTCACGTGCAGGTAAAATGTAATAATATGTGAGCACGAATTCACGTGCTGGGATTCAAGTGAATAATTAATTGGTAATTGAATCCCAGCACAATAGTATATATAGATGCACGTTGGCACATACTGGTGGTTGGGTGTTCGGTGAGCGGAGAACGGGATTGGAGACGGAGGAAATAAGAATAGTAGTCAATATGACAAAACAAAGTAAGTATACATACAACCGCAATCTCAAGGTTATCAGGCCACAAAAAGCACTAACAAAAATTTGGAAAATAAACATTGCAATTTTGCCGACGGTTGTTCCAGCAGTAGTAAAGTAACGTATGCAGGACACAATACATATAATGGACCTATCCCAAGACTGACACCACGTGTCACAGAGACGGCCGAAGTGGGCGGCGTCAGAACCAGGAAAGGTAATGAAATATACAAAACACAGGACGGATGAAATGAAATGATGAAGACGCCTGTTGGCGCCGGTTTATTACAAAATAAAAGGTTTAAACAAACACGAAAAACACAGGACACGGCACTCTACGCCAAAATAAATAGACAAACAAAAAACAGACTACTACTACTAATTTCCTCCGTCTCCAATCCCGTTCTCCGCTCACCGAACACCCAACAACCAGTATGTGCCAACGTGCATCTATATATACTATTGTGCTGGGATTCAATTACCAATTAATTATTCACTTGAATCCCAGCACGTGAATTAATAAAGTGCAATTCCCCGTGCTCACATATTACATTTTACTTGCACGTGAAGTGCTGTGCAATCCTCGTGCCTAAATACACATATACATTTTTAAACATTTAAAAAAGTATTCCATTTGGTAAATACATATTTTTGTTTTTTAATTATATATTGTTTATTTGAAAGTCATTAAAGTTTCAAAGAGTACTAGTCACTAGTCAATTATTCTTCTCAACTTGGTCACAGTATTGTCACAAGATTAAATTGCAAAATAAAAATAAAACTGCTCAACATTTTTTTCTCATTGTTCAGTGTTATGTTTATCCACTATATTAAAGAGCATCAGTAGCATAGTTTAAAAAAATATATATATTTTTGTAAAATCAAACAAAAAATACCAACGTATTGTACTTGTCTCCATTTAATTGTGTACATTTCTAGGCAGAAAATAGAAAAAAATAATATATTTTTTACATTGACAAGATTCGATGGTAAAGTCTTCACAAACAACTATAAAAATGGTTTGAATAATAATTTGTATTTAAATGTTTTTGTGTGACCAAGTTGACATTTCTTGAGGGACCACAAGGTTTATCTTGTTGCCACAGCAACACAAATTTGGTGGGAGCTTTGCAACTTCAGTTCCTTGTACTCTAGCAGTAGTAAAACATTTTGGGACCAAACACTAGACACTGCATTGGAAAAAAAAAAAAAGAAAAATCCCAATTTTCTGAAATCACTAAATCATGTTTTTATAATTAATACAATGACTTTTGTTTACGTAATATGCATTATACAAATCAAAAGGTCGAATTTTACTTGAGTGACATTCAGTGTGTCATTTTATAGTATTATTGTCAAACAGTTTCTGTTACCTGGGGGGAAAAAAAAAAACCCCCAAAACTATAAAACAGTGTGTTTGAACCTGTGAAGGTTTACAATACAGCCCTAGTTTTGTGCTGTTATTTATTCCCCCTCCCCACCCATGATAAAAACAGTTAGTAGGTTTGCATGGTTGGTCAGAGCTTTAACAGTTACCAAGAATTTTTTGCCTTGTTACGATCGGTGCTTATTCTTTTCCCTTGCCCCTCAACTTTCCAAAGCAAGATGCCTGTGTTTACAGTATAATCGGAAATCTCGAAAAACTACTCACTTCTAAATCTTTTGTAGTCATTTTTGTATTACTTTAGTATAAATACATGTTAATTTGGATACGTATGTTGTTTTTTTCTGACTATGTGAACGAAAAGACACACATTTCCCATTTTCCCACTGGAAATAGTGATATTTTGAAATATCACTGTCCTGGTCACAAAAGCAAAGTTTGTGGGGAATAATAGCCATTTTCTATTCTTTTGAGGCATAAGCAATTAGTAAATAACACTTACTACCCAGGAACAAAAAAAAAATAAAAAAATAAAAAATTGTTACACGGTGTTATCACAAAGCATCTGGTTCTGTCAGTAGGTAATTAGGATGTTGATATGGGGAGGCAGGAAGATTAAGATTATCAGAAATTTGCTACTCCCATTGCAGTTAGCGGCCTTGTTATACTAACAATGTTTTTCACACTAGGCTCAGGCATTTTGCAGTAAAGGGAGAGACCACATGGCCAGACTTGCTACGGTTTGTTTTCACAGCAGACCAAAGAATGAAACTGATCCTGAAATAGTGTTTTTGACAAAGTACAGACAGATAAAGCAATATCTGCATCCACACTGGACCTGGTGCAGCACTTGTTTACGCAGCTGCATTCCTAGCGTGGAGTGAACCATGTCGGCAGTAATAGTACTAATTTGATATTGGGGGAGAAAGATGTTTTCTTCTAATTGGATAGTTGGGAGAGAATGAATATACTGGTAAAAGTTAGTCATGGAAAAGTGCACAGCACTTCTGCGTTGGGTAAACTCTTACTAGTGTGTGTAGAAATATCTCTTGGTTTAGTATTTGTTTTTGTGCTCAGTAAATATCGTAGTATTTATGTACTGTTGGCATGTTTCTGCACTACTGCAGTTCGCTGTACTACAGTATGTGGGAGAATGTAAACAGTATTATGGGGTTGTGGCAAATTGGTTTGCAGTGTACAGGTGTAGGAGTGATGCGGTGCATAATTAACAGACAGAGACTTGTAATTCAGTTGGAAAGTGGTGGTTTTATTTTTATAATAATGGGTCTAGTGACCATATAATAATCCCTGGCAATACGCAACAATGTTTACTGCAAGGGGTAAATAACAACAGGTTCGCAGTCCCAAACAATACATGTTTCTTTCCCACAATATACTAACACGGTCACCAGTCCTGGGGGCGTGCAGTAGTGCTTTCTTAATCTGTTTTTTAATTTGCCACGATCCTCGGATGTTATGATTATTGCCACAATCATTGGCGAACTCAGTTTGTTTGTAAGTTTGGTACCGATACTATGTGCAGGTTTTCAATGCTTCATTTCTGGTGGCAATTAAATCTTAATTCACACAGAACTACCAGAAACACAAATGATAAGCTTAATGTTGATTTTAAACCCTTCCGTCTCTGTGGGTCTAGTTATGCCATGGTTTCATTTTGTAATCTGGTTATTTTACAGCGGACGTGTGTTTGGTCGAAATAAAAGTGCATTTTATAGTAGCTGAAATTATAATTGATTTATTCCTGAAAACCTTTGCCACCCCCCAAACCCCCTCACCTCGTTTATCTTGCCCATGCCCCACAAGCTTTTAGAAAGGCTGTGGCGACGTAGACTGCAAGCATAATTACATGCCCATGATTTATTTAGTGTTCCTATGTAGTAATTTCATATGATAATGTACTGTGGGTGGGTGGTTGTCATCACAGCACGATACATTCCCAAAGGTTGGCACAGCAAAACAAGTTTGAGAACCCCTGGTTCGACCATCAACATAAGAGACTGCACATCTACAGCAGAACATCCCAGAGAGCCTGAGCGGTTTGGATCCCCTCCAGTTGAGCGTGACAGCTCATTTCTAGCAGGGTCCTGGCTTCCCCATTGGTACAGCTGGGTGGGACTGAGGGGTTTGTGCAGGTTCACACAGTCAGTGGCTTGGCTGAGATTGCTCTGTCTGGGATCCAGATAATTATTGTAAGGATTGTGCTGTGGCATCTGTCCAAGTGAGGCTGCAGATTATTTCCAGCTGGTTTGCACTGGCTTCATGGCTGATTGTCGGGTTAAAGATTGTTTTACAATGTAGGTCAGGGCTAGTTTGGAGTTTCTTAATGTATTATTATAATAATGTTTTATTATAATTTTTGATGTAAAAATTGCTCTTGCCTTTTTAATGTTTCATTTTTAGACATTAATAAGCAGATCCAACATTCTAAAGGCATTATTTTGGATTTATCTGATTTTACAGAAAATGTGATTGATCAGGAACATAATTCTTCACCAATATATTTGTACCCGTTTGTAGAGAACTGCCTCTCCACCAGTGATGAGGCTTGGTAATGATGTTATCCAGACCAGTGGTTCTCTGTAATGTATTCTTAAGAGTGCAGTAGCTAATTCCATCCATAAATTCACTGTTTGGTGACAGAAGTTTAAAAAGAGAATAAAAGCCAAACAAGTATTGTTTTTAATATTGATGTGTTGTAGAGAATGTGTATGAAACAGAGTATGCTGATTTATACACGGTTGACTGATGCTCTGACAAAGTATTTAATGGAGGAAATGTACCTTCCACCCTCCCTAGCATATGTTTCTAGCATTATGTATATATAGCACTGTGTTCTGCCTTCGTTCTGAGCAATGTAATGGCTTTTATTACTTTTTGAAAAACTAATATTTAAATTGAGCGAATGTCCGAACGACAAAATCCTGTTAGTCCCAAAACTAGTATTTCCGGCATCATTTAGTATGTTTCAGAACATATCAGTCCTACCGCCTCAGTTCACCTCAGTTTGATGCTGACTCTGTGATTTCTGTATGTTTGACCTGCTTTAAAGATTATTTGTAATCTCTGTGGTGAAAAAAGCTGATTAGGCTGGATTTTTTTTTTTAATGTTGTGGTCTGATATAAAAAGCATTTAACTGTGTGCGTAGTTTCGATATTTGATTTTCATTGCAGATTTACTGAGCTTTGCAAGGATGTGGATGAGTATGTAAATGTAACAGGGAGGTGTATGTTTCACGTGTCTTTTTGTTTTGTTTTTGTAAGCAGTCCCATTTAGATTTTGTTTGCTTTTGGAGGTGTATGCTTGGTTGTGGAATTAAGAATTGTTAAGACTAATACATTACTTTGAGAAGTGTATGCTAAGGTTGTGCAGATATTGTAATTTTCATGCCGTGACGATGATATAAAAAATATCGCGATATTCAATACCGTCATTTTTGAGGCCCCAACACCAGGTGTAGATTTGAGAACGTAAGCCTCGACAACATACCCACCGCCAGCCCACCAAAAAACACATGCAAAGTCAAAACCATGCCCCCCCCCAAAAAAAAACACGCAAATTCAAAACCATGCCCCCCCAAAAAACACGCAAAGTCAAAACCATGTGCCCCCCGCTAAAAAAATAAAATAACACATGTAAAGTCAAAACCATGTGCCCCCCTAAAAAACTAAAATAGAATAACACACGCAGTCAAAACCATGTGCCCCCCCCCCCAAAAAAAAATACAATAGTTCTTATAAAAATAAAAAATAAAAAAAAAAACAAAAAATAAAAAAAAAAAATAAAAAAAAACAAAAACAAAAAAAAAAAAAAAAAAAAAATAAGATAAATTAAAAAAAAAAAAAAAATAAAGAAAACAAAAAAAAAAAAAAAAAACAAAAAAAATAAAAAAACAAAAAATAAAAAACAAAAAAAAAAAAAAAAAAAATACAAAAAAAAAACTAAAATAACCCTATAAAAACCATGTGCCCCCTCCCTAAAAAAATAATAAAATAAAATAACGGCCAAGTCAAAATTGAAGCACATCAACAAATGGAAAGGAAAATCAAATGAACATAAGTGTTAAAAACGAGCCCATTTAATGTCCGTTTTAACCAATTTAGCATGATTGCATTGTATCTAGCTGACAGTTGTTAAACATACAGTACACCCTCGCTATAACGGCCTTCATTAAAACGAACATAATAATAATAATAATATTGTAACATATACTATGTGAGGTCTGTGAAGTGTAGGAACACTTGGGAGTAGGAGCGGCTGTGCGTCACGTCGGTTGAACAGCTAATGGGGGACAGGCATAGACCACAGGAGCTGCTGGTGATTGGCCGTGAAGTGGGACAAGGCGGGACTAGCTGGGTCTAAAAACAGGGGAAGTGTTTGTTGTTGTTGTGAAGCGTAGAGAAGCGAATAAACAGATAGAGTAGTTCCACAGCGACATGTTAATTGTTAGTTAACCATTGGCAGATTATCTTTGATCATGTGTTAGTGTAATAAATATCGTGTTTGGCCCTGAATCGAGTGAAGGCTTATTCTTACAGCGTTAAGGATTTTTGTTTCAAAACGCACACACTCTCAACATCTCGGTCTGTACGCACAGGATGCCACCTCACAGTGAGGTCAACTCTTTTGTCTTAAGATTGTGTATGTAACTATGCCTCCAAAACTAACATCATTTTATGTTGCAGCAAATCTGGAAACTATATTGATCTTTTAAAAAAATGAGTAACAGAGGCATAGCTCTGTCATGAATATAGGTTGTCAAAAAGCTCTTATTTTTTGGCATGCATTTGGCTTTATGTACTGCGTTTTAATTCTTTAACAAATTAGATGAAGGCGAAATACTGAATACATGAAACGAACAGGCACATTTAATTCTACTTTTATTCACAGTCTCATCATTATCTTAACAGTTTATCGTTAATTTTGATGCACACATTTATTGTTTCAATCAACATGCTGCAAGCATGTTTAGACTGAACTTTTTATTTATTTTGAATGACATGTCAGATGCTTTTTTTTTTGTATTTTTTTTGTGTAGTTTTGTATTATAAAGTGAAGACAATGCTGAGTTTTTCCATTCTGGTTTGAGTCATGGCTGTTGCTAGGTGTTTGTTTCTCAGTTTGTAGAAAGAGCCTGTTCTCAATACGGCAGCACTGTGAGTATTGTGCTCTTGTTTCTAGGATGTCGTTGGATTGACTTATTGCTCGTTTGCTAATGTCTTTCACAGTTGTTTGTTTTGCCAAGGTTACCGCTACAAGATTAAAAGCTATTAATCGTAATGCAGCATTGCACAGACTTTGGTGCAGATTAAACTGAGATGACTTCATGGATCATGTTGGGCAGCAGCAGAGGGGGTGGCTGGACTGATTGCTCTGTATGCAGGTCCTAGTTTTATTATTCTCCAGTGTTTCTTCTTGGGTCAGTGTTTTTCAGAACAGAAGATTGTTACCTCTCAAGCCCACGTTGAAAATATTAGCTTTTGTACAGTACCTGTTTATGAAATGTTAATGGGAGAAAAGAAGATATTAGTGCATATGTCACAGGGATTGGAATATGACTACATGCTTAACTAGCCACAGTGTATAGGTAGCAAGCTCAGGCCTGTCTTAATAAACACATAGTAAAACCACAAATGGATCAAACTTCTATGCAGTAGGAGTCTTATTTATTTCCATCCTGTTAGTAGCAGATTTTGCGTCCAGAAAGCTTCAAGAAGGGAGTAAACTTGTGAGCCTGCAGCTGTTAACTTAATGTAATGTAAATAAACTGGTAAGCCCACAGTCTGTGTTCTGATGAATTCTGAACTATTGATGGTACTGTTGTAAACACTGACTAGAGCAAAATTGAACATGATTGTGGGACGCTGACAGGGTAGCCGCGGGTTGACTAGGTACCCAGCCCAGGTCTGAAAGCTCACAGATACTCAGAGGTCGGTACTCACTGAGGCGTGGTTTCTATTAGCACAAAAGTACATAAAATATTTTAACAAAAACACTGTTCTCACAACAAAAATAAAAGGGTTAAACCAAATAAGTATCGAACACAAAATTCAAGCAAATACCATGCTGGTCTGCCGAGCACTAAGTAGCAATCGCATTCTTTCTTTTCGTTTTTGCTTTTTCTCCCGTCTCAATCTCACGTTTCTCCTCTTGAACTCCCACACTGAGCTCGGAAAGCGGCAGGCTTATTATATACTGGTGACAATCTACAGAACAGCAACAAATGAATCAATGAATTAATCTGGAGATGGGCTTCTAACACCATCTATGCTGCCATACAGTAACAAAACAATGTCGTATTTTTAAGTAGGGATGTGCTTTTGCTACATTTTTATGAATGTTTAAATACTATGCAGGTGTCAGCGTTTAAACCATATCTACATACTCTTATGTTACATTATGATGTATACTGTCAGCCCTGGTTAGTATTTTCCACGGAAAGAATCCCTAATTAAGCAAATAACGTTTTAATATCGCAAAAACTGATCTACAGCAAAAAAACAAAAAACACACACACACCAAAGTATATATTGAAATTAGTGGTATTACTCGATTCTAATTTTTTATCAGTTAATTTATGGGTATAAGTTGATTATTGGTAGATTAATCTGTGCACATTTGTAATAAAGGTAACAATCTTATCCCTGCTGTCCTGCATGCAATACTAACAAATCTAAATCTTAAAATAAATAAATAAATAAATAAAAAATAGGAATTTGGTCTCTTTTAAAAAGCATTTATTTTATTATTTCTTAGTAAATGTCTCTCTCTGTGTATTTGTACTGCGCTTTTGATGTACCTGGACCTACGGGCACAAAGTGAATAAACTGACCTTTTTTTTTAATTTATATTATATTCAAAGAACAAAACCAATAATAATAATTTAAAAAAACACAACTAACACATGTTACAGAAACTGTCAAATGCACAGATTCCAATAAATACATTGTTATGTTAACTGTACCGCAAACGACAAATCCATTTTTATTTTTTTTTTATATCCCCTTCTGTTGACAAATTACATAGCTATAAAGGACTTGTTTTTTTAAACAAATGATTTGCATAAAAGTGTACTGGTAAATTAAAGCCTATACATAATTAAATTACACTGATATGTTCTGTGAATTAATATTTGGGGGAAACAAACAACTTTTAAAATCTTGTAATACGTATTCGCAGTCGCCATCTAGCACGTTCTGTTTATTCTGGCTGTTTGCTTTTTACTGCATTTAGTAATTCTGAATGTTTTCATTTCAAATAATGAAGCACTGAACTTGTGTTTTAGTGGTACAGCAATTTTGTTTGGTATAGTAATTTTACGTACAACGGTTTTCTCGTCCGGTTCCTCAAAATAATTCCAAACGTGACTTTGTCGTCTTTGTTTGTTTTGATATGCAATTTTATAAAATATATAACAAACGTAAGAAAAAAACACATTTCTTGCACTATGTGGACTCAACCATACTAAGCCCACTACAGCGTGAACACACACTGTACCAATGAAGCGCTAGATCGACCGAGAATAAAACCCGCCCAAATGTCAATCTTTCTGTTGCACCAGTTATGAAGACCTCTTTCTTTTTGTAAAACCTCTTTCTTTTTGTAATATCCGCCGTTTCTGTTGCATCACAGAAGTTGGAAACGTGACGGGCTGCTCTATACGATGATAAATTACTAAAATGATTTTTTTTTTTTTTTTTTTATATAAAGTGTTTTGGTGAAATTTGTGACGTGGCCAGTTATACGTCCTAGTATATTCAATGTTTAACCACTTCTTTGGTTTATACGTTTTAAACTTTTCAAATTCCCATCCCTATTTTTAAGTTAACACAAAATGCATTTAGTCGTACATTTTTAAATCATAATACGCTGTTAAAACTAAACACAAAATACTTTTTAAATAGCACAAAATAAACACCCATTTTAAAATAAACAATACATTTTCCCCATCAGTAATACATTTATTTACATGGAGGGCTTCGCCCTACCCGTTTTAATTGTGTGCAGGGCTTTTCCACAGCCCGGCCACAGGCACACAGTCTACAGCTTTACTATTGATGTTCAATGTTTAGGTATTTGAACACATGCATTACCTACTAACCATTTCTAAGCTGTCCACTTACAACTTTGACCTAGGGATTTGCCTAATCCAACGAGTGACACCGATGTGGGCCTACAGGATAACACTGTCTCATCTGGTCAACGCAGAATGCTGCATTTCGGGACTGGTACTTAAACCAATAAGGACACCGTGATGCAGTGACTTGCATTTTGTATTTTTCTGTCATTGTGTTCCTCGTGGTGTTCTTTGTCATTACCTAGCTGTCATCTTACTCGGTAGATCAGTCAAAAGCTATGAACCACATGTTGGAATAATGCAATCTTACTGACCTTTTCATTTGATTATGATTTATCTAGCTATCTATTTATTAATTTAATTTATTTTTTTTTTTTTACCAGCCCGCTGTTTGTCACGTGGAAGATTGGTCGTGATAAGCGATTGAGGGGTTGTATAGGTACTTTTTCTGCCATGAACCTGCACTCTGGACTCAGGGAGTACACACTTACCAGGTAAGAACTTGCCAACTGCTGTATCATTGTCTTCTGTTTTTATACTGAGGCTGTAAAATAAATAAATAAATAATTTGAATGCCTGAACAGTAAAGAAACATTTACATATTTTAATTGGTGCCATTATGTCCAATATTTTGATGCATTTTATACCACTGTAAATATATAAATGGTTAATAACTGTTTCCACCAGAGGTTAAATGTTTTAACATAGTTTTACTCTATCACTAATGTTTTGAAACAAGTTGCATGCTTGAACACAACCCAGCTGGTGTTAGTTTAGTGCATAGACAGGCTTCCTGCACTCTCATTCTGCTGGAGCTGTGACTGTAATCTGATTATACTGTCAAACGGCACTGTCAAAAAACAATGAGGAACAGTTTTCAGAGTCTGTGAGAGACAATCATTAAACTCTTTGCATTTATGTAGTCCTGTGTTCTCATTTCAAAATTCAGCATGATCAGTTTCATTATGAGAGTAACATCATCAAGCTTGTTACTGCAATTGCTTAGCAGAGCAGTGATTTAATCCAAACGTATACTATACAAGACCCAATAGAAAGTGTACAAAGACTGCTTGAAGGGATTACTCTTTATTTATTATGGAGTTTGCTTTTGCCAGGGCATGTATGGGTTCTGATAATGCAGAACAGCTTTTGTTTTGAATGGTTCAACTTTGGAAATAGCTATTCAAATTAGTGAGCTGGTATACTTTGGAAATTGCAATACAGTTAAGGCTTATTAAAATGGAGAAATAATGTAAATGACTTTGAAAGTGGGATTCGTTCCCGAACATGGCGCAAAAAATGTAATTAAGTACTATTTCTCCAGAATGGTTTAAACTTTAGCTATTTTATATTTCACAAAGACGAAAATCTAAAAAGGCTTAGTAATTTTAACTCTAAAAGAGCATCCTAGAGCTGTACAATAGGTTATTCTACCACAGTATGTATTATTTTAACTATTAACATCTATCAAAACAGTGTATTGCTTCAACATACCAAAAAACAAAGTGCTTTGTTTTGTTGATGGTACACAGAATTAGGAAATGATCGATCTTTTTGCTTAACACAAACATTTATTTGCACAGGTTATTTAAGAGCAGAAGAGAGTGGTTTGATTTTGGTACGGGGGCCCAAATACGTATAGCAGAGCATCATTTTGTTTTATTTTAACAGACGTACAAAATTGGATTTGTCTACAGTTCACATGACATTGCACAAATAAGCTTCTAATGTTAATATATGATCTGGATTTTGTACAGAAATTTCATCACTTACCTAAAACATTGTGAAAACTGTAGATAACTTGTTTAAACAGAACTACTTTGAGAATAAGTAGGCTTTCCAGCTTCAGGAGTCTGTTTCTGCTAGTAAATGTAGACGTTGAAACGTGTGTTGCTGACAGTTTTCGCAGGGCGTTACAGTAATCTGTTCACACTGAATTAGAGTGCATTGACTGTTACAGTTAGTAGAGCTGTGTAAGTTGATAAACGTGTAGCTTTTATAAGGCTGCATTACAATAAAATTGTAACGATGTGTCAGACAGTGAAGATTGCCTCCATACAAGTTATTAGGTGTTTCTGGATACTTGTGTTTTCTGACTGATTTGGTTAAGTATTTGTCAGCAGGTATTAAATCAAAACACACTTGTTTTATTAATGTGTATTTCAAAACTAGAAAATCTGCCCTTCCTTTGCCTTTACAATTTAAGTACTAATCAATAGCAATTAACTTTCACATTGATTTTTAAAAGCCGGTTGGAGGTAAATTTTCCCCTCGTATAGGGTGCTGACATTTTTACTGCCGTAACGAGACAAACTGATAATGAAATTTATTTTACAAAACTAGCAGATGCAACTGATGTCACGTAAATGTGCCCTTTCTTTAAACCCAACACGAGCTAGAACTGAAAACTGGGATATGCGTTTATCTGGCTCAGGACTACAATGCCACAGTTCACTGCAGAGATGATGCATTTCCTTTTTTTTTTCTTTTGGAACGATTCATTTTTAATCATTTTCCAATTTTGGAATGGTGGTGGTGGTTGTTTTTTATTATTCTACCTGGCTCGCCACTGCAACCCCCCAAACTAAGCCGTCCACGGGGAGAACCCTGAGATTGTTATTGTGTAAACAAGGGAAAACAAGGGACCACGTTGTTTTTGTGTTTTATATTCCATTTCATTAATACCGAACAACAACTTCACAGTTCTTAAAGGCAGTTACTCAGAAAATATGTGCATTGGCACACCCTGCAAGTTGTGCTACTAAACTTGTGTATCTTTGCCTAATGTTTCTTCAGCTCTTTGCGGTGGTTTATCTAGTTTTTCTAGTGTTTGGCGAGTAGTATTTTTGTTTTAGCTGCAATAGTACACCTGGAGAGAGCTTTTTGTTTTACCAGTGAAGTTAGGTGAGAAAGCTGATTAGTACTTGAGACTTGTTTTGTACAGAGAATTGAATAGTCAATTTCAAATGAAAATAACCTTTTCCTTCACTTTGTTCATAGAAACACAAGCATACCATTTCATACTGTAATTATGACATTTGCTGTGCAGCATAACAAAAACAGTGTCAATACAATACTGTACCTAATTTATGGTAAACCTGAAACAGGATACCAACTCGCACCTATCTGAATGGTATAGATCTGGGTTTAATATCACTGCAAATGTATGTTTGGTGACTGGTTTGTTAGTTTCTGTCCAATACACTCTTACATTTTCTTTGACCTTGTTGAAAATCCGTGTGTGTGCGTTTTGCTGCAATTGTCGTCTTCTGCTATTTACATTTTTATTGAGCTGCCAGGAATTTTAAATAAATCTCTATAGTGTTGCAAAGGGGGCAGCCACCCCCCCCCAAAATAACCTGTAACATTTACTCTGTTTGTTTGTCATTTCTGTACTGTGAGTAAGCATGAGGGAATACACCATCTTATTGTACTCTTCACCCATTAGGACCCGATCACATTTCGGCAAGATGTATTACTGGAATAGGGAGTAGGCATTGTTCAGTTGTGTGGACAGCAGGATTGGTAGATCTTGTATCGCATGTTTCAGATAGTTACTCCTGTACCAGTAAACAGTGTAGTTCTTCCAAATTATCTGCAATCTTTATTGATCCCACCAGTGAAGTAATTTATGTGAATTCTCGTGCAGGTCTAACGTTGTAATTTTGGTAGTTTGTAGTTCACCGGTGCATATTAGACAGGTTTAACAAAGCTACTGATCAAAGCATTTTGACATTTTAACCAGGTGCAGCCCCTAGGTAGCTCAGTATGAAACAACCGTGTAAAATAACATTTTAGCTGCAGACAGACCAGCCAGCAAAAGCCTATGTGCACTGAGGGTCAGATAGACTTTTCAAATGAAACAATTAACAGAATTACACATTTATAATCTTGTGCCATGTTTTGGGGCTATTAACAAAGAAATTCATTTGCAGCACTTTTCTCTTGGGGGAGGGGGGGGTGACAGAGCTTTGATTGGATCCAAATCCTGAAAGAATAAATGTACAGCACTTATGTATTGCATGGGGGGGGGGCAGCTAATTTTTAAAAAAGGAATGGATGTTTACTAAACATGGGGAACCTGTGGAGATGCTTGTACTAAGGATAGATAGCATGAAGCGAGAAGTGAAAGAACAGGGTCTTGGGGTAGAGCCAGTGATATCAGCTTTTTTGATGATCTCTGTATAATGTCTATCCTTTGTCTAGCAGTATTTTAGATTAAATGTTAGTCAGGGGTGTGGTACCTGATACTTCCTTGTGGGTAATACCTTTTTAATTATTTTTTTCTTTAGACTAATAATCCTCAAATTTTGAAAAAACTGTTTCATCCCTGTCTACAGTGTAATGAGGGAGGTTTGCATGTGGCCAGGTAGCTGGAATGGATAGGGTGCGTGTCTGCTCAATAGGAAGAGAGGTTCTCAAGAGAATCATCAGGGAGTGTTTTTATTGGCTGGAAATTCAGGCTTTCTGTTATCTCTCATTGGCTGCCACTGTTGCCAGGGTAATTTAACACCTAGGCTAGGTCGTACATGAAGGTAATTTAAAAAGGTCATGCTTTCTCGTTGTAATTTTAGTCATTCCGCAGACACAAAACTTGACAAGCGGATTACAGAAGATCATAAGTGTTGAGATTAAAGTTGCCTGTGCTGTGACCCTTTGGTTAATAAACATGACACAAAGCAAGGAACCCATTCAAATTTAAGTCTGTAAGGAAGCTTGAGGATGGCATTTGCTGTATTTACCAGGCAGCATTAGCAGGTGCTTATTTGCTCACTGCAGGGTGACATACAGTACTGGTAAACAGGTTTCAAGGAGAGATTTTACTAAACTACTGTACCTTTGGGTATTATAAACAAACTGGACAGTAACGTTCTCCGTTGGGTATTAAAGTGCACAGAATTCCAATTTGTAAAAATGTTCAACAAGATAGGACAGTAGTTTTGCATTTTCTGTAGTAGTGGATATTTCAATATACTGCAATAGATGATTTGTTGTTTAATTCCTCTGAAAGCATGTCTCTCTATCTTAATGTTTTCCTTTTAGATTTTAAACAGGCTTTGGTAATATACTACTCATTTGTAATATTTGTAGTGTGAATATAATATACTTTGCTTTTTATGCCATTAAAAAAAAAAAAAAAAAAAAGTGATTAGCTTCTGTCTTCCGTTGTGATCGTTAGTGCGGCTCCAGTAGAATTTGCTTTCACTAGTACTATAAAACAAAAAGGACCACGTTATTCATTTCAAGTCTCATCTTTGTATTCAACTCCTCCTCTTCATCGATATTGTAACATGTATAATCTGTTCTCTTATAACTTAAAATGATTGCAATAAAGTTTTGTTTTGTCCCCCCGGTTACCTCTACAGGTATACTACTTGCTCTGCATCCTGGCGTTAGGACCTCAGATTAGGATGTATAATTGCTATTCCAGGAAACAATCCAAGAGTACCACTACAGGTAATAAATCTGTGCTACCATCCACGGTCTCCGTGGGAACGATCCATTCTTGTAGTTTCCTAACGAAGATCGCTTAGAAGTTTACACTCTTGGTTCCTATCGGATGATAACCCTGGGTCTACTCACATGTGGCACCCATGAAAACACTGAAATGTCAACACCTGTGGGCATACATTTTTTTAAGAAAACCATCAATACAAATGGCAGGCAGATTCTCTTTGTATGAAACATTGAATAGGTGCTGTTGCCGTCCCTTTATTTCTACACAGTACTCCCATTACAGATCTTAAGATGACATATACCAGTGCACCAGGGTATTGCTGTTTAGAGCTTTGAACTTAAACCCAGTGAGCCCCAGTATTTTAAAAATATCAAATAGTTCTTTCATGATTTATATTGTACAGTACACAGGAAAGACACTTTAAAATTTGTCTAAAATTGCGCGATGTAGAAACCATTCCTACTCATAGCCTGGCACACAGTAACATGACCTTACATTTTATAACACTGAAAGTGTGTTTTGCATGATGTGTTTATAAAATGCAGGTTTTCATAGTGTAGCGCGACTGGTGCATATGAAACCTATTGTCCATGTATGACGAATCAAGTAAAATACCAAGCAATAAAAAAGACAAATTGCAAACAATATTCTCTACCCTAAGGATCAATGAGGTATTCAATCTTGTAGTCGTTATCCTACTGTGAAAATGAAAACAAACAAGCTGGTTACATGGGGCTGGCTAGTGCTTCATGTAGAGCTGATCTGCAGATGAGAGTTTCGAATGAAGATTTAAAAGTACATTTTATTATTGATGTATAATATTCCTCCACACAATACTGATTTGTTACAAAGTTATTAGATCGCAAAACAGAATGATTTCGATCGTCACGCAAAGTACACAAAAATGTAAGAATGGCATCATGGAAAATATTCCAAATCTGTACTGAAATGACTTGCTAAAATAATTAAATGGTGGGAAGGTGGCCAAAAAATGGGACATGTGTTCAACAGATTTATTAGTCTTTTGTTATCAAACTAGTAAGACAAGTATGCATCCCGAAAAAAGGATTCTGACCTTTTCACTGGAGTGAATCCATTCCTTCATGTTTACAGCTACACGTCACTCAAACACCACATGTCTGTAGAGACTGCCTTGTCCAGCTGTAAAGCAGTGTATGGTAGCGAGAGAGATGATCAGTGCATTGTGCAGCACAGCCGCTCTGTACAGGGGGCATCGGCAAAGCTTTTGTGGGAAAAAAAATTTATAATTTCCTAAAAATAGACTAGTTTTTATTTGCATTCTGTTTTAAATGCAAATTAAATAATTTAGGACCTTTTTTCCCAGCAGAAAATCACACTTAGGTTATGGCACAACCCCACAAGTACAGGCAGTGAATAGATATATGTACTTGTTTATTGCAGCATGGTAGACTCTTGTGGCACTTGAAGTTACACAGGACTCCTGAATCCTTACAAAGCGAAACATTCGGTCATTAGCCCACACTACTTGGTTATTCTTCAGATTTATCTGTAAATGTCTGAAGTAAAGCAGTGTTCTCTTTGTTTCGGATATTTACTGTTTTGTCGACATTTACCAATAAATCTTAAGATTTGCCGATTTATATCCTGACTCTTGCCGTAACACACATACTGGGTGGTGGTCTATATTGCATATGTATATTTAGGGCTTGGAGGTTTTCTGTTTTTTTTTTTTTTTTTTTTTTTTTTTTTTGATCACATGACGTCCCTTTAAACTTATTTAAACTTAATTAGCCAATTCTGTTTCCTAATTCAGCTCAGAAATGCTGTTAATTACAAAACAATGTCACTTGTTTTTACCTTAATCTTGACTGAGTCTGATTCTATTGCGTCATTTCTATTTCAAACAGATGTGGCAAATTCCATTTATTGCTGATGGCGGTTCATTCTTTCAGTTTCAGTAGTTTATCGATGTGCTTTTCTTATTTTCACTTGTTTAACAGTTGTCCTGACCAGATTTTCTTCAGCATAAGATACCCAGTACAGCGTATACACTGATAGCAAGTCCATCATTTAAAATCTCCTTGATTTGTAGCAAAGAAAATAAAAAAAAACACTTAAATCCACACTTTAATTAGTCGTTTTCTCTTATTAGGATGTAGACAGATTAACAATGACTAACATTTAAAGGGAGGTAGAGATTTGGAAAAGTCCTGTGTATATTGCACTTGAGTTTTACAAAATTAAAATTGCTTGTTTTTTGTATTTTGACTCCATGTGCTTGGAAAGTGCAGTAATAAGTTCTATGATGTGAATTGTCACGTTTACTGCAAGATGTAGTTGAGTTTCTCATTGCAGTGTTTTCTGTAATTGATGTCAATGGCCAGCATTGCTTTCAGTGTTGTGTTGTGGAGCCGCATAGTATTTAAGTGATACAACTGTTGGGAATCATGCCAAGCTTTCATCAGCCTGATCGCTGGTAACGGGGAGGACAGGAGGTGCATATCCAGTTAAAGGCTGCATTATCACTTTTCAAAGAATTGGAACACAAACATGCACTTGGTGTTGGGGTGAATAGTTTCATTCTTCAGCTGTCTGTCATCTGCAAGGTTGAGTGGTTGAGACTGTTAATTAAAACTATTTTAAAATATGTAGTTTTTAGATAGGTTATTTTTGTAGATGGTAAAATACTAGTACTTTGCATTCGGAATAATTAAAACAATAACCTGTGGACTGTTTTACATGCATGATAGAAAACCGTCAAGTATCAGACTCTACTTGCTGGATGGATAACAACACCATAAACCCATACAACGTTGATAATGCATTGGCTACTCCAGTCTGTTCAGATCCTGGCACTACCAACTGCAGCTTCTCCAAAATCAAATCAAGAAGGAATCCAAACAGGTTCGTGAAACTCAAGTACCGTAGATGATGAGAGGAAGCACCCACACCTAAACCATGAACATAGCATGCTTTTACAAAAGTTATACGAGCGAACATCGAATGCTGATGCGGGGGGATTAATACAGAATTGCCCCAACCAAACAGACAAGCAAGCAAGCAAGTTAGATTTTTAAAAAAAAATTTGGCATTTGAATGGAAGGGGTTTGGCATAGAGTTTCGCTTTTTTCTTTATCTTGTATAATTTTGCATTCTACTTGGGTGTATAATTCCTTTTATTTTTCAGTTCAAAAATAGCAGAGCTTATTGGGCACTAGATGAGGACAGGGAAAGACAACTCGCCGCACAGCTTTGAGGCAAAAACAGGAGGGAATAAAAACAAAAATGTCAGTCTATCCTGAACTGTATTTGTGTAAATGAAAGTACGATATGTGACAGCTGGCAAAATAATATAATTTAAAGGAATATGCACTGCGTGTGTGGGTCCATGCATTCACTGTTGAGTGACAGGCAGAAGATTGAGATAGAGGTTGAAGATACGCCCCGCAGGCGTGCAGGTTTTATTCACAAACACAGACAAGACATACCAGCAATGGTAGCGCATGTGGGACATAAGGCAAAAACTATAAAAGTACACAAGGCAAAATACAAAAACTATAAAATAAGAGGTGCTGTGAAAACAGCATGTACTACTCCTAATATATGGGAGATCCCACTGCTTCACTGTGCTTTCTATACTTGGTGGGGATCTACAATTCCTTAACTAATATTCTGTGTTCAGTACGACTACACCCTTCATGTGAAGAGCTCCTTCTCTGTCACAGCCTGCTAATCATTTTCCTGGTGCTCTCCTGGAAATCATTATTTAAACAGATATTGTACATACACCATGGAAAGTCTATAGGCTTTTGTTTCTAATGGAAAATGCTTTGCCCTTGTTAACACTGTAGGACTTGCCCTTGCATTTGAGCTCACTCAATGAAATCTGCAGTGTTTGCATCCACAGAAAGCTGGCTCATTAACCAAGGTAATGAATGAAGTTATTGACCTGGTATGTCCTTGCACTTATTCTTTTGAAGACTTGGTTTGGGGGACTGGAAGGCGCTAGTTCAGTGTCCAGCTGACTTGGCTATCTTGTTCAGGAGTGATTTTTGTAAATGTTAAAATATTTTGTGTTTATTTAAAGGGTGTTTGTGGCTATATCAGCCTGCTAGTTTCCTGCTCCCCTTTTGTACACCAAAAGGCTATTTTTACTTTTACCATTGCTATAAACACATGCTGGCTTTCTTTTGGCAGCGTCCATAGCCACTCCCCTTGCTAACACCACCCGCTAAGGACAGATTAACTGGTCTTTTTATACCAGCCTTTTCTACTTCATTGTATCCCGCTGTCTCCACTATATAGGGGGTATATGTTCCTAGCAATACGGGGACCAATATATCTTTTCTCTGCTATTCTACCCCATGCTTCACTACAGTACCAAGTGTATATCTTGGGAACAGCCAGTCCTGATTTTTTTTTTTTTTAAATGAACACAGTTCTCATGCTACAGTACACACCGGTGGCATTGTGTGTATTTGTAATAAGCAGTTCTGAGTTTTTTTTTTTTTTTTTTTAAATGGTCCCAGTGGAAAGTTTCACTCACTATTTCGTATTTTGGCGGAACATTAAAATGGTGGCTGAAAACCAAATGAGCTGAACATGACCAGCTAAATTGTAACTACTTGTATCATTTAAAGGTGAAATTTATGCCTTTCAGTGGGATGGAATTGAGATTTGAAAGAATGTTTTTTGTAAGGTGCACGGAAACCTTTTCCAGCTTTTTGGTGTCGATTCGGTGATAACACAAACCTTTGGATTGCATAATCACCTATCGGTAGCTGTAATAAACACAAGTGGTTGATATAGTCCAGGCTGATTCTATAGTGCTGAAATAATAGTAATACAAAAACTATCCAGTTTTGATTATCCCGTTGATCCAATCAACCGATTTTCCATTATCTTAAACATGTTTTCCGCCCCTGAAATTTTTTTATCGCTCTCGTTCATGACTTATATTAAATTTGTCTTTTCTGAATATATTTTAACAGAAATGAGGTAAACTGAGCACCACTTACACACCAAATGACTTAATAATGACTTCGGTGCCTTGACATGAATTAATTCGAGCGCATTCGGGAACTGTGGATGTAAGCGACGATAAGGATCTTTGGGTACCAAATTCGATGCAATCCTCATATAACGGGTCAACTAGTATATGCCCATTTTTTACCAGACTGCAGTGAACTTCCCTATTAATTTAACTTGAGGTTTAGGTAAATCGCACCGTGTTATTTAATTGTGTCTCGACAACACCTTTACTTGAATAACTTATCTATAGACGTCATTTCGTAAATCATGGAACCCTTTCACTTCACCAACCCTTGGGAATTTTCTTTAAAAGAAAATGTTGCGCAACGTTGAGTTCAGGGTCCTGTATAATTATTACCGTGAACTTTTGCACATATGAACTAAGCGTATACATCATACATCATCCACTGTAGTAATTGACAAATTGTGTGTCATGCATTTTCAGATTTTTTAAAAATGAGAAATCCAGTGAATTTCTTGCTCACCCACATGTAACTGTTTTCTATACATCATAACTGTCCTCTTGTTCTAACCAGTTCATCTGCACAGTGGATGTTTTATGCAACCTTTTGTTCTCCAAAAAAACAAAATGAAGACCCCAATTAAGTGTTTCATACTGCTGTTGTTCCCCCTCGCCCAAGTGCTTAACATAAAAATGAAAAATGAGTACCCATCAGCAGATTGCATTGGTGGTATCGGTTCAGTATGTGAAGTAAAGGTGTATAAACCATTATTTTATGTAACAGTTTGATTCATTGTTTCTTCCCTTGCGACTGATATTTGTTGATGTGGAGCAGTGCCCTCCAGATACATAGTATTGGTAAACGGGCCTGTTTCATCTTCAAATGTAGTGATATCAACGGCCCCAGAAAGCTGGTCCTCTTTACTGCCATAGCTAATTATTGTCTTGTACAGTGTGACAAACCAGCGCATATAAATGCACTCTCTCTAGGAGATGTCATATCTGATCTGAATTTTTATATTGTATGAGGTTTATTGTTTACTGACTGACTTCATTAAAATTATTTGCATTTCAAATACACCCATCACTCGTTATATTAGCTCTCGCTGTACTGCGGATTCAGATATATCGTGGTCCTGGAGTTGGCTTTTTACAGTCAGCATATACATAGGCAGTTTCACTTAGTATTACTGTTTGTTTTTTTAATACTACACATCACAAACAAAAATATACAAAACAAATAAAAACAAAGCATTAATATCATACTGTTATATACGCACACATTGCACAGTAACACACAGCAAATTAAATATCTGCTTGCTGAAGCGTTTTTTATTTTAGCCAACAATGCGTTCACGTGTGGCAGCAAAGCAAAAGTCACAGGGCAGTGACGTTGGCTCCTTAGCAACAAGCTTCCTATGTTGGGAATGGATTCTTTCAATGCAGTGGTTTGTGCATTTGAGAAAGGAGAGGAAGACTTATAAAATTAATTGGAGACTTAAGTTGATGAGAAGCAATTACCCATTTGCAGTACGAATTAAAATGGTGTGCTGATTTTTATACAAAAAATGAGAAAAAGCAGGTTACGTAGAGGATTTATATTGGACCCTGACGCCCCAGATAGAATGAGGTAGTAGTTGTACAGTATTTTGTTAGCTTATTTGTTTTTTCTGTGGGTCTCTTGCTACATCGCTGCCTTCGATATATAGCGGATTTTTATTGGACCCTGACACAGCGCAATATATATAGATATATATATATATATATATATATATATATATATATATATATATATATATATATATATGTGGGTGGTGTATTGTAAGGCTAACGTGATGACATTTATAATATAATGGCTTACTCAGTAGCTGATACAATGTGCTGGTGACTTTATTAAACATGCCAAATGATCAAGAGTGATGAAACTAATATACAACTTGAAGTTTACATGAATAACATACTACCACAGCCCATCAAAGATGATGTACGTTTTGTTGAATATCTCTACCTAAATGTCATTTGTATTGCTTGATGACTGTAGATCATGTGCGTTAGAAATTGATGGAATGAACATTACATTTGGAATGCATTACTAAGGAGGTAAGTCAGTTCACATGTACCCTTGTTTTAATTAGTCTTTGGAGAGAGGGTGATACTTTTGCAGTAACCTGGTAAGTGGTGCAAAGCCATAAAATTACCCCTCCTGTTTGACAAACAGGACATTGTTTTTTTGTTTTGTTTTGTTTCTTTGATAGATATTAAGTGCTGCTTGTGTAGACCTATACAAAACCAACCATTAAATTAACACAATTAAAATATTAATAAAAATAACTTATTTTATTTAACTGTGATGCGATGGGAGGTTGGTAGGTATCATGCCAATAATGTCTTTACTTAATTCTGTTTATATTAGTACTGACTCTTGAAGGGAATACTAAATAGACCCAACTACCCAGAACTCATCAATGCTAACAATCTGTAGCTGCCTTTTTTCAATTCAAAACATGGTGAGGTACACCCTAAAGCCCAATTCCAACATCTGTGTGAAAATGAAGTACCTTAGAGCTAGTGGAAAACAGTACCAGCTTGTATTTCTACTACAGATGATGTCATTATTGCTGTTTATCAAATTCTAAAATATCATGGGTAAACTAATTCAGCAGTAATTTCTTCAAGGACATTTGTAGACTCTACAACCAAAAGTATATGGTCTATTTTGTACTGATGGAAGGATGCATTCAGTAAAAATAAATGTGAAGTTTAAAATCTAGTGTGTTCATTTTACAAAAAAGAAAACAAAGTCACGCCCTGGTTGAGTTGAGAGGAGTTGCATCTCACTTGCATATCACACTCTAAAAACTAACAAAGGTGTCTCTCTTGTTCAGTATGACCTTGTAATTGAAAATGGATGCAGGTGGTTACTGTTCCTATTGGTAATGAATACATTATGTCATCTTCCATGTGATTGAGTGAGAAGTGAAACGCTAATAAATAATGGTTAGTCTGTGTGGGGTTATGTGGTTCAGTTATATCATCATAGTTCTGTATCACAGCCTTTTTTCTTTAAGTGTAGTATAATAATAAATACAACTATGTAATAATATATTCAACTAAAATATATTTTAGTTGGCTATATTACACTTTTGAGTATACTAGTGTGGTTTTATAGGATTTCTCTGCTTTTTAGTCAGAATTGAAGGTTGTTTCTCAAGATGGTTGAAGGCAGTGCCAGTATTTTATACAGACTACCAGTTAAGCATGCAGTCTATATCTGTGAGGCAGTTATGACAGGATCTCAGACAGGCTTCATAAAGGTAAATATATGCTTAATAAAATATATGTTAATTATTGGGAATCAGGGGCAGAGCCAGAATAAATGTCTTATATATGTTTAAATGTAAAGCAAATTAAAACATTTTTGGGATACTTGTTTTGAAATATTGTTTCAAAATTGTATAAAGCAACAAAAATAATAAATGAAACCGTTAATGCGTGGCCAAAGGTTTCAGTCAAAACTACAAGTCTGTCAGTCTCTCGGAGGGAACACTGCACGTGATACTGTATTATTTATTTACGGTACCAGAACAGGACTCGGTTGAATGTATTGTACCCTCTGTGATGCTGCACAAAAATGTCTACAAAGTTCTCTGACAAATTACCAGACATTACTACATCATACATGCAGCCCTTTTCAGCGATTATTCAGTGATCCTGTGACCATAGTCACCAAACTGATTGAATGAACTGCAGCAGTCAGTTGAGCAACATGAGAGAAGACCAGTTCAGGTTCTCCATGTGTTTCTCATTTACTGTTTGCGTACTAGATTGACGAAGTATTTTATTGTTGAGGGGAAAGAATTTGTCGTGGGAGTTTTTTTGTGTGTTTGGAGATTCAGTTCGTAGTGTTTCTTTTTCTAAGTGGACTGTGATGAATGTTTTCCTGTGATGCAGTAATTCTGTCAGACTGGTTTATTGGTGTTGTATTAAGAAAGGGCTGGGGTTATGCAGTACAGTTAAAATCAAACTTAGGCACATTATATATGTGGGCTTCGAGAGTTTAGCTTGTATGATACTTTGTCTGTTTAGTACTGTTGGAGAGGAGGGAAGGACTCGTAATAAACAACACAGTACTATCACTAACCGTTTTACTGCAGTGTTTTTCTTATTGCATGTAAAATTATATTGCACTATATTCAACTGTAAAATAAATGGCATCCTGCTTTTAATGTTCACATTAAAAAAAAAAAAAAGAAAAACACACACAAGCCACAGTGCTTGCATTTCACTTTCAGAATTGGGGGAGGACTTAAAAAAAAAAAAAAAATTAAAATAAACTGACATTGAATTAATTTCCAGCACTTTATTTAGGTTTTCCTCATCATTATCCCTTTGTAAATCGTCTTGGATAAAGGTGTCTGCGAAATGCATGAATGAAGAAAATAAAGCGAGCACTTTTTTTAATGAAATTTTTTATGTCCATATGTTTGAAAGAATGATGGCTAGTGCAAATCTCTCTAAGCTATTTACAGCTACATATTTGCAAGAAATCGTTAAATGGGAGGTGTAAGTAAGGGGGCTTTACACACACTCGAGAGAGAGCTTGAAGGGTTATTCATGGCATCTCACACCAGGGATGTAGTAAGTCATGCAAAGTGATACTAAAACATTCATGTTTGTACTCGCTTGTTTGTTATCTCATTCTGCTGAATGGTTAATCAATGCAACTGATGACTGCAATGAAATTGGCATATTTATATTAGATATTTTGCAAGTGTTGTGTGTGAAAGTGTTGACTTCATCTTTTAATTGTGTACAGTTGTGGGTCAGTGTTTGTTAGTGAAGTCCTGCTCTGAGAGCATGTAACACAGCCAGCCCTTATGTTTACTGTATTTTTTCAGTAAAAAAGTTTGTTTCAGTGAGTTAGTTCAGTTTTGTATAATATTAAATACACCACAGCAAGCACATTGTCATAGTTTTGATTTTTTCCAAGCCATTCTTTTTCATACCACAATCTGAGAGCTAAATATGATGAATGGCAGTTTTTCTAATGCAATCCTGTAAGCTGCAGTACATTTAATGTAATTCCTTAAATGTTTTCTTTCTTCTCAGTAGTGCACTTACTAATTAGTCCCAAGTATGTCAATGCGTTCTGCTGTCAGTCTGTTTGAGAAATAAACTCTGTTCTCTGCAGCAGCTGACTCTACAAAACTCCTGCTACATGTACTGCTTTTCATTATGGTAACGTCTTAAATTACTATGCCTGCTTCTTTGGCTGAAGAGATCTTATCAGCTCATCATCTGACAAGGGAAGCTGCTGTGTAGTTAATCGCCCTCAAACTTTTCATTATGAACAATGTAACCTAATTTATTATATCGGGGATAGATGTGACTGCTAAAGAACAGCACTCGCACATGTTTGGTCACTGTCTCAAGTGTTGAATGAAACTGGGGTAACTATTAGGAAACTGGACCTCCAGGCATTTGTGCTCGGTCAGATTGTTATCGTCCTTCTTGCACTTCAGTTTAAAACACGTGAGGAGACGGCTTTTTTTTTTCTTTATAGACTGACGTCGGCACATAAATGTTGACTCGTGTTTTTAAAGGGAGAGCCAGCATTTTTTGTTACAAGTTACAAAATGTGTTTATTTGGTTGGAGGGGTCTTAACAGACTCTGGGAGTTACGCACACATCTCATAAAAAAAGGGAGATCTGTCTGAAAATAGTACCGAGATGCCCTGAGCCATTTCACACAGTTCAGTAAGGCCCTATCACATACGTTGCATTGCTACTAGAGAGGTGTGTACTGTACTCCTGTATTGGTAGATCTTATAGACTTCTATTTCTGTGTTGAGTCCTAAAATTCTTTCAAAGCATTTTCTACTAAAAATGCCAGTAAAGGTCTCTGCAGCCCTGCCGTGCATACATTTAGGCCTCGTACACACACACACACACTGAGGTTAGCACGACAACCGTATTAACAAATGGCACTCGCTGCGGTTGTTTGTTGTAGACACACGCCATTCATTACTGAAGTGAGTGCACTCCCTGTTTAAACTAACACCTGAACAGTGTTCTCACCAGGAATTTTTCACAGCCTGGTGGTAGGAGGAGCAGGGGACAGAAGTGGGGGTGGCGCCGGGCGGGGTAGGAAACGGAGATCCTCACAACCCTCTGCAGACGAGCCAGGACAAGTCATGCACATGCTTACGCTTCGTGGAAGCAGTTGTCAGGATAATATTCTATATATATATATGGTTGTTAGCAGGTAAATGCAGAGTCTGCGTCATAAGTTGACGCACTCCCTAGCATGTACGCCATTCTACTGAGGGGAAACTAGGTTTTTGCCATAGTGTTATCATTTCTGTCCGACCCTGAGAAACCTGTTTTTACCTTTCAAAACATTAAAATGGCCTACGATTATGTGGATGTAATTAGTGCTGTTTTTATTCCTTTCAAAAATAGCATAAATATTAGGTTTTCTAAATTCACAACTACTTTAATTCACAACTTGTTTTTTTTTTTCAGTCATAGCCTACTGCATAGTAGTAGTTTCTGCATGTGAGTTGTATTGTATTAATTGTAGTTTAAAATAGAAGATTAGTTTTGATTACTAAAAAAAGCTATACTAAACGTGCATCATCTCACATTTTAAATATTCTAATAAACTTGTGATCGTGTGGTTGTAGAGTTTTGCATTTGTTGTCGTTGTTCCAATATATGGTTGTTGCACCATTAAAAGACACACATGGGCTTGCAAGAATAAGTGGATAACCTGTTTGTCACTGTTGTTCCATAGTTAATGAATATACAACATAAACCTATTGCAAGTAAAACTGAACATGTACTGTGTCCCACATTTTATATTTTAAAACCTACATACTACATGAAAGTTCATACTAAACTGAAGTCGTACAAAAGGACTTTTGATTTTTTTTCTAAGACCTTGCAATAAAAGATTGAATATCTCAAAACTGTTTGGCATACACATTACCGTTCTTTGTCTGAACGATTTATTTAACCCAGCTTGTTATGCTACATTCCCGCTAGCCGCCACATTGCCAGAAGCGGAACGTTTTCCCTTGTGGCTTAATTATTTTTCCAGAAATTCGCCACAGTGGCGAAGGCTTTGAAAAATGTACTTATGTAAGACTGTCAGCAAATTCACCGTATGCTGGTAGATGAGTCAATACAGACTGTTTTAGTTTGATTTCAGTTTGCCAAATGAAAGCTCTTTAGCTTGACGTAACCTGCATGCCACAAAACGGGAGGACAGAGGCTCTAATAGAAACAATCAGCAGACGGCGCTGCTTGTATAAAAGAATAAAATAAAACAAACAAAAAACCCACATGGCATCCAAATGGGGGGAAAAAATGTTAACAAAACAAATTGTGCAGACCAATTACCATAATCATGTTCCAAAAGATTCAGTCAAAGGAATACCAGTCACCCATGCACACAACTAAAATACGACAGTGATACTAGTCACAGGGAGGTGAAGCAGTCATTGTTTGCTATCTCTTTAAATTGTGTTGAAATATATTTTGGAAATAATAACAAATTGGAATCCAAGGAGGAATGATTTAATAAAATAATAAACATATTTATTTTAAAAAGGAATGAGTCTCACTATGATTTGAGTTTAATGTCAGAATCAGTGCAATATTTTACTGTCAGTAGTCACAGGTGAAAAAAAAAAATTAAACACAGTAGTGCATGTACAGTCCTACTAATATTAATCATATTTGTACAACTAGAGCTGCGGTTGGTCAGGGAGGCATTAATATTAACATACACTAATAGCACTATCTACTGCTGATATAGTTTTGCTTTACCGTTATTGTAGTGGAAAGAAAACCACGTCACAGTCAAAATGCAAATTAATTATAATATCTGCATGTTGTAAATGGTATGGTCTGGTATTATATGGCAAATATAATGGATGTTTTCAAATAATTGATATTCAAGGCCTTTGATATTTTTTTTATACCCATCCCCTGATCTTTGCCTTTTCAATAACTTTGTCTTGGAGTTCTTTTTGAACCACCTTGGTGCTCATGGTTGAGTCTTTGCTTTGAAATGTACTATCCAGCAGAGGGAACCTGCAGGAACTGCTGAATTTATCCTGAAGTTATGTGAATCACTACAGTTTAACACAGGTGGAGGCCACTTAACTTGGTGTGAGCTTTTGAAGGCGATTGGTTACACTAATTGGTTAGATAATTTAGGATTGCTATTACAAGGGGGTGGACACTTATCCCAACCAAACTATCAGTTTTTATTTTTAATTCATTTTCTACAAATTTCTAGAATATTTTTTTCACTTGGAAGTTGTGGGGTAGGATGTGTATATAAATGAAAAAAAAAAAAGCATTTTAATTCCAGGCTATAAGGCAGGGGTGTCAAACTCAGTTCCTGGAAGGCTGCAGTGTATTCTGGTTTTCATTCCACCCGAGCTCTCAGTTGCTTAATTGGTCTAATGATTTGATTAATTGGAGAAATGTAACACTTCTCTCCTGGTCTCCAAAATGTTTCATAGATCGTGTACCTTGAATCACGTGCATTTTTTAAATCATCAACTGTAAAAGACCTTGAAAAATATGAAATTGAACAAATAATTAGATCAATTATTTTAATTGAGAGCTTTAGTTGGAATGAAAACCAGAAGACCCTGCGGCCTTAGAGTTCAGGATTTTGACACCCCTGCTATAAGGCAACAAAAGGTGAAAATTTTGAAAGGGGGTGTAGACTTTCTGTAGGCACTGTGTATGTGTGTGTGTGTGTGTGTGTGTGTGTGTGTGTGTGTGTGTGTCTATATATATATATATATATATATATATATATATATATATATATATATATATATATATAGCCATGTTTATCACACAAATGTCTGAAACAATGACCTCATTGCTTGTACAGAAATCCAACAATCCACCAAACTGAATTGATAACAGAACTCCCTACTTGTTTCGAACAGGATTAACTAGTGCGGTTTTCGCTTCTTTTTGCAACCAAACTGTTTATTTAAACGGTCTTAAGATAAAAAGGTGAACTCGCAACTGCATTTAGGCTGTGTGTGTATTTGAGAGCTTAGAAATGCTTTTAAGCCCTGCTGACAAGCTCAAAGTGTATTGTTGCAGGGGTAGCTGTGGTTTTCAGTGGTTCCTGACCCTGCTCCACAACAGATTCCCCCAGCGTGTTTTGATCCATGCTCCAGATCACTTTGAATTATGGTAGATCTGTAGGGGGGCTTGGGCTTTGACGTGAAAATACATTGCATGCTGCAGTAGTGCTGTTGCTTGCAGGTGTTGGTACAGTATGAGAGTGCACCTAGAAACACACAGATTATAGCATCTCTTTGATACAAAGGGGAGGTTTCATTAGCATTAAGGGCAGTGTATTTACTGTTGCTTTGGTAGCAGAAGTCTGATGGGTGGACTTCAATATTAAACCGTGGATGCAAAATAAAGGATTAGTTTTGACCTCACAAAAACCAATATGTAATTTTGGAGAAAAGACTTTAATCTCTCTCTCAACCCATAATTGTTTTTAAATTGTAGAATGTTAGGGCAACTTTGCAGTCATAATCGATACTCTGCTCTCTTGATCCTCGATCAATTCTTTATTGGCCTGTGACCTTTTGTCCCCTGTGATGAATCTGGAGACTGATGTTGATACATACTTACCATGCAAACTCTGCAATGAGCGTGAAGCCTACTGTAGCATCATAAGAGATCCATATCCAAGTGCATTGATCTGGATGAGAAGGGGATACCAATGAAATATGTCATGGCCTCTTTTATAAGCAGAGTTAGTGTTAGTAGGTTAGTATTCTGCAAACACATGCACATACAGGAATTTAAAGAACCTGCAACTTATACGGAATGAGCTCCAATACAGAAACTAAGGATTGTATAATGTAATCCAGGCAAGTAATAATTGAAGTTGAAAGTACAAATATGACATAATCTGAATTGAGTGCTTACAAGTAAGTAATGGCCTTATTTCATCCTGGTACCATTGTGTTAAATGAACTGTATATCTAATGTATCATGATGTTAAAAGCAATTCTTAACCTTGACCTGCCTTGTAAATGTTTTATTGCAATATGGTAACCTGTGAATACTGCGCTGCACTCAATGCCTTGCTTCTCTCCTGTAGTCTGTTAAGAAATCATCCAGGCAAGGGACATTTTAAAAGGGTTAATACAGGGTGATTCCAACATGTGTTGCATTGTGGGTTATTATAAGATAAGCAGGTTTTCATGTTTTCTGAGTAATTACAAGAGCGTTCTCATAGATATAGAAAGGTTAGATAGGACATGAGTTGACATGAGTTTTGAGATGTCGTCTTATCTAGGGTATCCAAGTAGTTTCAAAGCCACTTTACAGGTATGTACAGTGGTCCTCGTTTTTTTATTTATTTTTTGCATATTTGTGTTAACGATTAGCAGTGTGTTATGCCTCACGAAATACATACAAGTCGTTTTACTGTGTGCATTGATCGAGCTGTGAAATAGTGCCTTTTGGGGCGACAATTAATTTTACGCACCAAGTCTATGAAAACTAACTAGTTTCTTTGAGGGTTTTTTTTTTTTTTTTTTTTTTTTTAGAAATTAATCTTGTATTAATTGTACACGTCTGTTCTCTTTCCATTTATAGCGTGTATATTATCCGACATGCCTGTCTATTGTGCTGCTATAAATTGTTCAGAACTCCGCAATGAAGACACGTTGAGGAGGGGATCACCTTTCACGGGTAACAAATAAAATAGACATTTACTCTATTGAGTTATTTATAAATAGTGCTGGGACAAATATCCGAATATTGAAATGAATATTTTTTTGACATGTATTCGGATACAGAAATCAGATGTTCGTATTCACTAGAAATGGCAAAAATACCTTGCACTTATTTAGTTGCGACTTTCTGTTGTGGAATGTAAAACGAGAACCAAAACCAGTGTGTTTTCTCCCATTCACTACAGTGCCATTTCCACAATTTGGTTTTATTTTCAAGTGTTTTAAAGTTAAATTTCAGTTTGTTTGCTTATTTACTACAAAAAGGCACAAATGTATGAAAGCGTGTCTGTGGCCACTGTTTACTGTGAAGAAACGGCAATGGCAAGGAATAAAAATAAAGTAAAATGCGTTGCCAACTTTATGTACTATTTATTTCGGGAATAAACAAAACAACGTTTAACTCGAACTACGATTTGGCATCCTTTGTTTTGTAGTTAATAAACTACGGTAAAGTAAGTCCTACACAACTTATTCTTTACTCCTGGGATATTCTTCTACTTTAAAGTGCTACATCTTGTAAGGTCTTACTGTAAAATAAAGGCACACACACAGGGGCCATGGCCGCGCCCCTGCCCTTGCTGTTATGCTGTCTCTGCCTGCGTTCAGAGCAATATAATGGCTTTTATTGCTTTTTGAAAAACGAATGAATGTCTGAATGAATATTTCAAGTATGAGCAAATATCCTAACATGAAAATCCTGTGTTCGTCCCAGCACTATTTATAAATAATAGTGCTTGCTTACTGGTATCTGTATTTGCTTTTAGGGAATGGAGTTGAAGCAGTAATTCAGTATGTATAGGGTCCGACATCAGACTGGAAAGGGAAAATTGTAATTTCGGACCTGGTTCGACATAGGACCGCAAAGGGTTAATGATGAGTATGATGAACTCCTCCAATTATTATTACTACTATTATTATTATTATTATTGTTGCTTTCTTGGCGAAGTTATATTTTGGATTCATCTTGCTTTATATTTTGCAGTTTTCTAATAAAATCAATTTTGAAATACTGTACATTTAATTCCCTTTACTGAGCTTAATATTTGTCTAAAGTAATTCATTGTAACTTCATAATGTGAGTGAATTTGTTACACTGTGTAATGTTGTGTGTATAGTATATTATATTTTAATGTTAGGAAAACACAAGTTGCCTTGGATAAAGGCGCCTGCCAAATAACTAACTAATTATATTATGTTCCATTTCCTATGTATCATACTATTGCATTTTTACTAAAATCTACTACAATTTAAAATGATACATAATTACATTTTCTTCTCTATTTCCTGACATAAAATCTCTATTTGTAACAGATGGGAAAATTTGAAAGTTCTGTTTTTATTATGAAGCTCAGACAAAGTCCCCGAAGGTTAAGTGGTATGTCTAACCAGTCAAAAATGAAGGTGATGAGGAGGATTTTAAAGATGACCAATAGGGCAACTAGTTATTTCCTCCCTATAGCTTTAAGACACTAAATTGTTCCTGTCTTTTCAGATCTATAATTATAATGATAATGTAAATCTTCTATTAATTTGCTGTTTATTTTAGTTGCTTTTTGCTTTTTGTTTTAGTTCTGTGCAATTCCTCCTTTAATCTGTAAAGGTTTGTCATATAGTTTATGTAAAGTTAATCTCTATTAACTTGTGCAATTCTACATCAGGACAAATACATTCGACTTATAGATTTTAATGTCATGTTTCATCAGAAAAAAAGTAAGGACATCAAAGGTGTCGAAGAAAAGTTACAGAAAAAAAATCCTTAATGCTGTAGTTGTTAGTTTATGCAAGATAAAGCTATTTTCATATCCTACTTTCTGTACCTTAAATGTTCTTATTAAAGTTCTTGGCACTTATTTATTTTTTAAGATACAGCTCTTAGAGTATTTAGCTCCATCATTTCCAATGTAAAGTTACACAAATGTTGAGGCTTGTATGTCCCAGATGGGACACTGCTGCTGTACCCTAGAGCAAGGTACTTTACCCAGATTGCTCAAGTAAAAACCCAACTGGATAAATAGGTATCAGAATTTAAAAATAATTGTACCTTTGTCGCATTGGGTAATTGGATGAAATCAATCATAGCGCTGAAATAATCGGGTGTATTTATGTATTTACAGTAGGTATTTATTTTATTTATTAATATGACAATATCAAAAAGCCTGCAGAAAAAGGTCTGCTGTTGATGAGCTGCCTGACCTTCTCTATTACAACCCTTCATGCAGAGTTTTTATTTAACCATGATAAACACACCCGTTTTGTAAATCAATATTTTCACATAATTTGTGATTTTAATGTATTACCGGAACAAGTCAAAGTTTAATCAGTGAAACACCAGTTCTCTATCTCCGCTCCTGTCTGTTGCCTTATAGGGTATGACATTCCTTGCCTAGGCAGTATGACCTCCCAGTTTGCGTACTGCTGCTTGGAGTTTCTGTGGGCATGTCCGATCTAATCCTTCTACCGGTTTGCATTCTGCTGCTAGGAGAGTTTCCCTGGCCTTGTCCGGTCTAATCCTTCTATAACTATAAACTTTCTCTTTGCCAGCCCCCAGGCTCATCCCCTCTTGCTACTCCATATAGAAATTTTGTATTGGTAACATAAATTAGAGGACAGGCATGGAAATGTGCTTTAAACATGGTGTGATTAGCAAGAAGCTGAAGTGCATGTCTCCTTAACACACTTTTGTAAAGTGCAACAGAATTGATCTAAGACTTTGGGCAAAAAGCAGTAAGCTGCCAGAACGTTTCTTGATTAAAAACGACTCGGCCTCTGTATGTGAAACATAAATTATGCTGTTTGGCAGAACCTCCTCTTAGTTAACACACCTTCTATTTAAAATGGAAACGTGGATTCTGTTCCCTGCAGTTGACCAATACAATCTGCAGGCAGTTGTGATTTTTTTTTTTTTTTCTTTGTGAGTGGGGGTGGTAAAATCTAATCCTGTGTCTTTTTCCATTCCACTCTCTCTCTCTTTCTGTCTCAAAGTGTTTTGTTTCCCTGTTTTGCAGTGCCCTTAAAGACAGCCGCTTTCCCCCCATGACGAGGGAAGAGTTGCCACGGCTTTTCTGCTCAGTGTCTCTGCTCACCAACTTTGAAGATGTTGGTGATTACCTAGACTGGGAGGTAAGAGACGAGAGCTTCTCAGAATTGCACATTCAGTACAGTGGCTGGAGTGGGGAGTGCATGTATATGCTTGGGGAATAACACATGCTAATTGGTTTTGAATGATGGTGAAAATGATCATTTGATATAAGAAAGCTGTGGAATCTCAGTTGAGTACATTATCATTACCTCGCTTGATATTCTGTGCTCTCGAACTTATACTTCAGTCTTGTCAAAAAAAAAAAAAAAAAAAAATGCATAAAGAATATTATTTGCATGTTCTGAGACCAAATGGGTTTGTTTCAGATGAGTGAATTCATCTGAAGTGACTGACTCCAGCAAATCCTTTTAAAGATGCCAGTTTCATGTTTTCAATGTTGAGCTTAGTTACATGTGACTTTGGTTTCTGTATGATGAAGACCAAACTCTATTTTACTTTGAGCATTGAGATTGTACTTTTTTTAATTTATTTTTAGTTTTTTGTTTTACTAAGAGAATATTGCAAACCTAGAACGCTGTTCAAACCAACTGCCAATATAACCAAATTCCTTTCCAGAATGACCCGCTATGTAATGAAGTGCAGTACTTGAAGACGGTAGACCTTTCCCTCTTTGTAATTTCATTGCCAGCATGAACTTGGCCCACCTTACATGTAATAGTACATGCATCTGCAAAGTAGCAGTATGAATTGAGTTTTGAGCTTTTGACATTTGAATGTTAACAAAGTAATTTTGTGGTTCCTCATTTTACTATAACCTCAATGGAGTTCCCTATCAAGTACGAAATGTAACCATTACCTCATGGGTCTTTATCCTTAAAGACCCTGTATCCTGAATAGATATAACAAAGACTTCTTGTCGGAGCCTGTGACGCAGTCATGCCCGAGGGCATAAATAGACTGCACGCAGATCTCGGTATCATTTTTCCTTTCATCCAACATGAGATGAGAGAGACTATGAACAGTTAAGTGTTGAATTTACTTTTATCTGCTTATGTGCTCGTGTAATTACACTGTTAATGCGATTTATATTTATGTGATTTATAGTAATTGCTATTTACACGTTTGCACTCAGGCATGGTTTTCATTAAGTCCCTCAGCGGCCTTGTGCTCCGTGCCTGGGATCGAATAATCATAATTCAGCTACTTGTGTTCTCTCTCAGGCTGCTAGCTTCGTTGAAGTTTAAAATAAAATTACAAAAACTATACATAATTAACAGTAATCAAGTGTTTACTGTTTTGTGTGAGAATTGTTTCTTGGTGTTCTTTTTCTGTCTGTTTTCACAGAAATACTAGCGCACCTGTTGGACAGAGAAGCGTGCTTCGGATTAAAACTGCTTGCAGTTTTCTCCCTCAGTGTCTCATTGCCACATTAATTCTGCTTGCAGAATTATTGTGAAGACTGTTCGGGCACTAACAGTAGGCTTTCCTAAGTTTCTGGACTGTTTGGGTTTGCTAGAAGCGCTGTAGGTGGGCATCAGTATAGATCGCTTCGATGGTAACTGGGTCCAGACCTGCTCCCATTCCTGCCGGTACACTGTACATCGAACAAGGTTACCATGCCAATTCACTAGCAGTTGCTGGGCTCCGCTCTGCTTCAGGTCTGGCTGTCTGCAGCCCCTCCACGTAGTGTTTCGTTGCCTCCCTGGTCTCTGTGTGCAGTACCAATGCGAAGGCTGGCACGGCTCTGACAGTGGGATTTCCATAGTCTTAGGGCTGTGTTGGTTTGCCTACAACTATATAGGTAGGCACCCCTATATATTGCTTCTAACTGTGGGTCACATACCTGCTCCATTCCTGACCCCATATACATACCGAACAGCAAACAAGGTTACTGCACCGGGTTACCCGTATTGTACCTTAACAAGTGTACCACCGGACCGTACCAAAGGTATCAGACCGAGTGTACCACCACTGACTGGTGAACTACCACTAAATAGTACCGTACCGCGTGTACCACCACCGAGTAACACTCACTGAACCGTGCCTTTCAATGTACTGTACTGTACAGCACAGCACAGCACTAGTGCTTGGGCACTGTGCAGCTGTGAACCAATCAGTTCATCTCTGTTCATTTTGCTGTCTGCTTGGTTCAACCTTCGTTCATCACTGTTCAGACTCGGTTCAGAGGTGGTATTGTAGTACAAAACAGTGATACCATCCCTAGTCCAGGACCAGCAGTGCCTTGACAGTCCATTTACTGTCTTCAGTAAGATGAGGCAGCAGCTGTACATTGCTTGCTATTTGCTTAATGCCTGAGTTTTATCCCTGTGACACATGCAAGGCCAGCCTGTCTTTCTGGTACCAAGCAGGCCTTGTTGACAGCCCAGTGGCTTATGCTTATGCAGTCCAAGGGTGCCCTGGTCTGCAGAGGATCCGCCCTGTTGCATTACAGTACAGCGGCATTACTGCTTGCGCAGATGCCCCTTTGAGGGCAGCAACAGTACTGTACACTACTGTACCAACCCGGTGATACAGGCACCAAACTGGTATAAAACCCAGTTCCGACCTGCTACCGACCAGAGGCCCGTTTAATAAAAGCAATTTGCGAGGAATCGCTGTCCCAGACCCCTCGCATGTTACAATTTGTTTTTCATAAAACTTGCGCAGGACTGATTTTCACTAAAAACCTGTGACTGCTGTCTAGTATCAATTTCCATCGCAGATTCGTTTTTTTAACATGCCATGTTATAACAGTAATCAAGTAATCATAATATATGAACGTGATACAAATAAAGTAGACCAAACTGAAGTGACAAAATAGTGACAAGCGCTTCCTCCTCACTAGATAAAATCTAAAAGAAACCTGCCAGATCCCCATTAGTGCTCTTACCCATGAATTGGGTACTGAATTAGTGCTCTTACCCATCACAGATTGCAAGAGATGGCATTTGCGAAGTGCTTTATGAAACGCATGCAGCGCCGACCTCTTCGCATCGCAGATTTTTATGAAATGGGCCCCAGGGTTTTACAGTCCCCAATCTGGTTCCAAGCAGGCCTCATTGACAGTCCAGTTGCTGTTTTTAGCTGAGGCAGCAACTGCACATTTGTATGAAACATTGCTTGCTTTTTGCGTGACGATTGGGTTTTATCCCTGTGACATATGCAAGGCCAGCCTACCTGTGGACAAGCAGATGCTCTTCCTGCCTGAGGTAGAAGCACGCAGAGCAGGCAGTAGTAAATCGCATTCTGCGAGTTTAATGTTCATTCTCCAAGTGTACGTTTGAGAAATGTTTCTCCTGCAGCTCTACAGAGCGCTGAGCATCTCTTTCCTGTACTGTGCTCATCCCCATCACTCTGTCATAGAGAAGTGGCTACATCCTTACCCCATGGCTCTGTGCCAAGGGAGAGCCACGCAACCAGGAATAGAGATGCTCTGGGCAGCAGTTTCCCACAGGCATGCGTTGCTGATGGGGACAAAGTTTGGTTCCGGCCCGCTACCGACCAGTGTTCCTATCCCAAGCTGGTACCAAGCAGGCCTTGTTGACAGTCCTGTGTATTGCCTTTAGCAACTGAGGCAGCAACTGTACATTCTTAGCCTGTGTTTTTACCCCTGTGCCAGCATCTTCGGGGACCAGCAAAGCCAGCTGCACCCGCAGCCAAACCACCTCCCGATGCAGAGGCAAGAGCTTCATGCTAAGCTGCAAGGTGAGCATCGGCCCTAATGGTTAGCTGCCATAGGTCCAGGGCACCTTCTCAGGGAGACATCTGGAGTATTGGTGTCAGTGCACCACAGACATCTGGGGGTTTACTACTGTTCAGACTGGCTACTCCCTGCAGTTAAAGTACGGTCCCCCTCCTTTTTGGGGCGTGACTGCAACATCAGTCACAGACCTACAGGGCATCACTGTGGTGTCTCGGGAGGTAGCAGCTCTTCATATGGTACACCCCCTCCAATTGGAGGACGGGTTCTAATCTATGACCAAGTGGGATGGTGGCCTCAGACCAATCCTCGACCTCAGGCAGGTCAACCTGTTCAGAGCCGAAGGAGGTTAAAAATGTGATGATGCAACAGTTAAGCTGCAGTCATTCAGGCCAGGTAATTGGTTCGCCAAGATGGACCTGAAAGAGGCCTGTTTCCCCATAAAACCCGGTACACTTAACTGTTTGCGGTTCGCCTTCAGGGAACAGCATACAAGTTCAGGGTCTTGCTGTTTTGGCCTCTCCCTAGCTCGCAATGCCTTTTCAAAGTGCATAGAGGTTATTCTGGCCACACTGAGAAGCAGAGTCATCAGAGTACTCAATTACCTAGACAACTGGTTTATTGTGTTCAGTCTCTAGTACAGGTAGAGGCCCACACAACTCGCCACAGACCACCTTCATTGGTTGGGCCTGTAGGTGAATCATGCAAAGTGCAGCTCAGCCCTTGCAGACAACTTCATCCAGAGGTGGTGAGCCTCATTTGGCAACAGTTCAGGAGAGCAGAGATAGACCTCTTATCTCCCAGGAATCGATCCCTTGTCCCCGCTGGTTCTCTGTAACAGGAGCCAGAGACCCACTGGCGAGAGATGCCTTGCCATACCAGTGGCCGAGGCAGCTGTTGTATGCCTTCCCACAGCTGGGCCAGGGTGCTATTAGTAGCTCCTTGCAGGCCCAGGAATTTCCAGTTATGATGCAGCTCCTGAGCAGCCAGCTGTGGAGCCTGCCTGAATGTCACAACCTGCTCATTCAGATGCAGGGAACATTGTGGCATCCCAACCTATCCAGCCTGTGGCTCTGGGTCTGGCCCCTGGACGGCAACATGTGAGCAATCCGGGGCTTTCCGACAGGGTTATTGACACCCTGCAGAATGCCACACGTTCCCTGTATGGGTACAAATGGGGTGTTTTCAGCTGTGGTGCTTGCCTAAGGGCTTTGACCCCATGATCTATCCCATGGCAGTTCTACTGTAATTTTTGCAGGACCTATTGATAAGGGGAAACCCCCTTTACATTAAAGGTCTAATTGGCAGCTATTTCAGCTTGCCATATCAAAATTGATTGTCTCCCCAGGAGCTTTCTGGTGGGGCCGTTTTTAAAAGGAGCTTGGCGGCTTCAGCCACCTATGAAGGATGTTGTCACTCGCTGGATCTTAATGTGGTGCTTGAAGCACTTATGAAGCCCCCCTTTGAGCCCTTGCATTCAGCTGAGCGGAAATGTTTATCTTTTGAAAATCATGGTAACGCGCAAGGTGGCCTTGGCCGAACCTTGTAGCATTCCAGTTGTCTGCAATAATTGCCTTACGACAGCTTTGGTATTTGTTATGAGGCAATGGTTACATTTCGTAGTTGATAGGGAACATTAGGTTCTCTGAAATAGAAATGTAACCATTAACCTTCAAGGTCGCTTCGTCCATGATTGCAGCAGTCTCAAATGAAAAATTATATTGAGATCTGTGCATACACTCTGTTTATGCAGTCTTTGTTATGTCTATGTAGGTTACAGGGTCTTTAAATGTGTGTGTGTGTCTATATTAACATATTTTTCATCTTTTGTTACCTTATAGCCTGGAATTAAATGAAAAAAAAATAAAAATAATGTATTTTATCTACACATCCTACCCCAAAACTTTCAAGTGAAAAATATTCTAGAAATTTGTAGAAAATTAAAAATAAAAATGAAATAGCTTGGTTGGATAAGTGTCCACCCCCATGTAATAGCAATCCTAAATTAGCTCAGGTGTAACCAATCGCCTTCAAAATCACACACCAAATTAAGTGGCCTCCACCTGTGTTAAATTGTAGTGATTCACATGATATCAGGATAAGTTGAGCAGTTCCTGTATGTTCCCTCTGCTTTGTAGTGCATTTCAAAGCAAAGACTCAACCATGAGCACCAAGGTGCTTTCAAAAGAACTCTGGGACAAAGTTGTTGAAAGGCACAGATCAGCGGATGGGTATAAAAAAAATATCAAAGGCCTTGAATATCCATTGGAGCACGGTCAAGATAATTTATTAAGAAGTAGAAGGTGTATGGCACTACCAAGACCCTGCCTAGATCAGGCTGCCCCTCCAAACTGGATGACCGAGCAAGGAAGAGACTGATCAGAGAGGCTACCAAGAGGCAAATGGCAACTTTGCAAGATGTACAGGCTTTTATGGCCAAGACTGGTCAATGTGACAACAATATCCCAAGCACTACACAAATTTGGCCTGTATGGTAGGGTGGCAAGAAGGAAGCCATTACTCAAGAAAGCCCACCTTGAATCCCATTTTGAAGTATGCAAGAAACACTAAGGAGATTGTGTAGCCATGTGGCAAAAAGTTTTGTGGTCTGACGAAACTAAAATGGAACTTTTTGGCCTAAATGCAAAGCATTGTGTTTGGCTCAAACCCAACACAGCGCATCACCCAAAGAACACCATCCCTACTGGGATGTTTCTCATTGGCAGAGATTGGGGCACTTGTCAGGATAGAAGGGAAAATGAATGGAGCAAAGTACAGAGAAGTCCTTGAGGGAAAACCTGCTGCCTTCTGCATGAAAGCTGAAACTGGGACATAAGTTCCTTTCAGGATCAAAGTCAGCCTGCAAATTATTGATTGCCAGGGAAGGGGAGGGATTACATGAGTATATAATAGTATCATCTGCATAAAGATGGCACTTACAGTGTTTAATGTTATCACCAATGTTATTAATATATAGGATAAAAAATAACAGACTGAGAATAGATCCTTGATGAACACCCTTATTTAACAAAACAGGATTTGACATCGTCTCTGTGTGTTTGACAATCTGTGATCTATTAGTAAGGTCATTTTGAAACCATCCAGCTGCTTGCAATCCAATACCAGCACATGATATTTTGTTGAGTAATGCATGATCAGCTGTATCAAAGGCCTTGGAAAGAGATAAACAGAGATAAATGTGTTTTATCTAGAGTCATCCCTTAACTTTCAATACTGCAGTCACAGTACTATGACCTGACCACCAGATTGTATATTGTTTGCATCCAAGTAGCATTTCAGTTGATTACTGACCATAGATTCCAAAATGTTTGCCAAAACTGATAAATTGGAAATTGGATTATAATTGTTAATGTCAGATGGATTTCCGGCTTTTGAGAGGAGTAGCATAGGCCGACTTCCAGACATTAGGCAGGCAGTTTATTTGAGCAGTAATCTTTAGAATTTTTTGATTTTATACAATTGAAAGATTATAAACTGTATGACTGATATATAAGCACTTATTGATCTGTAATGTACTCTAAACATTGGATTTCAGGGAACCAGGGTTATGATAATAACCTAATGATCTGAATAGAACTTACATCAAGCCCAGGAAGTTAAAATGGCCAGTACTTTGCATAAGTCCTCTGCTATTGCTGCATCTTTTCCATTTTTAATTTTATTAAATAAAGTAGGTATTAGTCTGCTTCTTTCGCTAATTGTATTACCACTAAATATGCTGATGAGTTGGAGAACTGATAAGGTGTCTGCCCTAGTTTGTAAGCCTCTCTCTTATGGTGCTCGTAAGGGTTAGTAAGAAATGCTTCAAACTAAATCCTTTACAGGGCACAAGATTGGAAAATAATTCCCAGGCCGGGCAGACAGACTGGTATCAGTAACTGTCTCTAAAGACTATGTGCACTGTTCAACTATTGCAGTCTCAAATTTCAAATCATGTACAACTTTTCATATTAAGGTTGCATAGTAAGGGCATAAACAGAAATACAATTCTGCGTGTCAACTGAGCAGGAAGTTTCACTCCTAATGAAAAGCAAAACATTCTGCCCTAAAAAAAAAAAAAAAATACAAAAAAAAACTACAGTAATACTGCAATGTTTTTTAACAGTAACTTTGCAGTATTTGATTGTTCATTTCACGGTTTACCAAGTTGCTATATCCAAAAAATGGTAGTACTGCATTATATTGTGTGCATGCTAATAGTCGTACTGCATTATATTTTGTGTGCATGCCAATAGTCGTACTGCATTATATTTTGTATGTGCATGCAAATTCCGGTAGTATTCTGGCATTACTTGTCTCTCTCAGGCTGTTGCAAGGAGATGGATGATTTTGCACAAGAAACTTCTGTTTTCAATATGCAGTTTTTCTATGTATTTTTGTTTTTTCAGGGGTTGTTTTGTATATGTAACCTGTGCATTTTAGTTTGGTTTCCACTTTTTATTTCCAGGTGGGTGTACATGGCATTAGGATAGAATTTTTCAATGAGAAAGGATCAAAGCGCACTGCCACCTACCTGCCAGAGGTTGCAAAGGAGCAAGGTCAGTGGTGTCTGTGTGTGTGTTAGACAGATTTTTTTTGGTGCTTATAGAATCAAAACAAAGGATGGCGGGGTTGGTAAATTCCAATAGACCCCAGTCTAGCATTATCAAAGTCTACGTCTGTGTGATTGGGGTGGTTCATTGGTTTTCTGGTTGTGCTTTTACAATAGTAAAGGTTATGTGTGTGTGTGTTTGCTTATTTCCTAGGCTGGGACCACATTCAGACCATAGATTCCTTATTGCGAAAAGGCGGTTACAAAGCTCCCATCACAAATGACTTCAGGAAGACCATTAAATTGACCAGGTAGGAGAACTATTAGCCAAGATGCTCATTGACTAACCTAGCTTAAATAATATTTTTGGGAACAAAAAAAAAAAAAAAAAAGAGTAGCTATCATGCTCTCACATACAGTAAGCAAGCAAAATATAGTAACAGGAGAGTGTCTTGAGACTCCTCCAGCCAAGCTGTTTTTAAAAGGTGTTCCTGAATTATGCCAAGTAATCTGTGGATTGGAATCGTTTTTGCTATGCTTCAGCTTGCAGTGCTTATCTGTGTGCTGCATGTTAATGGTGTTCAGAACTGTATCATGCCCAGGGTTCCACAGTCCAGACACTTGCACAAATAAGCTTTTATGAAAAGGGTTTAAAAATATGCCAGTCTCCCTTAATGCAAAGTGATAGAGCTGAGCTTAATAAAAATATGAAGATTTTGGGGCCTCTCTACTCCCCACTGGTCATGTGCAGTGGAATTGTGTATGTGTAGCCTGCTTTAGGCAAAACAAACACTAGACACTGGGACAATGTGTTCCTATTTATAGATACAGAAAAACACCACCCAATGACAGAGAACATTTATTTCATAAAGGTTTTGCTGGTATTTAGAAACACTTAAGATTTTAGGGCAGAGAGGCAGTTATCTATTCACATTTTTTTTTAGAATTTGTTATTTTTATATAAACCGAATTACACTCGTCTGCGATACCCATTGTTGTTTCCCCCATATCAACTGAATCGAAGTTGTTCAAGCAGGCCATCTCTAAATCTAAACCCATAAGGAATAAGATGTTAAGTGCTTTTGGCTCTGTTTCAGATTCCTGTTGATGTTGGACTTCAGATCAAGTCCATTTAATTAATACTGTGTTAATCACTGATCGTGATTTATAGCCACGCCCTGTCACACAGCTGATTTCAGGGAACTGTTGATTAGAGTGATTTAATAATGTATTTTTTTTTATTATTATTTTTTAGATGGTTCACTTCTTAAATGGGGAATTTTCAGGAATTTAATTTCAAAAGCATCTTAAATTACCCTGACCGCTGGAGAGGCGTACACATCTATTACGTGGAATACACTTGATGATGCACAGTCCTTATCAGTCAAACCCACAGGTTCTTGATTTGGTCTGGTAATTGTGCCATCAATTTACAGTCGAGTATCAGAGGCAGTATGGTATAGTGCTATGGTTCACTCATGGAAAAACGTGCGACAGTTGACAATAAGCTGGGTTGTTTGTTGCACCCATTCATTATCAGTTTAAATGTAATTGTGCTGTCCGACCCCTCGGTATGGCTTTTAATTCAGAAAGCTTTCAGTCTTTCACCCATCATGTGAGACCATGCCTATCGTGGCAGTCACAGTATACATAACAACAGCATTTAGACATGTTGCAAATCGAGAGAATATAAATCTGTTTTAAATGCACAGAAACAAAAGTCAAGTGATTTCTGTGCAGAAAGACATTGGACTTATTATGAACTAGAGATTGGCACGGGTACCCGAAATCGCAGGCAGCCATCGGGTGTTATATTACCCGACGCTACCCAGGTCTCTCTACTATTCATGTTTCGATTTATTAATTTGAGAATTTAAAGAAAATGTGGAAAACGTGCAATACTGTTGTAAGTGGAGGTCTCTGGCTGGTGTAATAAAGACAATGTTAAAACAAGCTTTTGCATTAAGCCTTTTCTTAACTGACTGGATATCAATGTTTTACAGAAAACATTAACACACAGCAAGCTGAAAGTATACATCAATAATAACTGTGGTGACTATTCATTTCAGGAACTAAATCGGAAACAAAACAACATAACATCCTGTTGGTTTGTGTCGGTGATAACTCTGTGGCATTAATAATAACCGTTCCAACACTGAATGCTTTATCTACAGTTACTGCGCCGATATAGTTTCTTTCCAAAAAGATCAAATAAATAAGCAAATAAATAAAATAATGTGGAGCACATTAAGTAAGTGTGCTTCCTCCTTTGAATGAAATATTTCCTTGTCAGAGTTTGCAAATTCCATTTTCTCCTGCTTGGTGAAGAATGTCCACCCAATGCTTTGCTTGGATGCCATTATTATGTATTCACAAGACACAATTTAGTGATCAAGAACGGCACTTTATTGTTACAACCAAACAGATGCATATGTCTATTGCGACTGTTGTCAAAGCCTGACTGGCTAAATTTATAGTAGCTGTTGTGACCATCCATAACGTAATAGCGGTGCTGTACTACTGTTCGTTTTAAAACTGAACATAAGCCAGGTTAACGACAACAGCGGAATATGGCCAATATAATAACTATTTAAATGTTTTTATTTTTTTCGATGTTTCCAGTACTGAAAAAGGTTACACAAGTCCACAGATCTGAAGGGACTAAATGTATGTGTACTATGTAGTATTTAAATATGTATCATGCACTTAAAACGTTAATATGTGTTTTTTTTTTTTCGTTGCCCGAAAAAGATTGGGCTACCCAGGTATTTTTCATGGTGGGTACCTAGTTCTTATGAACTGTAACATGCAGTGCTCCATGCAGTGTGTGTGTGTGTGTGTGTGTGTGTGTGTGTGTGTAACCTTCCTTGACACTAAATCTTAGGTACTTAATGCTCACTTTACAATGTACTGTATGAAGAACCCAGGGCTGTGGTAGAAATGGCTTTCACTGTGTTAAGTTGAGCTCTGCAGTAAACAATATGGATAAACCTCAATTTTGAATGTCATCCGCTGCTGTAACTCATAGCAGCACAGGGATGGCTGAAGAGCAATGTGTGTCCTCAGGTCCCACTATCGAGCCAATTGCCTTTTTTTCACCCAGCAAACCGAAGCAGCAAAGTTTGCCCAGCAACTGAAGCCTGGAGGTCAGTTGTCTGGCAAGTCTGTGGCGTGGTGAAAGAAATAAGCCCCAGCATATGGGAGTGCAAAGACCAATGCTCCCTGTAGGACCCCAGGTCAAGATCAGCAGAGCTGTGTAAGCTGGATCAAACCAGCATACTCCTCACCAAATGCCTTTACTAAGTAACCCACTGGGGACTCCTTAGATTTTTTTTAATGCTGTGTCAGGCTTATTATAGGCGCATTTTAAGGCAGAACTGTATTTTTGTTTTTTCTGAAGTTGTGTTTTCCTTTCCCCTCCTCCCAGGTATCGTAGTGAAAAGGTGACTATGAACTACACGGATTACATCAGCCTTCGTCAGCAGCACCATCACTACCAGAACGGCATTGGGCACCCTCTCCCCCCATACAACCATTATTCCTGACAGCGAGCCACATGACCAGTCACTGGACCTCTTCCCAGGAGAGCCCACCCCTTCCTGGTCTAGCTATCTCTACTATTGTACCATTTTATGATGATAGTTTCCGTTGCCATGGCGTTGGTCGCACGACCTCGGCATGGCAACGGGTGGCAACTCCATCATATCAAATTATGATAAACACCCATTTTTCCTTTTTATTTTGTGTTATAAGTTGCTGAGTTTTTGCAGCATATATATCCCTCTCTTTTTCTTTAAACATTTGCAAATTTCTTTAATATCATAATCCTAATCAGGTTATTATTGTGTCTGTGGATGGAAGGAAGACTTGAGTTGATAATGGGTTACTTTTAGTTTGTGTGTTTAGGCTTTGTAGTACGTGTTAATTAGGGGTTATTTTATTTTTGACTTGACAGAATCTTGCCCCGATCTGACCTCATTATGTACAATGTAATTAGCAGGGCCATGTCCATTTACTTTTGCATGCGTTTGCAGTATAGAGTAGTTAATTTTTTCATCCAGCAATGTAATGACGAGTGTGCTGTTTGTGAGATGTTGGTTTTTTGTTGTCTGCGTATTTTAGCTTGTGTGCTGCAGGTGGGAACAGTCTGGGAAAACCAGCTTGGGGTAAGCTAGTTCTAGGGTCTACAATCATGATTGCTGATATAATATTGTGAAACAGTTGCAAATCTGAACAAATCGGAACAGACAATTACCAGGTAAATTAGATTGCTGATTTTTTTTTTTTTTTCATTTTATCCAAAATTATTTCCCCCCAGGCATTAATTACACTCTGTGCTTGTTGAAAACTTTTAACTTAAACAAATTAGCCAGTACAATATAAGTGTAATTAGATTTTTATATCAAAATGTGTATTGCCCAGTTTGTCACATGAATCGAAATTGTACCAATTTGTTGTCCACGGGTTATTTGTTACAAAATCTGTTTTGGAATGAATATCTGCTCTCGGTACATTTATTAAGATAACCTTTTTTTTTTTTTGGTGGACTGAAAGTAGGAGATAGCTCATACTACATTTAGGAGACTGATAGTAAGGCTAATCTCTAAAGACAGGTGAGATGAATTGCATCTGAATTGAGAGGCAGGAGTAGCCATTAGAATCTGGTGCCCCGTTGACTTTGATTTATTTCTTAATTCTTTTAACAGATCATGTAATAGCTGCATAACCTGGTAGATATTTTATGGTGGTGAAAACCAGTTAATTGAAGGCTGAAAAAAAACTAAAATCTAAAAATTATATATGCCAAGAGCAAATGTACTAAAAGCCGTACTTATAATGCATGCATCTGTATCTGTCTGTTTTATATTTAAGGAAGATGGTAGTTGTAATGTTTTGGAGCCGGGATGCTGCAGCTGTGTTGCACTCTAGTGCCATACGTACTATAATGCTGCAGATGTCTCAGGAATTTCAAGGCTTTTAACTTGGGATTTCAGGATTCCAGCAACAGTTCCGGACCACTGTTAAGAAATATGGACCCTGTAATCATCAAATTTCGTAAGGGTTTCTTATAAAAACTAAAATACACTGTTAATTTGGCACTTATTCGCATTGGTGTTACCAGTCTCAACTGTATTCCATTTCCACACTACAGAAATCTGATATTCCTCAGAGAAATACATTGGTTTTTAAAAGTGTGTTGTCGTCTAGTAACAGTGCCAGTGAGAAAATATGGTTGTGAACCAGTGTGTATTGGGTGGTGTTAGCATGCTGCAGGTTTTTAGATGTGGTTTGTCATGTTTCTAAAGGGGAGTCATTTTTGCTGCTTGGGCATGTAAGCAAAATATAATCACTCCAGAAAAATGAAGTGCTTGTAACAGTCAGCAACGTTCGGAAATAGGCTAGTCTGTGAAATCAAAGAGACACGATGTAGTTTGTGAAGAAGTTAGATGAGTAAGCCATGTTAAAGCCACTCTGCCACACTTTGAATTGTAAGCCCTTGCTGTCCGTGCTGGATGTCACGCTGCATAGGGTGGAGTCCGTGCACATTTTAGATCTCACTGCAGGCTCGAATTTCAAAGCCCAAGTTTAGTAAAACCACTATTGGCTATATCTATTTATTGGTAATTTTTCTTCAGTTGATCAAATCTATATGAGATCAATGTCACTGGTAAAATGAGTGGACATAAGAATTGTCCATGTGATTGGTGAGAGAAGAGAGCAATGACCAGGGATCTGGTACAGATTTGACCTTGCTTATTTGAGTGTGTTTTATAGTTAATCAAGTTAAGATGACTTGCTCACCTCTAGCTACTGTAAGGAAGCAACTTTAACTGTTAAGGGCTTTTGGTATTCCATCCACAGCAATCTAATAGTCCAAAAAAAGCTTCAGTTGTGTTGCCTTAATATTAATAAATAATAGTGGGACCAGAAAAAAAACAGTGGTTGGATGCTCTCGCTAGTTTTGAATTTGTAGAAATGACAGTAACTCCAAGCAATGCAATCCAAGAATCTGAGTAATTGTAAACGCAGTGAGGATGGAGCATCCACACCTCCATGTTGCTTCTGGTCCCTATTGAAAATAAGTACAAACTAAACATTGTCTGCTGCAAAACCAAGTCTACTAGATTCCTTAAAAAAAAAAAAAAAAAAAAAAAATCTATAAACATTCAACCCATTGTTTTTGCTTCGGCATGCTCATCCTACTGCTAGAGATTATTAAATAAATAAATACAATTTCTATGGTGCTAATGGACCTAGTGTTGGGGAGGGGGTCTCATGACTGGTCATGTGGACTCAATCATATCATACTATAACCCTTGATATATGCAGATCTGTTTTACAGATTTTTTTTTTTTTTTTTTTTTTTTTTTTTACCAGTGTAACAATGATAAACTAATCCTGCAGGTTTGAAAGGACCAGGATGAACAGTTAATGCCCTCCATTGCCTGGGGGGGGGGAGGCAGGTTTTAATAGTCTATATTGTAGATTGCGGCGATGAGGAGCAAATTTAATTATTGTACTTTTAACTGTGACAAGCGGTGACTATGAAACGGAGATCTTGCAGGTTTTGTCTAGGTGGGGTACCCTTGTCTATCTGCTCTCAAAACAAGACCTGGAGCATTCACTTCTAAGATGCGCTATTTTATATATATATAAAGCAAATTGCTGTACAGCACATACTGTTTACATACATCTTGTTATAGGATACTCTGTTAGTGCGATATATAAGTGTTTGCTAGGGATTTCTTTTATGTATAATTCAAGTACAAGTGTCAGTCTGGCCTGTTTCAGACATTCTGCTGTGCACATAAAGTGAATCCAGAACACCCAAACATTTGATTTGATTAATCGAGGCAGTGATTTCTATATTTGTTATTAAATTCACCATGCACACTATACTTCATCAGTATACCTGTAGTGTCGTTCTGTGCTGTGTAAAATAATTTCTTTTGCGTTTCAGACTTGGAAGCTCCCTGTTCAGCTTCTTCAGAACTGGCGAGGCTACTTTTACTATTTAAAAAAAAAAAAAATTGTTTTAATAACATTAAATTAAGTTACTTAAATTGGCTTTGAAATGTGCAATGCATAACATTTAGAGAATGTAACCAGGTTCATGTCTTGAGATAAGAGACAAAGTAAGATATTTAAACTTCATAATGTCTGCGGGTGGCCGTCGTCTTAAACCTACAGGCTTGTGTACAACTGTGCTGTACGTCGGTCTCCAATGACATTGTTCTCTTTTATTCCCTGCCACTTTCCTTCGCTAATGCAATGTCTATAGAAATGCATAGGACTAGTAATGATTGACCATATTCATTTTTTGTGGGCTGTAATCAAAGCCACAAAGGTTTTGTTTTTGTTTCCTCCTTTTAAGTTTGTCTGGAGCATGTAGGCTACATTACCTTTGTGTGTTCAATCAAACCAAAGAGGCCTCCAGCCATGTCCAAATGCTGCTCGGAAAGCCTGCCTTCCTGTCCTTGTAAAACACATGCAGGAGAAGCACTTCACTTTTTTTTTTGTTTTTTTTTTTTTTTTTTTTTTAATATAGTACAATTTCTAACAGTTTTTTTGCTAGGAAACTTAATTCAATCAAGTTTCATTTCAAAGTCTGAATGTCCTATGAAATGACATCAGACATTTTAAAAACTGGTAATGGTTTTTTTTTTTGTTGTTTTTTTTTTTTTTTAATATAAGAAAACCCCATAGTGTGCCTATTAGATTTATGGGTTTCTTTATGTGTTTGTTCTTACTTTTTTTCCTTCCTAAAGACCAGCAGTGATACTTTATATATGAAGATATGTTGATACTTATTTTGATTGTCATTTAAGAAAAAGCCTCTTATTTTACCCTGGACCCAGTAGCTGCACTGGTATACAATCGCACTGATAGAATTATACAAAATAATAATACAATGCTACAATAAACTTGTTTGGAACTTTTTGTAAAAAACGAAAAAAAAAATATATAACTGTTTTTGTATCTCAAAGTAGTTTTTTTTTCAAAATATTTTGGATGTTTTGTTTTTTTCAAAGTGTTTTTACATGTTCCAAGAGAATGAGTTTGACTCTGTTGCCAACAGAGATGTGGTGATATTCTGGGCTAAGGGCTGCCTGGTGTAGTTTCTGGCCCTCACTTGTTTTACTTCATAGAAACTTGAAAGTAGACCTGGAAGAAAGTGCCCTTCGATTTGAACGAGATCCTCCTTCCTTTTCCTTCCACATTGAGTTGCTGTTAGTGTGAAAAACTCTCTAAGTGAGCATTTAATATTATAGTAAGGCTCCAAAAAAAATTAAAAGGCAAAAAATAAATAACTATATCTAGGCAGGTTATCGTGGGTCTTTGAGAAGGTTGTGGCAATTTTATATTGTAGTGTTAAAACACTAGTGTTACCATTTAATCATTTATCCAATAAAAACATTCAAAAACTGAGTTGTGTCTGGATTACTTGTATTGTTCTGTGTTGTTGCAAGTCTCTTGACACGAGTTGTACCGACAGACTGGAAAATTGCAAACGTAATACCGATCCACAAAAAGGGAAACAAAACTGAACCAGGTAACTACAGACCAATAAGCCTGACTTCTATTATATGCAAACTTATGGAAACTATAATAAGATCCAAAATGGAAAATTACCTATATGGTAACAGGGTCCTGGGAGACAGTCAACATGGTTTTAGGAAAGGGAGATCGTGCCTAACTAACTTGCTTGATTTTTTTGAGGATGCAACATCGATAATGGATAATTGCAAAGCATATGACATGGTTTATTTAGATTTCCAGAAAGCTTTTGACAAAGTCCCGCACAAAAGATTAATTCTCAAACTGAACGCAGTTGGGATTCAAGGAAACGCATGTACATGGATTAGGGAGTAGAAAGTACTTATTAGAGGAAAAACCTCAGAATGGAGTGTGGTAACCAGTGGTGTACCACAGGGATCAGTATTAGGTCCTCTGCTATTCCTAATCTACATTAATGATTTAGATTCTGGTATAGTAAGCAAACTTGTTAAATTTGCAGACAACACAAAAGTAGGAGGAGTGGCAAACACTGTTGCAGCAGCAAAGGTCATTCAAAATGATCTAGACAAGATTCAGAACTGGGCAGACACATGGCAAATGACATTTAATAGAGAAAAGTGTAAGGTACTGCATGCAGGAAATAAAAATGTACATTATAAATATCATATGGGAGATACTGAAATTGGAGAAGGAATCTATGAAAAAGACCTAGGAATTTTTGTTGACTCAGAAATGTCTTCATCTAGACAATGTGAGGAAGCTATAAAAAAGGCTAACAAGATGCTCGGATACATTGTGAAAAGTGTTGAATTTAAATCAAGGGAAGTAATGTTAAAACTGTACAATGCACTTGTAAGACCTCATCTTGAATATTGTGTGCAGTTCTGGTCACCTCGCAATAAAAAAGATATTGCTGCTCTAGAAAGAGTGCAAAGAAGAGCGACCAGAAGTATTCCGGGCTTAAAAGGCATGTCATATGCAGACAGGCTAAAAGAATTGAATCTGTTCAGTCTTGAACAAAGAAGACTATACGGCGACCTAATTCAAGCATTCAAAATTCTAAAAGGTTGACAATGTCAACCCAAGGGACTTTTTTGACCTGAAAAAAGAAACAAGGACCAGGGCTCACAAATGGAGATTAGACAAAGGGGCATTCAGAACAGAAAATAGGCACTTTTTTACACAATTATGAGGGTCTGGAATCAACTCCCCAGTAATGTTGTTGAAGCTGACACCCTGGGATCCTTCAAAAAGCTGCTTGATGAGATTCTGGGATCAATAAGCTACTAACAACCAAACGAGCAAGATGGGCCTAATGGCCTCCTCTTGCTTGTAAACTTTCTTATGTTCTTATTTTGCATGGATTAAAAATACAGCATATTTAGACAAGGACCCACTAGAGCAGTTTCAGATTGACAGGAGTCTTTTTATCAAAGAGAAAAACAATGAAGTCTTCAGACATAAAAAAATAAAAAAAAGTAATTGAGCATTTACACATCAAGTACTAAACTGAAACAACACGTTGGTCTTGGTTCTGCCTCAGTAACAAATCGTAAGAAGATAGTGACATTTCTAATTTTTTTAACTCTTCAAAACTTGTAACATTTTAAAGCTACAGAGTGAATGTTTAAACCTGATTTTCTAAATCGTATATGATATTACTCCCTTTTGGAGTAAAGTAGGTAAAAGTTTATTGCATGTGACGGGACATACTTTCAGTTTAGCAATAAACAGAAAGCAAGGTGCTATTGTGTGTAAAGTGAATTTGATTGGGGGCACCACAGCTAATATTTCTCTGCAATTTACTGTACAATTTGCTTCATCTATCCATAGAATGTAGTTACAGAAATTAACTTCTTTATTGCCGCACTTTTTTTATGTGTGTAGAAGCCGATGTCTACCCATTCTTGTAGTTCTGCTAATTTTAAGGACATTTTTCCATTTTGCATCCATTTTTTTAAATGTGGGTGCCACCTTTATATCTTCTTTTAATTGAAGACTGAAGTTGAAGATTGTTCACCAAAAAATGGATGCAAAGTAAAATAAAACAACCTTAAAGAGCAAAATTGTTTAAGAGGGCATACATATGATTAGGTACACATGAAAAAATATTGAGTAGTAATGGACAAGTTCACGTCTGAAAATGTGGTAGTTCCATTGCAGGTGAAACTTCCATAGAAAATATTCTTCCACTAGTAAAGGGCAGTTATCTTGGATATTCATTTTTATTAAAGTAATAAGTAAAGCAGTCTGATCTGTGGCAGTCAGTTCGGTTGTGTTATGGGCAAGAGACAGGAAACAGAATTTGTGAAGTATCAGGTTTGGATTATACCGTTTTGACAATCAATGTAAAAATTGCTGGCCTGGAACATAACACTTCAATATTCTACAGAAACTATCATTGTCAACATCCAACATTCTAATGATAAAAAAAAAACAAAAAAAACATGGCTTTCAAACACACATATAAATATTCATTTGAAACTCCAGTCAAAAGGTACACAGTAAACAGACATACTATTTCACAACCAAGACAGGTCAATATAACATTTAAATACCTAAAATATTACTTTACATTTTAACAGTCACAGTGGGAAACATCAGCTCTTCCATTTTACAAATGACATCGTCCCTTAACCCTCAGCACTCGGTCCTGGGGACTCTTGTAGTTCTGTTACATTTCCTCAAACTTTCCATGGGCTTTACAAATAGAAAGGCTGTCAAGTGCAGGTCCACCACGAGGGTACGGATTCCCTGTGAAGATTATTCAATTACTGCCTCTTAATTCTGAAGATAGGAAAAAAAAGCCCAAACTTTAGAATCACCACTTTACACCTCAGTAGCAGCTACCAGTCATGCCTGTAGTTTGTGCTCTCCTGTTGGACTGACACTGATTTGCAACATTGAGGATCAGACTTGATGTATTACACAACAGAGGGGCAATTAGGCACACAAAGGTGTACTACATATGGCATGTTTTACACGCATAGCAGACATGTAGTTGAATGATGTAAGGACCTACATTTAAATATATTCTAAATCTCTGCAAGTATGAGATGCATCCAGTTGACAGGTTTCTTTAATACCTTGAGAAGGATAATCTGTTTTCTGCAATCACCTGTGAAGCATCATACAGCCCTTGGGTTAGGGTTCAGAGCCTCTGATACTGTCTTCTTGTGGGTCATCTCTCCATCGTATTTCATTGTGTAAAACTGCAGATTTTTCAATTCCACAAATGGCTCGATCCGTTTGAACGAGAGCTCACATCTGTATTGAGGTGGACTAAAGCATTAAAAGATACAGTCGATAGATTTAACTGAAATATTAACCATAAAAACTCAATGGATTCAGTTCATTTGAGAGTTAAAATAGATCTTGTTACTACAAAATGGTTTCTTGAAATGTGAATTAAAGGCATACAGTACTGTACAGAGAGATTCCCTTTGTGGTAATTAGCTTCCTAAATACAAAAAAAAAAAAAAAATGTTTGAACACATTCCAGCCCCTGTTAAGGGTTCCCTTTGACAGATCTCACAGGACCTCTGTCAGAGGAGAAATACAGTACCGTGAAAAAGTATTTGCCCCATCTGATTTTCTGCATTTGTGCATATTTTTGACACTGAATGTTATCAGATCTTCAACCAAAATCTAATATTGGATAAAAGGGACCCCAAGTGAACAATTAACACAAAATTTTGATACTTCATTTATTTATTAAAGAAAGTTATGCAACACCCAATGCCCCTGTGTGAAAAAGTAATCGCCCCCTTAGAATCAACAACTGGTAACACCACCTTTAGCAGCAATAACTGCAACCAAACGCTTCCTGTAGTCATTGATCAGTCTCTCACATTGCCATGGAGGAATTTTGGCCCACTCCTTCATGCAGAACTGCTTCAATTCAGTGACATTGAGAGTTTTCAAGCATAAACTGCTTTTTTCAGGTCCTGCCACAACATCTCAATAGGGTTTAGGTCTGGACTTTGACTAGGCCATTCGAAAAAATTTAAAATTTCTTGTTCTTCAACCATTCTGATGTAGACTTGCTTCAGCTCATGGACGGATGGCCTGACATTCTCCTGTAGAATTCTCTGATACAGAGCAGAATTCATGGTTCCTTCAATGATGCCAAGTTGTCGAGGTCCCGATGCAGCAAAGCATCCCCAAATCACTACCACCACCATGCTTGACCGTTGGTATGAGGTTCTTAATGTGGAATGCAGCATTTGGTTTTCGCCTGACATAACAGGACCCATGTTGGCCAAAAAGTTCCACTTTTGACTCATCTGTCCATAGAACATTGTTCCAGAACTCTTGAGGATCATCCAGGTGCTTTTTGGCAAACTTGAGACGAGCATTCATGTTCTTCTTAGTGAGCAGCGGTTTCCGCCTTGCTACTCTGCCATGAATCCCATTTTTTGCCTAGTATCTTTCTGATGGTCGAGTCATGAACACTGACCTTAGCCGAGGCAAGAGGCCTGCAGATCCCTGGATGTTGTTCTAGGGTTCTTTGTGACTACCTGGACGATTTTACGCCTTGCTCTTGGACAGATTTTGGCAGGACGTCCACTCCTGGGAAGATTCACTACTGTCCCAAACTTTCTCCATTTGGACAATATGGCTCTGACCATGGTTTGGTGGAGCCCCAGAGCCTTAGAAACTGCTTTGTAACTCTTTCCAGACTGATAGGCATCAACAACTTTTTTCCAGAGGTCTTCAGGAATTTCTTTTGATGGTGGCATGATGTGCCTCTAGAACCTATATGCTGACAACTTCACTCTGATGGTAAGAGCCAAAGTCAGTCAGATTTATATTGGGCAGGGCTGGCCCAAATTAGGCCTGATTGTTAACCAAAGCATTCAAATAGCTGACCCTAATTATCCCTTTAATTGGGTTGAGTTAACTAGGGAAGGTAATAACTTTTTCACACCTGGAGATTGCATGTTTGATTACCTTGCACACCAAACAAATGAAAGAAGCACCAAACTTTGGAGTCATTTTTTCTCTCAGATTCCCTCTATATACTACTACAACCCATAAAAAGATCTAACCAAATTCTTTTTCACGGCACTGTAGATTAAATACAGTGGTTTTCAGTATTGGTCAAGTACAATCAACGCTCCAGGTTTATGTTTCATCCTTCTGTCACGCTACATTTTACACCAATCGTCACCATACCCTCCTACCCTCCTGTACAGGTTTCGACTGTTCTGCTACAGTCTCAGTTTTATACAAATATTAACCTTTCTGGTTCTGTTTGATTGATTATTATGCGATTATGAGGATTCTGTTTTTTTTTAAATGTATTTATTTATATATTTTTATTGCAAATGGTAATGAACAGGCTGTAGAGGAATCCCTGCAGCTACACACAGTTTAGGGCCTGAGGCTGTCTGTCAGTGCTGTCTTCTGGGCACTGGAAAGCAATGCATGTTTAAAACAAATATTTGGTACAAAAAGCTGTAGTTAGTGGGTACTCAAGGACCAGGGTTCAAAGCACAGATTGAATAGACCTACAACTGAACTCATCCCCTTGCATTTTGTTTTTAATATATTTATCTTTAGAAGAAAAGCACCCTAGTTTATCAACTGCCTTACGGAATAACCAATTTAAAAGGTAGCGCTTGTTGATTCTGGATTTGCTGTACTGTGCCTTCTTCACTGTCCCTTAAATCTGACATTTTTGCTTCCCAACAAAACTGCAGTAGATACAGGGAGGTGCTTGAAGTTCTGGCTTTGGATCAGACTGCAAATCCCTGATGCAGGACCCAACAAAAATTGGTGAAAATCTGCTCAAACTGGCGAAGGATTGTCATCCATGTCATGTTTAATGCACTGTCTCTACAGAGCTGAAAAATAACTATGCCCCTTGTCTTTTTCACGAAAACTAAGTAGCAAAAAAACCCCGAAAAACATTTAAAACAACAATTGAGGCTACTGGACCCCGTGATGGAGCGTTGGCCCATTTCACAGCTTAACAAAACAAAACCGCACAGAGCATTCTGAACAGCAAGAATGACTTCCCTTAAAAAAGTGAACTGCTGCAAGTCATTCTAAAGCACATTAAAAAAACCAATACACCTTTCACTACCAAGAGCAAACTGCATACCCCCAAAAATTTAGGCAGTGATGCTTTAAGTTTCCAGACCGTGAAATAAATTAATTTAAATAAAAAATACCCTAAATCTGTAAAGCAATATTTGGTAGTGAAATGGTTTGTTGTTTCTTTTCTAAATGAAAGTGTGGAAGCCAGCCAAGGCTCAGTGGATTTTCTTAGTCCTCAGTCTGACCGAGTCTAGAAGGTACTGGTAGGAGGGCACGGAGCAGTGGAACAGCCCTGTCAGGATCTTCCCGTGGAGCAGCGTCAGGGCGGTCTGATGTCCTGTGGCCCACACCCGGTACCAGGGCCCGTAGAAGGGGTCTGAGACGGCCGGGCACAGCATGTTGTTCAGATTCACTTGGGTCACCTCAAAAGGAAGAGGAGGAATAGGGATTACCAATAGGACTGGACAAGAGGCGTCCCACTAGGGCTGTTTAATCATTCACTTTAAAACGTTAACCAAGTGTCTTATTCACAAATCCATGTCTCAGACATTGACATTTTAAAATCGAGAAAATGCATTTCTGTCTATATATTTAATATTACACATACAGGTAGTGGACAAAAAAATGGAAACATTAATGTAAAGTCACTTAATAGGGCATTTGGCCACCACGTGCGGCCAGTACGGCCTGTATGCGCCGTGGCATAGAGTCTACTAGCCTCTGGAATTCTGCAGGAGGGATGCGGCACCATTCTTCCACGAGAACGTTAACCATCTCATGCCTGGTTGATGGAGGTGGAAAACGCTGTCTTTGGCGTCGTTCCAGAATATCCCATAAATGCTCAACTTAGGTTCAGACTGAGAAGGACATGACATATGGATAACATCAATGTCATGCTCATCAAACCATTGGGCGACCACACATGCTCTGTGGATGGGGGCACCATCATCCTGAAAGACACACACCCCCCCCCCCCCCCCCCCCCCCGACCCAGGCAGGAAAAAATGCTGCAACATGGGGTGAAGATGATCTCTCTTTAAGTTAAGTAGCGATTAGCATAGACCTTGCCTTCTAAGGGAATGAGTGCACCCAAACCATGCCAGGAAAATGCGCCCCACAACATTACAGAAACACCTGAACCCTTCACTGTTGGAACCAAGCACTCAGGGCTGTAGAGTTGTTTATTTTGGCACCACATGTGCACTCATCCATTTGTCGAGAGCACGGTGAAGAATGATTCAACTGACCATATCACATTTCTCCACTGTTCGGTAGTCCACTGCCTGTGCTCTTTGCACCACTGGACTCGCAAACTTGCATTGCAAGGTGTAATGAGCGGTTTGTGCACTGCAACCCGACTATGGTATCCCGCTCTGTGGAGTTCTCGGTGGACCGTTTTTGATGAAACTGGCTGCTCTCGCCCCAGGTTGAAATTTGCAGTCAATTGATCTGCAGTTGCTTGCCTGTTTTGCTGCTTTCATGTGAAAAATATATGGACATCATAATAAAATATATAAACCACTACTTCAGTATATACAGTGCCTATAGAAAGTCTACACCCCCTTGAACTTTTTTCACATTTTGTTGTGTCAGTGCCTCAGAGTTTCAAGTATTTAAATGAGGAATTTTTTTTCCACTTATCTACACACCATACTCCACACTGCTAAGGGAAAAAAGTTTTTATTGAGAAAAAAAGGATATTAAAAATACAAAACTAAAAGATCATAACTGGATAAGTCTCCACCCCCCTGAGTTAATACTTGGTGGAAGCACTTACAGCTGAGTCTGTTGGGATAGGTCTTTATCAACTTTGCACATCTAGATTTGGCAATATTTGACCATTCTTCTTTACAAAACTGTTCAAGCTCTGTCAAGTTCCTTGGGGAGTGTTGATGGACAGCAATCTTCAAGCAATCTTTAATCATCTTGACGATACTCCAAGGGATATTCAAGGCCTTTGATATTTTTTTATACCCATCCTCTGATCTGTGCCTTTCAAAAAGTTCAATTTCAGTTTCGTTAGACCACAAAACTTTTTGCCACATGGCTACAGAATCTCCCGAGTGGTTTTTTTGCATACTTCAAAATGGGATTCAAGGTGGGCTTTCTTGAGTAATGGCTTCCTTCTTGCCACCCTACCATACAGGCCAGATTTGGGGAGTGCTTGGGATGTTGTTGTCACATGAACACTGACCAGTCTTGGCCATAAAAGCATGTAGCTCTTGCAAAGTTGCCATTGGCCTCTTGATATTCAAGGCCTTCGATATTTTTTTATACCCATCCTCTGATCTGTGCCTTTCAACAAGTTTGTCCCGGAGGTCTTTTGAAAGCACCTTGGTGCACATGGTTGAGTCTTTGATTTGAAATGCACTACCCAGCAGAGGGAACCTACAGGAACTGCTGAATTTATCATGAAATCATGTGACTCACTACAATTTAACACAGGTTTTGGCCACTTAACTTGGTGTGTGATTTTGAAGGCAATTGGTTAAACTTGAGCTAATTTAGGATTGCTATTACAAAGGGGTGGACATCCAACCAAGCTATTTCAGTTTTTATTTTTTAATTAATTTTCTACAAATTTCTAGAGTATTTTTTTCACTTGGAAGTTGTGGGACAGGATGTGTAGATAAATTAAAAAAAAATAAAAACTATTTTATGCCTTTCAATTCCAGGCTATAAGGCAACAAAAGGTGAACATTTTGAAAGGGGGTGTAGACTTTCTATAGGCACTCTATTTCAATATATACAGGTCTTCCATACGTATTCCACTTAGCAAGCAATGTAGACAAAATATTGAATACTAAAAATATTCCTTAAACTATATGAATATTGTACTAATTGAATTTACATGCAGATATCTCCAAGCGTTTAAATTGAACATTCCTACTGTAACCAATTAACTTACAATTCAAGGGAATCTACGTTACCGTTATATTATATAAAGTTTTACCCCAATTGCAATACTACGGAAACAGAGTTAAGAATTAATAGAATAGCTGCTAAAACACATAAATCAAAAACATGCATGCGTGTATTTTGTCCCAGGGTGGACAGTGTCAGTCCTTCTGTTCCTCTTACCAGTCCCAGGGTCTGCAGGAAAGTGAAGTGATAGAAGAACAGGAGTCCAGAGGAAAGCAGAGCCCACCAGAAATCCCCTAGAGGCTCTACTGTGTACACACCTGCAGAGGAAACAGACTTCAATACCACTGCTAACACCAAACACTTTCGAAAAACAACCACAACAACATCTTGCCCCAGTGATTTGAGTTAAAACTGAAAACTGCTTTGTCAATCAATAATTAAAGTAAACATAGTGGACATGCTTTCCTTTTTTTTAAATTAAGCTTCCCAATACAGTCCAGAGCTGTCCGAAAGAGCTGGTCGTCCCTCCCAGAAAGCATGGCCTGTGGTGTTGGCTCATCCTGTTACTGGCTATTGCAGTTCTGGGAGAAGGTAGAGAAACAAACACAACCATTTCCATGTCTGCTTCTGGAAGTATGAAGCCTGCAGGAGAGGAAAGGCATTCTGCCTGCATGTAGCGAATCAGCCTCCTGCGCTGCCAAGCCCGACTCCAGCACTCTGCTTCCACAACATTCAGGAATTACTATCTCCCACAGAAAGGCCAATAATAAAATGTGTCATGAACTGCATTGTCTCTCCTTTCATTTAAATATCGGTTTCAAACACTGCTATGGGGCGAAATAAAAAACAAATAGCTGAAGCCTCCCCGGCTCCCGCTGTCTCTTTATAGCGACGGCTTTGTTGTTAAGCAGAGAGGGCGAGTGGTCTCATGCCCTCTGGTCAAAGCACAGGTTGTATGTAAATAACACATGTGAAACTGCATGAAGCCTGGGAAGGATTAAATATTTATACAGCAAACTCTGAAAACCCACACAGTATTTTTCTAAACGTTTACAGAAAATGTTTTATGAGGATCTTCCAATTATTTTTACATTTCTCGTATGTTGAATACTGTGAGTGGGAATAGAAGCAGAATACAAAAGTCACATTCAAAGATGAAAATCAAGTAGACCTTTTCACTGCACTAGTACAAGTATGTCATCCCCCTGAGAAGACTTTCAGATTTAGAGCCCAAAACTGGGATGGCAAATCAACAAGATAGTGTTGAACAAGACATGGAAATTAACATTTTACTGACAAGTGGTACTTAAGACCTGGGAGTCATTAATAAAGCAAATGAGGTGTTCCAGCAGTATTGAGGTACAGTATATTAAAAGGGACTCATTTACAGAATGTCTAGTGTTTTCAAGATGCATGTACAAATGGAACTGTGATGTACAGACAGGCACCCCACAATCTGATACTCCCAATAAGTCTCGCAAATAATGTTAAAACCAAGTCACATCATGATTTAATATGTGGGGTTTTCATATGTGTGTCCATAGAGATGGACAAATATAAAAACAGACAGGCACCCCCATATACCCCAGAATCTAATACTCCCAATAAATCAATGCTAAATAATGTTAACAACAAGTTTCATCCCAAACAGAGAAGAGGTTTTCCAGATGTATGGAAGCATGTGAAGTGTGCGCACATGCTGCATCACTGTGTCCCTGTCTTCCTGCTGCAGGGAATCACTAGTTAGGGCTGGATTTTTTTCCTCACAGTATTATGCAACAAATGTTCCTAAATATTTCTACTTACCGGAAAAACAGTAAATGCTAAATTGTAGAATATTTCCTTTTTTATATCCACCTTTCATTTTTATGTACAGTGAATTATCAAACAAAATAAAAACAAATACATGTAAAAACAAGACATTTTTATAAATGAAAAGTTATTTATAGTGCAACAGTGGCAAACATCCAATTCAATTATAATGTCCATTTCATAGACCATTCATTTCTAAGAAATATGTACAAGAAGTTATCCAATGGCAGTATATGTTTCTAAATTATATTAAATGCTGTTATGATTGATAGCTAATCACTAAACTGGAGAAATAATGTCTTATGTAAACAAGCCTTGTGGCTCAGGTTCGTTTTACCCTTTTAAAATACTGATCCAGGAAGGATGAGGTTGAGCGTTAGCGCTGTCGTGCTATTTTTAAAAACAAACTTAATTAAACTAAACAAAAAATTAAAAATTAACTGACACACACTGGAACCTAACTACAGCTGGACAGCTAAGCTGTTTACCGGACAAACAAAACACACACAGCTTACGAACATGAAATATCCACTTTTGACATCTACCTTTCATACCGCTGTACATGCGCACAAACGGGCTTCTTCACACACAGCAGCCCCGTACAGACAGCTGTCTTTCTTTTAAACCCTGCACCTGGTTCTAATTTACAATGAGAACCAGGAGCAGGTTATACTTAACAATAACAGAATACAATTATTAAACAAACATGCATTTGCACATGTTTTTCTTGAGCAGGGAGGAATTCACCGCCTCCCTGCTCACACATCCTTCCCCTTGTGTGCAACATACCGGCCATTACAAGGCCACTTCCCTCCTTTAAAAAGTCCTAAAGTTTTAGATTTTCCACAGACAGGCTGTGATGGAGGTGTGTTGCTCCTCCTTCTTGACTGCAGCCAGTTCACCGTAGACAGCAATTGCTCCTTCCCCTCTGGCTCAGGAGACAGCGATGCTTCTCTCGCTTGCTCTCACTTTTGGAGCAGTAGCTCCAGTTAAGTTGGCTCCTGCTCCTGTATCTTCAACGGGGCCGACCCCAGCTCACGTCTGCCTCTTCATCTTCGTTTGCTCCTCTTGAGCAGCGGTGTCCTTATTTAACGTGTCGATTAATTCTTGCCAGGTTTCCATTCTTTTATTTTTATATTTTTATTTACTACTTTAATCTGTGCTGGGTCTGTATCACTGCCACCAAATGTAAACCTGTGTGGCTCAGGTTGGTTTTGCCTTTTTAAAATACTGATTCAGGCAGACGTTGAGGGTTAAAAGCGCTGTCACGCTATTTTTAAATAATAAACAAAAAACTAGCTCTCGGGAGCAATAACTGACACACACTGAAACCTAACTACAGCTGGACAGCTAAGCCGTTTACCAGACAGACACCTTACAGAACACGAAATATACACTTTTATGACGACCTTTCATAGAGCTGTACACACTCACACAGACGGGCTTCTTCACACACAGCAGCCTTGAACAGACTGGCTGTCTTTCTTTTAAACCCTGCACCTGGTTCTAATTTACAATGAGAACCAGGAGCAGGTTATACTTAACAATAACAGAACACAATTATTAAACAAACGTGCATTTACACGTGTTTTTCTTGAGCAGGGAGTGTCCCTACTCACATTTATCATTTTATACAGACATGCTAATGATTATATAGCTTCGTTCAGTACACTTAACTATGCAGCACCCTATATTCAGATACATATAATGCGGGCGAGAGAAGCCTAATGGCTCTACAGAAGCAAGAACAGCGCCATCTAGTGATCTGACACTTCGGATCAAGTTTTTGTCATTGCTCCTGTTCATCAGATTAGTCGGCCTGTCTGGTATTGGCATGCAGCTCCGACAACAACAACATGGGACGAAACCCCGATCCACAAGCAGAACTGGAGGCATACATAGGAGCTGCTGTACACCAAGGTCAGTACATAAAACAAAAATGCTATCCCTCTTCCTTAATTATCCGCTATCCTTGCATGGAAGGATGCAGTACACTTTCCCAACCTGACTGGGGCACTGCAGCCTGAAGTGCAGCTCACCCTGTCTTCCATGACGTAGCAGTGTTGAGTTTTGATTAAAGAGAAACTTTCCAGCTAGTGCCTTCCTTAGTTTCTTAGTATCCCTGCTGGGAATGAAGTGGAGGAAGTCATGTATGTTACACTTCCCATTTTTCCATATATCTGAAAAACTGCTGACCCAATTGTCATTTTATTATTTATCTTAAATTACTGAGAATATCAGACTCTGTGAATATACTGGAGGTGTCTGTCTGTCTGTCCGTCCGTCTGTCACACTTACAATGGGTTAGTTTCCACAGTCATCAACAATTCATTTTACCACACGATGGCAGCACCTCACCACCAATATTTCACTCTAAACCAGGGTCGTAATCCCTGACAGACACCAAACCCTTTCTCAAATTAATAAACAAACACATTTCCAAAGAACAATTCAGGATTAATATCTTAAAATAGAAATGCAAATATTTGACATGTAAAATATATTTAATCTTCAAAATGCCACCCACCCCCAGGCAGTGGTTTCATTCTTTAAATTCTATTGTATCTTAATACATTTTTACATGTCACTCTGAATACTGTGCAAACTCATGTTCTTTAAATATACTGAATTAAATATCAGTTAAGTGCACCATTTACTGTAATGCTAAATTACTGCTACTTTAATGAAAAACAAAGAAATGTAAAAGTAAAATTGCTTAAAATAGAAGGCAGCGGCTGGTCCCTCAAAAGCCTTCAACTGACCTCCTTTGCTGAGCAGGTAGACTGTCACAACATACAGCATGATGTGCTGGATATAGTAGACCTCCATCTCAAAGGGAAGCTGTAGGGAGACAATCAATGCAATCTCTTAGACACTGCGTGTGTGACATGACCAAAACATACATGGGGAGAGAGGCACATCAAAGCAATCTCTTAGGCACTGTGTGTATGTGTGTGTGTGTGTGTGTGTGTGTGTGTGTGTGTGTGGACATGACCAAACTCAAACTCAATGACTTTGTGTGCAGCAGGTCACATGGTTAGATTACTTCATGACAATTCAAGTTAAACTATGTACCAACAAGAGGCTACAGCAGCTTATAGAGTTTTATTTGAAGTGACAGGCAAAATAGTGAAGGAAACTATTTCAATAGAAAACAGGTTATCAGTAACGTATTTTAAACAGAATATACTATTGTGCAAATAGGGTTTGTTTTTTTATATAATGGACACCATCTAGTATTGTGTTACAACCACTTTTCTTTATTTATTTTTATTCCATAACAATTTGAAAATGTCAGTGCTGCCTCAATGAACAAGCCTGTCAGTAACAAGACACCTCAACACAACTGTGCATTTCAAACCAGAGCTCTCAGTATGAAGAAAAAACTAATGACCGGGAGATACAGCAACAGAATAATATAGAAGAATTACTGCAAAAATTGAAAAGTTACCGCTGCTTATTCTTTTACATTAAAGAGTTAGATAAAAACAAACAGGTCACAAAACATGTTATTTAGGCTACTGGAAATACCCACGACATGAAGTCATCCACCGCTATTAATTTAAAGCTTGATCCAGCACACACAAACCCGAGATTAACAACGTGTGTTATAAAAGCCGTGCGTGTGTCATATATATACAGTTGTACTCAAAGGTTTACATACCGCAATGGAAATTTATAATTTCATGGCATTTTTTGAACACAAAAGAATTTCAGGAAAAATCTGTTGTAGCAAAAGTTTTGCTTTTGTGGATGAGGAAAAAAGTTACAAGAAATAGATGTATACAATTATTTATTTCAGCATTTTTTTTTTTGCAAAACTCAAGAAATGCCAATTCAAAAGTATTCATACCATTTACTGCTATGACAGTATTATCCACAAGGAAATTTCAAGATAATGCAGAACCTAATGCTGGATTATAGGTGACCATTCTTACAGTATAAAAGGGTTAGCCATAGGATGATTGCTGTTAACAGTAAGTCAATGTGGTAAAAAGTAAAAGAGCTATCAGAAGACCTTAGGCAGAAAATTATTTATTGTCATAAAGCTGTAGAAGGACACAAGAAGATTTCCAAGTATTTGAGTATCCAAATTTCACTATTGTTTCTATTATCAAGAAGTACAAGACTCATCACAACACTCCCTTGGTCTGGATGAAAGAAGGTTCTTTCACCAAGAACAAACAGGAGAATTGTGAGGAAGGTTAATAACAATATGAGATTGACTGCCAGAGATATTCAAAGTGAACTGGTTGCAAACTAGGGTTTCCACTTCAGCCATAGTATTGCATGGTGAAGGTCTCAAAGGAAAAAATCACTCTTAGGAAAATGTCACAAGGACAACCAGAATTATTCCGGGCTTAAAAGGCACGTCATATGCAGACAGGCTAAAAGAATTGAATCTGTTCAGTCTTGAACAAAGAAGACTACGTGGCGACCTAATTCAAGCATTCAAAATTCTAAAAGGTATTGACAGTGTCGACCCAAGGGACTTTTTCAGCCTGAAAAAAGAAACAAGGACCAGGGGTCACAAATGGAGTTTAGAAAAAGGGGCATTCAGAACAGAAAATAGGAGACACTTTTTTACACAGAGAATTGTGAGGGTCTGAAATCAGCTCCCCAGTAATGTTGTTGAAGCTGACACCCTGGGATCCTTCAAGAAGCTGCTTGATGAGATTTTGGGATCAATAAGCTACTAACAACCAAACGAGCAAGATGGGCCGAATGGCCTCCTCTCGTTTGTAAACTTTCTTATGTTCTTATGTTCTTATGTAACTACTTAAAGTCTGCAAAACGGCATTTGAATGATGGATATGAATTCTGGTCAAAGGTTTTGTGGAGTGATGAAACAAAAAAAAAAAAATATCAAGCTATTTGGTCACTCTGATAATCATTACGTTTGGAGAAAGTCTGGTGAGGCATTCAAAAAAATACACCATACCTACTGTCAATCAGAGGTGGTAATATCCTTCTATGGGGCTGTTCTTCCTCTAATGGCACAGGAAATTTAGTTCCAGTACATGATAAAATGGATTCCAATGCATACCAAAAGATATTGGCCAATCATCTGAAACCCTCGGCTACAAAAACTGTGCAACGTTCCAACACGACAACAATCCAAAGCACACATCAAAATCTACTTCAGAATGGTTAAAAAAGAATAAATTTATATTTTCATTATGGTTTCACAGTTTCACATTTTTTCACCATTTTCCAAAGAAATTGTAGCAAAAAACAATGTCAGATTACCATATTTTCACATAGTACCACGGTTACTAAACAGTTATTTACCTCTGATTGGTTCATCCTGAAATCGCACCCGTTTCCTGAAGCCCCCCAATAGAAAACATACTCGCACGTGTGTTATATTTTTATTCAGACATAATAAAGTCTATTCGGTATTTTTTATTCATATTATTTAAAAATAATAACAACAAAAACTATTAGCAAAACAGTTTTTCATTCTCAAAAAGTCTTTGAAATAGAAAATTTTATTTTAAATAAAAATAGAAAATATTATTTGTATTTTAAAATAGGTTTCTGTGCATGGTAAAATATTTTTGTGCCCATTCCTGATCTGAAATATGTTAAGTTAAAGGCAGCTGGAAAACAGCAAGTGGAGTACTCTGCTTCTCTGGCATGGGGTTGACAGGACACACAGGCACAACTGGAGCAATCTCTCCCAAGCTTTGGAAATGCAGAACACTTGCAGGCTGATTGTGCTTGGATTGCAACAGGTCACTATGGCAACACTGGTAAGAGGTTAAGTAGCACCAGGCTAGGGCTGCATGACTTGCACAACATGTGGTTCAGGTAACTGTAACCTGCAACAGAAGACACTGAGAAAGACATCTAGTCCAAATGTTCAGCATTGAATTTATTAAGTTACTTTTAGTACTTCTAAATTTAGGACAATTGAGTGCTTAATAGTTATGGATGTTAACTAACTTACCAGAAGCAGTGCTTAGCATTTACTACAAAGCCATACCAATGTGTCCTCCTCAATATTGAAAATATATATTTTTCTTTTTAGACAGAGAAGGTTCTATTTTGCACTGTCACATTATTTCTGTTTTCAATCCAGTATTTGTTTTGAATGTTGCTAGTGCTGAATTTACTAACAACTCTCAGACACCATGCCTACTTGGTTGCCGGGTGCTTCGTTAAGGAAGTGATGAAATCATTACTATTGCAGTAATATTATCTTGACATATTTAACTTGTGCTCAATTTACAGTACTGGCATTGCTGTGCTGCTGTATAATCTACATGGATGTGGAAGCAGAACATTAAACATGGGAAAACAGGGGCATGTGGCAACCCTATTCACATTAGAGATGCAACCATGAATTATCAATGACTGATCACCATGGCTTTTATTTTGCCAGCCTCATTTAAGTCATCCTTTAATGGTCCTGGTGCCCTGTTTGGTGCCTCGTCTATCTATTACATTACAGCACAGGCATGTTTCAAGTTGTAGTTGAAGGCTTTTGTTCAGTCTCCTTTTCTTCCTTCTTCACAAAACGGTTACTATCCTTATACAATACCCATTACCTGGTGTACCTGAATATAACACCATTCTCAAAGATAGGCCTTTCATATCTTAAATCATGTCTAAACATAGCTTTTGAACAAAGACTTTCCATACCACTAAAATACGGTGTAGGCATCTCAAACGGTTTACCATAAAGTTTATGTTGTTTAGGAATACTGAGTTTATAAAGCTTTACAAAAAACAGGAAAATGTAAATGTTATTATTTTGAATTTGACAGCACTCAATAAGCCAGTTTCTAAATGACACTCCCGGATGGCTGAAGCCACAAGGCAGCCTGAGTGTGCAGTCGGAATCACCTCACTGCGCACCCTGTCCTGGCTAATTGCTGATAAAAGGGCTTAAAACCAGACTCTGCTCTCATCTAAGCAGAACAGTTCTTATTTGCTTGTTGTAACTTCTGTGCTTTCAAATCCTCTTCAGGTTTTATAGCCCTCAAAAAACCCACTTTCAGACTCTGAGGAAATGATTCAGCGGGAATCTGTTGAGACACTTCCTTTCCTCATTGTCCTGTTTCCTGTTGATGCAGGACTGCTGGCCTTGATGGAATGCCCACCCACCACCAGCGAAACAGATCAAACACTCAGGAGCTTTACTGAAACACAGGCCTCAAGGGGCGCTCTGGACTTCATTACATTAGACACATTATACCATCGGTAACGGCGATCACCGGAGCCGGACACTTTTAAACACTTAAATTCATAACGGTTTTGTGGATAGCACATTTAAAAAAATAAAAAAATAAATAATAATAATAATAATAATTAGGGCCGGGGGATTTTGTTTGTTCAGAAACTGTACCTGTTACTGCAGTAGCAGCCTGGCTCAAGGTCAGAAGTCAGTGTTCTGACATTACCAACTCATAACTGTGATGTTATCACAGTGATTGATCTCTTACACTGTTATCGCCTGCCATCTCATCACTGGTTATTGCACATTTTACCTGCTACTGATTTTATTGTACTTTATAACTGCTCTTATCAGTAATGTGATAGTCTGCAATGTGATATTTTATAATGCAATATTTTGTAATGTGATACTCTGTACTGCGATTTTGTAAAAATTGTAAGGTCGCCCTGAATAAGGGCGTCTGCAAAGAAACAAATACTCTGGATCCCAAAATCCTTAACAACTTTAGGTATATTTATAATCTCTCCTTTCTATTTCAAGTTTTAGCAAGAGTGGTAGCTAACCAACTTAATACCTTCCTAGCAGTGCATGATATATATGAAGTTTCCACCCTGGCCGTTGTACTGAAAGCGAGTGGTAAATAAAGTGCTCTTGTCATCAGATACAGGCTTCCCCTCAGTCCTTATTCTTCTAGATCTATGAATGCAGAATGTGACACTACTGATCATCCTATTGTAACTGAACGTCTCAAGAGTCTACAATGTGTTCAAATTAAGGGAGATTCTTCCTTTCTATCTGAAGTTACATGTGGCGTCCCCCATCTGTTCTCGGGCCAATTTAGTTTTTCCTACACATGCTGCCTTTGGGTGACATTCAGTTACAATCGAAGGGAGAAATCATTGAGACGCTGTCTGTAGCTTTGCACCCAGAAAAAGGTGCCTGCATATTTAAGAATCAAGATAACAAACTGGCTCTTTCATGGTTCAAAAGAGCCCTTTTGATCCTGGGCAGATGACCCTTGTATTTTGCAGGAGTTGTTTTCTACTTAAAATGATGATCTTAAAATCACAGGTACGAACCACAATCAACCCAAAAAAATTGGATATAATCCACTAAACTTTGGCTATAAGTGGCGTCACTGGACATGGCATGCTTCCAAGTAAGGGGGGGGGGGGGGGGGGGGGGGGGGGGGGTCTAACTCTTTTTATTGGTGGGAATAGAAGATTGCATTACCTGGGGGTGTAACCTGCCCTGTATATCCATGTCTGTAAACTGTATTTGTTTGGAATCCTATATCTTTCCGAGACCTGTAGACTCACAACTGCCATATTGGTCGCTCATTATTTTGCCATCTATAGAGACCTGTAGATTTTTACCTGCAGCTTTGTTTGCTCAGAATGTCATCTGCTGAAAACTGTAACTGCACTTACAGTATTGCAGATATTGCACTCTGTAATGTCTCTGGATTGGCTTGCTTCTGGAATTAAAGTCTTTTGATTGATGATTACCTGAAGAAGACTGACTTAATATTTTCACGAAGTAAACAAACTTTACAGCTGAAATGAGGAACTTGGGTGTAATTTTGGACCCAGAGCTTTCATTCGAACCGCATTTAAGGAATGTAACCAAAGTGTCATTTTTTTCAGCTTAGAAACATTGCTAAAGTAAGCCTCTTTCTTTTGCTGCAGGATGCGGAGCTCCTCCTGGGCTCCACACACTCCTGCTGGAGAGAAGCACTGGGAAGTGTCACATTCATACAGCACTCTGTGTGCTCATGTTCTGTAAAAGCTCATGGTGAAGACAGAAAGTAATGGGACTACTAATCCTGCTCCAACCTGCCTTTCTGGGGGTTACTGGTGATTTTTTAAAGTTGATTAGTCTTTCTTTGATTTGGTAAACGAACAATTCTCCTGCAGTCACAACATGCTTTTCAAGCACTGGTGTGTGTTTATTTTAGGCTTCACTGTAAGTACAGAACTAAAGAGCCAGACAGTTGCCAGTTTGATCAGGATAGATGGATATATGGGGTACATGTATGTCATGTTATGTTATTGTTTCATCTTATACTTAAATATTTGATATAAGACACTGACTGTACAAACATACATACATATATAAGTATATAGATTTAACGTGTCCAAGTCTGCTGCACAGTCGTTTAGTTTAAAGATTAAACATTTAATGTGCCAGTGACCCACTGACTTAATTTCCAATTCAAATGATTTTACTACTACTGTATGTTCTCTTTTTCCCCCCCAAGGCAGACACAGCAGAAGCTAAATGATATCAGTCTACTGGAAGCCATAATAGCAGTACAGTATTTCATGTCAGATTACAAAATGTCACAGAATGTCAGTTTTTCATTAAGTATATGGAAATATACAAAGCAGTACCTAATTCAATATGTTAATGTAACATTATTCAGCAGGCTTCATTCGACTTTATGAAGCACAATTAGTTAATTTTATAGTGATGCTAAACTTTTGGCCATAACTATACTGGAAAAATGCATATTTTGTAGAAAAGAAAAAATGCTGATGTGCTGTTTGTGCTAACCCATTCCTTTCCCTATCTCTCCACACATCTGTGACTGTCAGAATATTGCACTGATCAGCTACATCTTGTTCTGAACTGCAGCCACCTCCTCACCCCATAGCAGCACATTGTTTCTTTTATGGGAGCCCTCCCTTTTCGTTCTTATTCAGTTCGGTGTCCGATACATCTTGGTAACGGTTGCAATTTATAACGTACATTCATCATGGTTATGCCAGGCTTTGGTTCAGTCGCTATATTCAACCTGCGGGAACACACTGTCCTGTTGTCAAAGATTTATATATTCATCCATGACTTCAAACATCATCATTATTTTTATTATTATTATTATTATTATTTTGAAACGCCCAATTAGTACCTAACTACTGCAACCCGCAAATCAGGGTGACTCTAAATCAACAGACATCCTCTGCTTCCAATGCCTAGCTAACTGTCTCTCTTCACTGTGGATGTTAACAAGCGACTGAACCCTGTTGGTGAACCTTCTGTCTGGCCTGGTCTGACCCAGTCTGACCCATGATCAGTAGGGGTCACTGTGGCGAACCACCCCCAGTTGTTTTTCCGACAGCACTGCAAAAGCCAATGCAGCTCTTTACATTGGTCCCCCGCCAATACTGGCAATTGAGCGCATGACTCACCTCACACTCCACACTGCAGTGTCTTCTCTAGGTAAGCCACAGGGGACTCCAATTAGAAATGAAACTTAGTACAAGTCAAGTAGACAAACACTTTAGCTACTGTAATTGACTGTGGGATTTTGGGAAGCCTATATGCATGTTGCAAACAGCAAATTTCAGCACCTTCAAAACGTTATTCTACAGCCAAGCAGACAAGACAGCCTCCTACTCTGAAAACCAGATTCACAGGCATGTCTGTCTGCAGATGCACTCTGGATAAAAGACTTGAGTGCTGCCGACAGGAGCCAGGAGCTCCATCTCACACACACAGCACCCCTGGGCTGCCAGGAGCTCCACCTCACACACAGCATCCCTGGGCTGCCAGGAGCTCCACCTCGCACACACACACACAGCACCCTAGGGCTGTAAGGAGCTCCATCTCACACACACTGCACCCCAGGGCTGCCAGGAGCTCCACCTCACACACATCACAGCAGAGCTGCCAGGAGCTCCACCTCACACACACACAGCACCTCACGGCTGCCAGGAGCTCCACCTCACACACACACACACACAGCAGGGCTGCCAGGAGCTCCACCTCACACACACACAGCACCTCAGGGCAGCAAGGAGCTCCACCTCACACACAGCACCCCAGGGCTGCCAGGAGCTCCACCTCACACACAGCACGCCAGGGTTGCCAGGAGCTCCACCTCACACACAGCACCCCAGGGCTGCCAGGAGCTGCACCTCACACACACACACACACACAGCAGGGCTGGTTCAATAATCCACCAATAGCAATTGCATCTGTGAAACAAATGTAAAGCAGTACTTGTCAAATGTAGTTCATTTCTGTTTCTCTGTATTGACGAAAGCTGCCCATTAGTATCCATGGATACCGTCCATGCTCAGTGCGCGCGAGGGAAGGATGATGTAACCGTTGATTTTCAGCTTTTCATCCGTTTTACATAAGCTGTAATAATATTTTTCATGCACCTGGGCCGGTCCTATTGCTTCTGTGTCGGTGGAACACGCCGACATTGATGGAGCAAACAGACTTTATATTTTGAACACTTTCAACACCAAACTTAAAGAATACCCAAGAATAACTAATTAAATAATTTCAATCCCTTACACTGAAAAACAAAACCCCTGATAATAGCACTACCATAATCCCATTCTGTTCCTGCAGCCCTGACAATAACAACAGGGGTCTGGTGAAATGGTCACCCTGACCACATTGCTGCCTCTTTACCTACCAGCTTCCACTTGCTTTAGCAGCTATGGACCTGTTGTCTGTGTGTTTAAAGCACAATACCAAAGGGTTTGATACTTGAGAAACCAAGCAGCAATACTATTTCTTCCTTCTGCACAGCGTACATTATCAACTTCATTAGAGATGCTTTAGTTAATGTGGTTCTAGGCTGTGCTGTGCTGTACTGACTATGAACAAGAGTGTCTCCCCCATACACTGGAATTGTATTTCCTAACTGATTCAAAACATCTCAGTCCAGGATCAACTCTTAAGATGGTGCGCCCCATGTTCTAGGGTGTGCCAGGAGACTACAGGCAAGTAACAATTCATAATACAGTAGAACCTCAGAGTTGCAAACAGCTTGGGAATGGAGGCTGTTTCTAAGTCAACAGAAAACAAATGTGAACAAATTGGATAATAAATAAAAGGAATTATAGCCATATACACAAAAAAGGGACCAAAAGCAACCAAAAAAACTGAACAATTTTAAAATGTGCAAAAGAAGAAAAAAAAAAAAAGAAAACACACACACACACGTTCAAATGATTCGTCCCAGGGACCCTGATCATGAAAACACTCACATTCATGGCTCTCTCCTGACATGGTCCAATGCCAGAAATACATGCTTTTGAAACTCTCACTCTGCTCTTTCAAAACGGATCAGGGCTGTCTCTTACAGTGCCTGGGTAAAATTAGTTAAAAGAGCCAGGTAGCCGGCAGGATTTTTAAGATTAGGCAGACCCGAAAATGTTCATTGCAGTATCCATGTTTGCGTTATGATTACTTTCAATGCATGCTTTTTTACAGTAACAATCATCATTTATTAGAAAACACCACACAATGTACTTAAAAGTTATATATACGAGGATACTATAGCGATATAAAACAATTTTGTAAGGGTTAATCTGGCTGCTAAAAGAATTATACAGTAGTTTTTATTGTTTACAGCGACACTGCTAATATTCCACAAATTCTCTGCCTTAGCTTTTACTGTGGAGTCAAAAACTAAACTCCAGCCCTAACAAAAAATGACCATGCGTAAAATAAACTCATTATCAATGATTTGTATTGAAAATGCCAGAATTGAATATAAATCGTAAAGGCAGGAAATCTTATCTTGCAGCAACACATTTTAACTAGTCGCAAATAAGACTGCCTACCCCAGGCCCTAAATATGTTACGGCTCTGGCCATAGGAAACTAGTGTGTTCCTAACTATTAGTCTAATAGGTTGATTGAAGAAGCTAGATGGAATGAGTAATTATTAGATGACACACAGGCCGTTCAGCTAAGATGACTTTGACATGCTGGCAAATGATTTGGCACCGCAATGCATGCATTTAGACTATATGTGTCATATTCTGCGTTCACTCTTTATGCAAAAGGCGACACTAAAGGCTTGAGCTGTCAGTGTACAATTCTGTTCATACCACGGTGAGGCAAGAGGGCATCCAACAAGAATTTAATAACAGAGCATTTTCACAACTCCTGCTTGCAGCTACATGTTTATTATAGACTGTAACTGACTGAAGCTGGAGCTTTGCGGGACTTTTGCATCAGACCATAAACCCATAGGCTGGATCCTGTGATTCCCCTGGGAGGCTGAATAACACCCCATGTGTATTGCAGTCATCCACCATGAAGATACCGCACGACACCGGCTCTTGGTCAGTATAATCATAGATTGAAGGTTAGCTCTTCAGTGCTAATCAGTTCAGGACTTCCCCTTCTGAATTGTGCATATCATTCCTTGCTATTCCGGAATGTTTTGTACCAAGATGGTGAAGGTAATGTTCCCAGCTTGTTGCAATGCACTCTGGGCTTATCATTTTTGCCCTTGAAGTAATAGACATAGCACAGGATTCTTTCAAACATGTGGTACAGTTAGACAGACAGGTTTTTTTGCAAAATACCCATATAATATAACATCTCTCAATTTAACTTGAACGTCTAGTTGGTGGCAATGCACAATCCTCCTGGACGTACTCGATCCCGTCAGACACCTCTAGCAATCTTACAGGAGTCTGCACTATGCCAACTCCAGATATATGGTAGGATGTCTTTAAAAGTAGATAGCGATTCTGATAAAACAGCCTTCAAACAGCTCAGCCAAACAAGAGAGCCCAGAACCCACCAAACTGGCAGAAATGTTTTCACTGCAAACCAAATAAAAAGAATGTGCGTTTGTGCTCACATCTAGGGTAGAAACTTTCAAGAACAACAACTAAGTGTTTCATTCATATTACATAAACACAACCACTCACTTCAGTGCACAATACATTTTGACGTTGTATTAAAGTAGCGCTTTAATTGGAATCCTAAAACACTAAAGCAAACCTTACCATTAAGGTAATATACAGGCTTCCTTACATAATTACAGGAAAACTCACCTGAACTAAGTGGTCGACAGACCTTCAATACTCCTCGAGCTACAAAGAGTTACTTCATTTTTAGGGCTACAATGAAATTTCCTGCTGAATGGCCCTCTCGTTTTAAGAGCTGGAACCAGGCCTGCATAGGGATTGGTTCATTCTTGATTAAGTGCTCTTCTATGAAAGGATTCCAATCTCTCTTCCTGGCTACATTAAATACAGCTGTGTCTAGTTCTTCTAATAGAAAAGGCCCCCTGTGTATGGCGAACTGTGAATTAAAGCCCCCCCTAGACCCCTTACTGTCCGTGTTTACAGTCTATACTTTATTATTATGAACTGTGATCGTAAAACTGAATATTATCATACTGCAACTGGAGCTGTGAAAAACAAAATCAATTCCAGGAATGAAGACTGGGAAAACTGGCGACTGGGATATGCTGTTTTTCAGTTATAATAAGAATATCTCAAGTCTTTTGCTCTCTACCAGATACTTTGTACCATGCTTGCATTGCATTGCACCTGGGCAAATAGATTAATGACAAGGCTGTTATTGAGTCCTTTAGGTGAACAGGATAACATGATTACACTGACTTCTAACACTGCCACAAGGTGACACAGGATGTGGTAACATTCATGAAATGTGCTACCAAACTTATCTGGACTATACCACCTTATTTCAATATCATCAGAAAATATCCTGTGCTGTTACTGTTAACAGCACATTCTTAACATGTGTATACTTCCATGTTCCTGTCAAGGGTCTGTGGAACAAAGTGTTCCTGAAACCTTCTCTTCTATCACAAACTGGTAAAATGCAGAAACCCACATCTCTATATCCTAAATTAGTATTCAGGATTGACCTACTGCATGGGGTGCACATAACACCGACTGTCTCGGAATCAGACTGAGCCTAGGTTAGCTCTGCAGTGCTTATCAGTTTAGCACAGTTGTGTGTACACAGGTCTCCTTATCCAGAATGTATTGTTCTATGGAATTTAAAAAGGAGCACTTGTAAAGCTCCTGCTTGCAGCTACGTGCTTATTATACTGTAGACTGCTGTAACTGACAACGCTGGAGCTTTGCAGGACCTTTGTATCAGACCATACACCCATAGGCTGGGTCCTCCTATTCCCCTGGGAGGTTGAATAACGTCCTGTGTGTATTGTGACTCCATCCACCATGAAGGTACCGCCTGCCATTAGACTCTTGTGCACGAGACAGAAGTAACAGCACAGGATTTTTTCTCATGATATTAAAATTAGGTGGTTTAGTCAAACCAGGTTAGAATTTTTGGGAACATGTTTCACAAACACCTTCTCAGTACTTTTGAGAAACACTAATCCAAATGATTTTCATTGTCTGGATTCAATACACTCTTGTCATTTAATTGTTTGCCCAGTTGTAATACAATTCAAGCATGGTACATCTTAGCAAGAGCATGCAGCAGACAAAGGGTTGTAACCAGAAGGTCACCGGTTCAAATCCCACCTCTGCCACTGATTGAATCATTGTATGACCCTGAGCAAGTCACTTAACCTCTTTGTGCTCCATCCTGCAGATGAGATGTTAAATCAATATCCTAATTTAAGTGACTCTGCATGTAATGCACAATATGAAAGGCGCTTTATAGAAATCTATTATTATTATTATTAACAAGGTGCCAAGAGGGCAAAACCGACAGTGTGTAGTATTCGTTTTATGTATCAAAATATATTTGTTTGTTCTTTCTGATTAGTATTGTAGTTTATGTTTTCATTATAAAATAGCAGCAGTAACATATCATACTTTCTTGGCATTTGTATAAAACTAATTTAGAGAATACAGACTGTAAGGCATGACTTGTTTTCACTGTATTAATGAGACATTTCCATACATCACGTTATGGTCTCACATCTGGGTTTGATAAATGATGTGAGAAATCCCTGTTAATTAATACCAGCCCTTTAGAACACATTACATTGTTGCTGAGTTTCCACTTGCCATTTCTACAGAGACCAGGATAGAGTCAATTAAACCACTACAGGTGCCAAGGCTGGAGACTGGCTTGTTACTGGGAGAAAGGAAGTCATTGGCACTCTTATTTAATGTGGAATAAATACCTATTAAGGTTTCAATAGATAAGCATGCAAAATGTAATGTAGGACTTAGAAATTAGATTTAATACATTTGTTATTGATTTTTTGCATTTTTAAATAAAAAAAAAATGAAAATAAACAGAATACTCGACACCAATTGTCCTATTCCCAGCACCGCGCTATATTTATTTGTTGCTACTCACTACACTAGTATTAATATTACAGTTCCTGTCTTTTTATATAAAAGACCATGTGTAATTGGCTGTATATTGCCTCAAGTGATCTTTGCTCATGTTTTAAAAATGGGAAACAGCACAGCCCTTTGGGGTGCTTCATTTAAAGGTGTTAGAGATACAACTAGCATTGTCCTTTATTAAATATGGTGTCGCCTCTAGCTGGCTGATTAATTCTCTCATGTGGTAGCGAGTCTGGTTCTTATTAACATGAGTACACTTCCTTGTGCTGCAGCACCATGGATATTGCCAGCCTATATATGCCAATGCAGTGCTTACAGTAATGGTGCACAGTAGTTACTGAAAAGGTAGGCTACGTTATTATTGCATTGGGTGTACGTATTATACCATCAAGAGAATTCAGAATCCCATTCAGCAGCACTTAGCTGAAAGTAGAGGAAGTCAGATTACAAGAAGTCATTTTACTAGACCCTGCTGGCTAATGGATTGATCTGCTGTGCTTAGAGACTGCAGACTTCAATCTGGATGACAAACAAATCAACCAAATACCATCCAGTTTTAAAAAAAAAAGCACAACACACACCATACATTAGCCCTGCCCTGTACACTACGTTGGAATTACATCTCTTGAATGTACGTTGTTAAATGGTGCACGTGGCTATGAGGTGCTGCAGCTTTAAGCTCCCTGTATGAGTGGGCTGGAAGACACACAGGTGCCGTGGATCACAATGGCATGAAGTGTATTCATAAGCAGCTGGAAAGTGACAAACAGTATTACTCACCAGCCTGGTGTTGACAACAGGGAACAGAAGGGCCAATAGCGCTCCATTGAGCATGTGTACCTGCATCCTGGAGAAAACAGGAAAGGGCAAACATGAACAGACAGGAAATAAGCAGCAAGCACCAGAACAATGAATCAAGTGAAATACCCCAGGACCAGGGACATGCATCACCAAAAGAAAAGCAACTTCAACTATACAAAATAAGGAAAATATGATCATAGAATCCCATTTTGATCTGATTGAATGTTTTGAGTCATGCCTCATTGTTAAAGCACAGTGGGAGATAGGGCCCATTGTCCCATACGAACAGATTTAAAAGCTGTTAATCACATGACGAAAATAGACAGCAGATGTGGAATAAAATTGGGAATAAAATAAATAGTGCACTCATTTTTAAACAACTAGTAAACTATTAAAGAATTTAGAAATTAACCATTCTTAGTATTTCTCTATTCAGCTGAACCATACCATTCAATATATACTTTGGGGAGACAGCCAGTCAAGACAAGCTTTGATTCTATTTGTAATGCAAGTGTGCCTTTTGGAAATGCACTGACTGCTCAATCACAATTTCAAATACACTGAGCTAGTCAAGGCCGTCAACTGCCCACATATATTTATATTTTATACAGTTGTATTTTTGGGGGTTTATTTATGCAGCAAAGTATTATCTTATATCAACTCAGAAATGTGTATCATGTTTAAACTAGGGGTTTTATTGCATTTTTGAATAATCAATTAACCACACCTGTGGGCTTTAATAGATTAAAAAATAATTGATTGAGTCTACCTGAGTGCAGTCACAAAAACGTTTAGGTTACTTCCAAAGATATTCTATATACTAGAAGATCTTTGGTACGTCTAAAGACTTTGGCAAAAGGACAACTGGAGAGCTTCCCAGATATTTCACAATACCGATTAAAAAAAAAAAAAAAGACTACAACTTAAATTAGACTGCAAACTAATTTAATATGGTTTACATTCCATGAGTGACCATGAAACTAAACCTTGCGATCCATGATCATGGTAGGGATCAGCGGTTCAGAGGGTGCAGCAAATCGGTGGATGAGCAGGAAATGGGACAGAGATGAAAACTAATTCCACATACTGATGAAGGGGCTTCTGCTAAACTGAACGAATCACTCTAGTCATTCCAAAGGGAAATCATTATTAAAGACAACATCTGATCAGCACAAAGGTGGCAGTAAATAAGACCACAGGGGGGAGGGTTGGGAACGAGAGTAGGCCGCTCCGCTCACCACACTCGCCTGGTTCATTTGGAAATGTCAGGCGCACATGAAGAGATGTTGCTGTCCAGCACTGTTCTAACTCAACCTGTGTTGGAGTTTTTAAAACAACCTAGATTCAGTAAGACGAAGGGTTTTTTTTTTAGCATGGAATTTTAGCAACCACAACTCTTCAAGCTACATATAAAACTCCTCCCACCAAATCCAGACATTTAATACCCCATCACTAGGCTTCTAATGCTCTCCAAGATTTTCCATGAGTTTATATGAGCTGAACATACAAACTATCATGACAATTTGTATGAGCTGAACATGACTTGGGTGTGGTGCCATAGACCAAGCATGGGCAAGCATGTGAAAACTAAGCGGACCATGTTCTTTTTGTGCAGCTTAGGCAAAGTATGCAAAGATCTGGGAGGAACATGGCAGTATTCTTGTGGTTCAGTAACAAACGTTATTCTGTTGTGAACTATTTCATCTCTGGTAGAATATCCAGTACAGTAGGCCTACCAGATGCAAAGTGTATTGATTAGAAGTCCTGGTCACGTTTTAAAGGAACAGCACTTTGACTGCAGTTGGTTTCATGTATCCCAGGTTTGAACATCCCGAGGGCAGGATGAACACTACAAAGGGAAACGTTTAAGAGGATCAGCTGCACATTTCGGATTATTGCAGATTAATTTTCTCCTCCAACAAGCAGCCCGCTATCTGAGCTACAGTTAGTGTTTAAAGCACTCAGATAAAGATCGTAAGAACAATTATAGACCACAATCTCAGTCAGATTCGACTGCAATGTTTGCAAGAAGCAGAGACTGTTTTTGCCTTTAAATACAGTATTAAACATTACAGTTGAAACACAGTAGTAAACATTACAACTTACACATTTTCTACCTGAAAATGCATGAGGGGATTGAACAGCTTCCCCTCTCCACTGTGTGAAACAGCTGCTTTGTATTATAAAGCTGACAGAAACAACACAATAGTTCAGTTTTCAGCTTTTTTTGGCAACCCTGATACAATGCAATCTGAAAATAAATAATCTAATGGCATGCTGCAAGCCTTCAACAACATATTCTACCAAACCTATGCTCATGCCCATGTTGAAGGCTCACACTTACAATGAACAGTGTTAGCTGGTCCTTAACATAAAGACACACCGAGGGGACATCTTTGGAGGACTGAAGTAGATTTTTAAGCACGGCGAGACTTAACAAAACTGCAAGACTGCAGGGTTCCCTCAGGGATGTTTTCGGGGACTCTTGCAGAGGGAACAACTGGATTGCTGTTAAATTAGCTACACAGCTTTTGTTTGGCGTATCAGTTTTCTCAATAAAGATTATTTTATTCCTCTCTGGTAAGGTCCCGTTTGAAAATATTCCAGTCTTTCCCCCCAGGCCTGGGATCAGGCCTTCTCCCAGATTATTTTGAGATGTTTGGCACATGGAGTCAGAACAGACAAAGGAAATCAAATATACAGTGCTGCAGCCAGGCAGCTAGCAAGAAATTTTTTTATTGGGGGTTATTTGTTTATGGTATTGGACCGTACAGCTAGGTGCCAGCAGGACAAATGAGTCGCCCCTCACCGCCAACATGAGCTACAATGAGAAAGGCCTCCTGATGTCAAAGCATGATTACCTACTGATTTAAACTACTGTTTCTTTCACCCACGTGATTCCTGAAATGGCTCATTCTCACAGGGAATGCGTGCTTGCTCTCTGCCTCTAAATGGACTCAGTGTGGGAGGCTCACCATGCCACTGCCTCTGCTGAACCTCCTGGGAAAAGACCTGGGGAATACGGGACCTTGTGGGCTTTGATCGATTACAAAATAATTGATTGTGTCTACCCGAGTGCTGTATCAGAAAACGGTGTGCGAAAAATAACTTTTCACTCCTGCTGTATCGGCTGCGGCGCTGGCTGCGATAATCTGGTCGAGCGCTGGGCTGGGCTGTGTGCGGCCAGTCCCAGTGGAGAAGGCAGACGTGGCTAATCAGACTAGAGAGAGATTTCTGCAGTGAGAACTTCCTGAGCGACAGGGTGCTTGAGTACAAAGCCTTTGAGCTGTCAATTACAGATGAAAAGCTTCAAAAAAAAAAAGACAGCCATGTAAACACCCCTGTCAAACACTCACAGTATTCAAGAAAATAGTAAATAATTACTATTGGTACTGTTGTAACAAAGTCTCCAAGTTACAACAAAATAAAACCGCAAAGTGAAAATGTCAAAAGTATAGTGGCCGTTGTATTGCTTTTCTGTTGAGACACCTCAAAGCACTGTACATGCGAAACAGAAAACTACTCCATTTAAAACAGCAATACCCCTCCCCCAGTTTTCTGCCTATAACACTGAAACATTCAGACCTGTATGCTGTATAATTAACACGTAAGGAAATGAGGGCTCTTGCTAATTGCAGGGTTTGAGTTTACTTCTCCACTAAACTCTGCAGCACTGCCAACAGGACAAAGTCGCACACTCAGGCAAGCGCTCTGCTGAGTCTCAAAGAGGAAGACAGTCATCCTGCAAATGGTGTGTTGTAAAGTTAGTATAGATAAGACACAGGATAGCAGGAAGTTGTGTAAAGCGATTATAGCAGGAAGTCGCATAAAGCTAAGATACTGCAGTTGATGCAACATTACTTTTGAAACCCCCACCCCCCCTTTAATGTCCTTTAATCTAAACTCCAGTCAGTGTGAGGTATTCAAGTAATCTTACAGGCCGTCAACCACAGGTCATGAAGGCCTCTACTCAGAACCTGGTCAGCATGGTTTAGATTAACATTACTTGGCATTATTGGTGTCACTACAGTACTTACCTAAAGACGATTGTTGCTAGTCTGCCTGGAGGACAAGCAAGGAGGAAAATCTGTAAAACAAAGATGAGAACACAGCATGAAAGACTGTCCAGTGATCCCAATGGCAGAGGCCCAGGTGCCAGCACTAGAGCATCCTTCGCGCTGAGCTGGCAGCGATAATGATTAAAGTTACCGTACAGTATGAGAAAAACTTTCTTTTGAAATGTTTGGGGAATTAAGGCATAGCCATGTTCTCAGACAGTCCTGTAGTTACTGTACCAATGTGACCGTGTATACACTTTCAGTGAGGACGATCGCTGCTACCTGTTTAATGCATCAGGTCACAGATGAATACAGTAGGTCTTTGCTAACCTGAACCATGCATCTGTAGAAACCAAAACCTTCACATCATATCAGAATTCTGTGCTGAGTGTGGAATACATGTACAGCAGTGTTGGTATTGTTTATCCAAATGGTTATTTATTAAAAAAAATAATAATAATTAAATTGCTGACTTTGGGCAAAGCCCAAAATAAAAATTAAAATAACTTATTTCGGGCTTTGCCCGGGCAAACCCACTGCTTCTCAGGAAGAGTCTGAATCACTCCCTCTGTTCTTTCATTCCTGTTAGTGACAGGCAGACCTTTGGAACAAGGCATTAACATGAGAAACCCCACTGACACTTGCGTAGTACCATCGGCAACAGCCAGTTAGGAATACATATAAAACCTACGTCACCCTTCGAAACAATAATATTACTCGCAACATCGGAACAAAAATTAACACGAGAAACCCCACTGACACCTGAGTATAAAAAGGGCAGTATTATTAATAATGTAATAACATTCAATAATAATAATGAGTTGTATGAACAGTCCAATCAGAGAGGATGCAGTTACTGGGTGGAACATGAATGACTAGATGATTCATGTTTAACAGTGTTTATGACAAGCGATCTAAGAGTTGGAGAGCGTACTCAGAGGAGTGACAGTGTATGTACATATCTAGATTTCCGTATTTGTTTAAAATAAATTAGTCTATTAAATATTTGACAGTCAAGTCGTCAATAAAAATACATTTTTAAATATATGCGACGAGTGAATGACGCTACTCATTTAGACGGGTCAAACAAGCTCTTCAATTGTAGCTCTGTCTGTCCCTTAAACATAAAATGAAAAGATTATTATTATTTTTTTTATTACATTTTTAAATTACATCCACCATTCAATCTTACAGTAAATACACATTCTGCTCAGCCACTGACTCACTGTGTGTGATCCTGGGCAAGTTATTAATTATTTTTTTCAGAATTATTTTTTTAAATAACAACAACACCATTACACTGTTCATGTTTTTTCTCTACCTTTTCTTACCTATACACTTCCACATTTGACTACATTTCCTGCCTACCTGACCTACTGTAATTAGACCACAATCAGAACACAAGCTGTATTTATGTAATTTGATACATTGCATGTAGACTTCACTTTTGAGGTTAGAAATTTAAGTAAGTTATCTTAAGAACATAGTTAAAGAGAACATTTAAATAACAGGTACGTGCCAGTTAAAAATGCTTCAAAAAATTACAAAAGTCTGGGGAAAATGGCACTTAATGGGTTAAGACATCCTTCACACCTTACTACTTGTGGGTGAAGTAATATAAGAATGTGGACCAAAGCTCAACTCAGCAGTCTCACACCACTACCTGCTACACCAGGACACATGAATCTATATTAGAGGTATGCAAAGAACAAGCAAATGTCTTCATGTTTATAAAATAAAACATTTGTTTATGTGCCACTCCAGTTGTTGAAAGAGGGCCCTCATTGGTACAAGCTTGCTGTTGTCAGACCCTGTAGCTCTGATCTCACTTCCTGCCTGCCAAGGTCTTGATGAGCCCAGGTGAGCTTGTTATCCAAGTAATCCAATAGCAGAGTATACAGCAGTGAGAACTGAGACAACACAGGATACAAAACGGGAGGCTTTATGCCAAAGAAACTTGAAATGGGAGATTCTGTGAACAAAATCAAAGCATCCTTAGTGGCCAGATGGAAATGTTTATAACACAAAGTCAAATGGATATGTGAAAAGAATCTGTATCGTGAATACTGTATGTCCAAAAATGAGGTTTTGAAATGGTGAATTTCAAGAAGACATGACTATAATACAGTTTAATTGAGAGAATCATAGAATAGAGAGTTGTACCAACTGTTAAGACACTGAAAGCGTATGGACTGTATTATTAACATGGCCATTGAAACAATGTGGCACTGAAATGCTTAATAAACAGCCTCTGGTTCATGGGACGGCAGTGATGGCTCCTCCCATTCTGGCATTCCAAACAGCAGCATCAACTCCTCCCAACTGGCCACATGGAGCTCCTCCCCCCTTGTTCCAGCTCAGCCAAGGCTGTTCTTCTGCTCCCCGCCTCGGCTGCGTGGCGCCTCACCAAGCCTTGTTCGTGCAACTTGTTCCACCACCCCGCAAGGAAAGGAGCAGCTGGGGGTTGTGTGCCTGAAGTTGGCACATGCAAGGCACCACAACACTACTTACTGCTGGTGTTGCTTTGCCAAGGCGGGTCTTGCACTCCATCCAGCAGTGCCCATACCCCACACAGTGAGCACACCAGTCTGGGGGAACCTCCGGACATCCCCACCAGCGGTGCTCTTCCTGGCCACAGCACGTGCACGCGGGCCAGACATCCCAGGGCTCCTCCCCCTCTTGCTGCGGGTGCCGGCTCGCTCTCTTTCCCCCTTCCGACACCAAATGTGACAGACCCGGAGACAAAATGGTAAGTTTTTAGCTGTATTTTATTTATAACAAAAACAAACAATAACACGGCTCACAACACTCTCCAACACTCCTCAAACAGTACACCTTCCTCCCTTATATATTAGTGACATCAGAATTAATCAATAAACACACGTGATTAATTAACAAACACCCACACACATACACTGTCACAGTACACCACCTGTGACACAGCGATCTGTACAATATTTCCCAGTTGATAGTATCTGGTTGATAGTATCATATACAGTGTACCACAGATTCTGACCTAGGAAATGCCGATAGCAACTCGATGTTGTAATTATGCGCATTTTGCAAACTGAATATCCAGCTGCCTGCGAGAATACTTGAATTGCATCAAACGTAACACTGCAGTGTGTTAATGAGTAATGAAACAGCACATTATAACTTGTACTGAGCTAGACAGAAATGTACATTAAAAGTCAGACATTACCTGTGCAAATAAAATACACATTTAAAAAAATTCATAAGCTACAATGTGTAGAGAAGTGGTTCTCACACTGGGGGTCAATTGAATCAATTGAATTGAAAAGTGATTTCTTCAGAACCGCTGTCTTAAGAGTTAAACAATTATTTGCATTTTACAAGTGATTTCTTTTAGTATTTCTGTTTACAATACAACTGAGTTCTATTTTTAGGATATCATTATTTAAATAAACAGCCAACCTTTTTCTATCATCAGAGTTGTCAAAGATTAAGTTTTAATTCCACCCAACAAAAAAAATTAAATAAATAACGGTGGATGTAATCTTCCAGTGGAGTGTTGTAAAATCTCAGTGTGTTGGCTCTGTCTGTTTGGCCAGGGTGTAGGCCTAAACCATGGTAGTGTGTAACACAGAGGTGCTTGTCTGAAATCCAAACACGTCTTGCTGGAGCATATCTGCCCCCTCTCATCTTTAATAAACAGCCTAATATATTGCTACACTGCCAAGAGTAGTAGTAAATAATGCAATTTGGCTGCAAACCTGTAGAGGTCTTCCTAAGCCAGCCCTCTATTGTATACAATTTATAAGTGCCTCCTGTTCTGTCTTGGCACAATGTGATACTTTGTTTTTCATCAATATAAACTCAGTGTCCTACGAGGTCACTAGAGCCAGGATTTGGCGTTATCAAAGAACGAAATGAAAGGTTATTTCGGTCTTCAAGCAAAGAACGAAACAGAAAAGAATACACAGCTTCTTCAGTCTTTGAGGAAAGCGATTTAATCAAATTGTGAAATGTGCTTTGAACAAATGCATTTCCCAAACACACTTTGAAGATGCAAGGCTTCAATTCATGCAAGTGTGTTACAAAGACGGCTGCAGTGAGTGACATCAGACCAGAAACCAGGAACCAACAAATAATAAACAGTGAGGTGGAGTTTTGGTGAAGCTGAGCGCTTGCTCGGTTGCTCAGTGCCGCGACAAGTACATTTACTGACAGTTAACGACGGTGGCAGGTGGTACTTTTTGAGTAACGGCTTCTTTCTTGCCACCCTCCCATACAGGCCAGTGTTATGCAGAGCTCTTGATATGGTTGACTGGTGCACCATTACTCCACTCCCAGCCACTGAACTCTGTAGCTCCTTCAAAGTGATTGTTGGCCTCTCTGTGGCTTCTCTCACAAGTCTCCTTCTTGTTTGAGCGCTGAGTTTTGAGGGACGGCCTTTTCTTGGCAGTGCCTGGGTGGTGTGATGCAGCTTCCACTTCCTGATTATTGATCCAACTGTGCTCACTGGGATATCCAAACACTTGGATATTATTTTGTACCCTTTCCCTAATCTATGCATTTGTATTACTTTATCTCTAACCCTCTTTTTAGAGGGAATCTTGAGCTCGGTCTCTCAATTTCAGTAGCACACCACTGGACAGTGTTCTCACCAGGAATTTTTCCCAGTGTAGTGGTGGGAGGGGCGGGGGCAATTAAATAAATAAGAGATCCTTGTAACCCGCTGCAGGCGAGGCAGGACAAGTCATGCACATGCTTACGCTTTGTGGAAGTAGTTGTCAGCATATGTAATATTTTATATTTATGGTTGTCAGTTGGTAGGCTGTGTCATAGGATGAAGTACTCCCTATCAACGCATGGATGCCGTTGGAGGGGAAACTAGATTTTTGCCAGTGTTATCGTTTCTGTCCGACTGAGAAACCTGTTTTTACCTTTCAAAACATTACGAATGACCTACAATTACGTGGATAGAATGATTCTTTTCAAAAATAGCATAAATCGGTTTTATAAACATTTTTTTTTAAATTCATGACTTTTTTTTTCCCCCAATCATAGTTTACTGCATTATTATTTGTAGTTAAAATAACATAGGCTACTTATTAATTCCTAAAAAAGCTACATTAACGTGCAACATCTCAAATTTTAAATACTCGTGAACTTTACTGTGATCATGTGATTGTGGAGTTTTGCTTTTGTTGTCATTGTTCCGAAATATATGGTTGCTGCACCATTAAAACCTTAACTTACACTTGATCACATGTGTGCTTGCAAGAATAAGTGGAAAACCTGTTCCTCACTGTTGTTCCATAGTTAAAGAATATACTACTTAAACCTTTTTTCCACAAGTATTGCCAAGTAAAACTGGACATGTACTGTGTACCACATTTCATATTTTAAAACCTACATACTACATGCAAATCTACCGGAAACTACGTCAAACAAAAGGATTATTGTAAAATTGTGGAACTTTTGATTTTTTTCTAAAGACCTTGAAACAAAAAAGATTGATTATCTCAAAACTGTTTGGAATACACATTACTGTTCCTCTTCTGAATGACTTATTTATTTAACCCAGCTTGTTATGCTCTGTTCCCACTGGCCACGGTGAGCTTGACACAATGGCGAAGACTTTGAAAAACGTACTTGTGTAAGACTGCCAGCACATTCAGTGTGTGCTGGTAGATGAATCAATACAGACTGTTTAGTTTGATTTCATTTTGCCCAAAGAGAGCTCTTTAGCTTGATCACATAACATATGCATGCCAGAAACGTTGTGTTAGGCGTGAGGACAGAGGCTCTAATTAAAAACTGTCAGCGGAACAAACAAAAAACAAAAAAACACAAAACAAAACAAAACCCACATGGCATCCAAATGGAAAAAATGTTCTAAAACAAACTGTACAGACAAATTACCAGAATCATGTTCCGAAAGATACAAAGAATATCAGTCACTCATGCACACAATTAAAATTTGACAGTGACAGTAGTTACATTGAGGTGAAGCAGTCATCGTTTCAAACATACCCTCTGGTCACAAAAGAACATTTTCACAGACGGCAAGTCAGAAACACACAGCTTCAAGATCACAGCTAAGAATCCCCCCCCCCCCCCATCAAAAATGATGTTTTTTTTTTTTTTTCACGTGGGACTAAGTTTAGCATTTATTAAATGGGAATCAGGTTATAGTGCAATTTAAATATAATATTTGTGTATTGTAAATGGTACGGTTTCGCATTTAAATATCTATGTGTTTTTAAACAAAGTACATGTCTTTTTGCCTTGCTGAAACAGTATGTTTAACTTGTTTATAGTATTATTAAGTGGCAAAAATTTTTCCAGTGTGGCTAAAAAATGTTAAGTTACTTTAGCCATAGCAGTTAACTAAATGAAAGTCTTAGCGGGAACGTAGTTATGGTATAATAATAAAGATCTGCAGTGGTGTTGCTTGTTACAGAGCTGTGTATCAGGGGCGCACCCAGAATCTAGTCTCATCTGTCAATAGGGGGAATGTGCTAATAAAGCCCAGTGGAATTCAATCTCGTCTGCGTGTTGCATACATTACATGAAAGAAACTAAAGAACATACTGTCACAACCAACGCACTGAAAAATACTGAGCACTTAAACAAGTATTTTAAGCAAACCAATTTCTCTCATACAGGAATACCAACAATGTTTCACAGGCTTTTTTTTTTTTTTTTACCGTTACACAATCTGAAAGCACAGCGTAACAGCCTGAATACAGCGTCTTTTTCGCATGTAGCAATGTATCGGCCCGTTACACTCAATAGCGCTGAAGAGAACCCTGCTGGATTGGAATGGAAGCAGGCACATTTGAAACTAAAGTGAAATAACAAAAATGTGTTCCAGGCTAGACATACATTGGTTTACACAGTATACTAAGGCATGCGCCTATACTTGACATCATATTTCTGACACCAGTTAAACGTTAAGGCTGAACTGCCTTAAACATTAAGGTTTAAATTGCCACTAAGGATAGCTTTATACATACCGGCATGCTACCTGTTAAAGGAATGATATCCTGTGACTGAGAAATTAATCCCAGTTCTTTTTGTAAAGAAATGAAATGAGAAAATATAAATAGATATTTAAATTGATGTTCTCACCTTTCTGTAATAAAATCCTCAGAGTTCTGAATATTTCAGACAAAGACAAAGCAGACAGGAGGAATAGCAATGGCTCACAGGTCTGGTATACTGTACATTTACTGCATCAACAATACTGCACTTCATACAATCACCTCCCCAGGGTCACTCTGGGGTGGTTTACATGCTTGTATTGACATGACACAAATCTGAAAGTCCAGATATTAAAAAAAGAGACAAAAATTCACTTGAGACTCACATGCACTGTTCGATGTTTGATTTTTATAAAATCACACAAATTCTATTTTTTCTAGGTATTTGGCTCTGCCATAGTTTAGATCAGGTGTCTAGAAGATCCCACATTTATTAACTTACAATGGCATGAAATTTCAGCTTAAAATAAAATTACTTGATATTCATTTATTGCATTCTTCTGCAGTTTCACCTTGTGTGCTCTCCCCTTCCTTACAATGCAAGTTTCCCTCGGGTCCTGCTTGACATATTACTCTGTGAGATAAATCTAAAGGATTTACACAACCCTCAAAATATGAAGTCTGTACCTAAAGTGGTCTCCTAATACAAGGTTTTGAAAGTGTGGTGGAGGCAGCTTTCAAAATCACTGACAAACTGTTAACTTTTCATTTATGAGACCCACGATCAAACACGACCCAAAGAATCATAGAGTACAGTTGTGTACCAAATATGAAGCCAGTATCTCAAAATGATACGTCGTCAAAGAAACAAGAACATTTCCATAGCACTGAAAATATGAAGTGTGCATTTCAAATGGTCTATGAGATATTAGCAGTTAATTTATCAGTACAGACTGATTAGTACAGTAAGCTTCTTCACTGGGATACTTCCTTATCAGGGCATTGTTAAGAAAGTACTGTACTGTGTATTACCAGGGTTTTCAGTAAATACTTCCAATCAAATTGTCTTATACAGTGCACACATCTGTGTTTACAACTTCTACTGTAATTATCCTCTTAATCACTGAACACAGGTGAGGTAATGGACTTGTAATATGGACTGTATGGTAAACCCCCCACTCCCAAACCCAAGTAGATACCCTGCTACTACGCTAATAGAATCCAGAAACACTAAACACTAAAAGAAACTTAATACATTACAAACACTGAAGACACTGAAAAAGACTTGTTTGTCGAAATGTTTGTCATTTATTATGTTTCTTTTAGCATTTAAACTCAGCTCTATTGAGTGTTAGTAGTTATGGACGATCTAATAAAAATCAGTGAGGTACAAATCAATCACAAAGCAAGTGAACCAAACCGAAATGCCAAACAAACCAGGACTACTGTACCTCTTTCAGGTGGACTCTGTGTGGTTGGTTTGACAAGTAAACTGTGCTAATCTGGCTCGAAACACACTCAGTGGGACCATGTCTGAACTTGACGGTTGATTAATAGGAGTTGTCATACAGTTAAAAGGGATGAAGAATGGGATTGAATGCTCAAGCTCCAGATCATTCTAATAATATACTGTAGGCCTACAGTACTTGCTTGAGTGTGTTTTGAAAGCCATTCTCACTTGTCCCCCGATCATGCTATTGTCCCTCGGCTCTCCCTTCCAGTGTGCAAGTGAACCCTAATCCCAGAAACCACAACAGAGCGTAACTTGATATACATCTTTCACAATAAAAAGAAAACAATGCAATTCCATTGTTCTCTCTGAGCCGCAGCTAATGTTGCTTTAATCCATTCATCAAACATAACAAACGTTAATTAGTACCAGCGATTTCCACCAAGAAAGAAGTTTCAAGTTACTTCTTGGCTAAGATGCATGTTAAGTCTGGAACTCAGATCCCTCTCGACAGCTCTCGCGCCATGCTGGAGATCCTGATTGGGCCGACAGTGCCATAACCCCCTTGATGAAGCGGTTCTGATAAAGGTTACGCTCTGAAAGAGCTTCTCTGGATTATGAGTCACATCTTTCCTGAACTTCAACAACAAACACATACTGTAACTGCTGCTGAAAAAGTCCTCCACTGGCTCTCCTAAAGAAACGTTTCTGAATGGGTGCATTGAAACAACAAAATGAAATAACTGGACACGGGGCCCTATTTAGCAGACACTGTACTACACTAACAATATGTGACTCATTCACAGACAAATCAAAAATAGGATTTATAAACTTACTTTAAATCTTATTTTGTATTGTTCCTTTTTTACTGTACAGAGTAAATTCTGTTGAACTTCACTTTGCAAGTTTAATAGTTAGAAAAATATATTAGCTTCTGTGATGTTCATACAAACTAGACACTGGGTAACCCATGGCCCCATTGCTGACCTTGACTGGTATAGCAATGTTTTGTTCTAAATAGCGTGCGTGAGATGAACATGGTTTGGCTGTTGTGCCACAGACCAAGCATGATTTGGTTAATCATGGGAAATCAGGGCTGAGCATGTTAATAGGTAATGGTTATTAAATAACCGTAAAAAAAAAAAAAAAAAAAAAAAAAAAACACACAACATGGTGCAACACGATCTGAACATGACTAGAACTGACAAAAATGCTAAAGATGGCATTAGCGTACTGTGTTCTTTTATTAACATTTACAACAAATGCACTCATACTAGAAGATACAATGTCAACTAACTATTAACTTCTGTAATTTGCAATAATCGTAAACTCATTTCCACCTTTATCACCACATTAACGCGGTGTTCAGAGCAGGAATCGATTTATATTTTTTTTAAAGGTCTACCACTGTGCAGTACAATGAATGTTACAGTACTAATACTGTGCAGTACGGTGCATGTGACAGTATTTATACTGTGCAGCACAGTGCATGTTACAGTATTTATACTGTGCAGCACAGTGCATGTTACAGTATTTATACTGTGCAGCACAGTGCATGTTACAGTACTAACAGTGCAGCACAGTGCATGCTACAGTACTAATTCATGCAGTACAGTGCATGTTACAGTACTAATACTGTTCAATACAATGCATGTTACTCTACTAAGACTGTGCAGCAGTGCATGTCTACAGTACATGTTACCGTACTGATACTGTGCAGTACAGGGCATGTTAGAGTACTAATTCGGGATGCACCGAATCCAGGATTCGGCCCGAATACCTACTTTTTGAGCAGGGTTCGGATTCGACCGAATATTTAGGATTCGGTGCACCGAATCCGAATCCTATATCTGCCCAGACGCACATCCATTTTAATACATCCCTCCAATGTGTGCAGTTCTTATATAAACAAAAGACACGAATCTGGTATTGAATGGAACTGTTGTATTTAATAACAAGAACACGTCTGATTAACTCTGCTGCGGCTCTCAACTCCCTAATTACTGGTGGACATGCACTAAACACACACACAGCTGCTGAATGCAACAGCCCCCGTATGCAACAGCACATTCACATCACACTTTTCAAGGAGTAAAGTTATGCAGTAAACCTGTAATATACAATAACGGCAAACTATTGTAGACTTTTGTGTTTTGTTGCTTTGTCTGTCAAACGTGTTCTATAGATACCGAGATTTAAAAAAAAAAAAAAAAAAAAAAAAACAAAAAAAAATATATATATATATAATATATATATATATATATAGATATATATATATATATATATATATATATATATATATATATGTAACTTTACAACTGTCAGATGTGCAAGACGGTGTTGAACAATATGCTTTAGTAAATAAAATTATGTTATTGTAATATGCCAATATAAGTTGATTTATTTGGGAACTGCTGTGTTTCATTAAAATATGTTTAAAACCATTTGATATGCGTTACACACATGGTGCATTTAAATCAACGTGGGTTTTATCTTGCAGGGAGATTCAGGTCACTCATGACGATAATTTTGTCCTCATAGCTCTCAGGGTTGTCAACAGACTCCAGAATCTCGGGACACTAAGCCAGGTCAGGTTTTTTAACTCACCTCTCTAAACTGCATGTATTCAACATTAAAGTGAGTGTGAATTCCTTCAGCAGTTTAGTAAATGTACTTAATTGTTTATGTGGTGGACTCGGATAGCCTCATAACAACGATTAATCGTACTGCTTGAATTTTTTTAATACAGTAAACGATATCTATTAAAACAGTGCAACACCCTTATTATACATAACTTTGCACTCACCTGCACTCTTTCATTTAACCTTGTGACAGCAGGTAAAGTTTCTATTTGTTTAATACTTCTTGCTACACAGACCCGCCCAGTCAGAGACTCACAAAGCCAATCTGCTGCTGTATAGGTCTGATTGATGGAAATGTTCCTCACAGGCATGTGTGTGCTTTTGGTAGCAACCAAACAAAACAATTCAATTAATTTAGTGATAGTTCGCACAATTCACACTCACTTTACTGAATACATTGCAGATTAGAGAGGTGAGTTACAAAACCTGACTTTCCTTAAAGTGTCTCGAGATTCTGGAGCCTGTTGGTAACCCTACTCTCGGATCAGGTGACACAGGTTGGAACGTCATTAAAGAAAATAGTGGGTTATTATGGCAAAGATGCAGCTCTCCTTTCTTGTAAAGGTAAACGGTTCCCTATTTTGACATTTCTAAGGTGGGTGGTGGGGTAAATTGTGTATGTTTCAAACTGAAATCTTATTAAGGCATATACAGTGCCGTGAAAAAAGTATTTGCCCTGTCTGATTTTCTAAATTTTTTGCATATTTTTTTTGACACCAAACGTTATCAGATCTTCAACCAAAATCTAATATTAGATAAAAGGGACCCTGCGTGAACAAATAACACACCATTTTGATACTTATTTATTAAAGAAAGTTATGCAACAACCAATGCCCCGTGTGAAAAAGTAATCGCCTCCTTTGACTCAATAACTGGTTACACCACCTTTAGCAGCAATAACTGCAAACAAACGCTTCCTGTAGTTATTGATCAGTCTCTCACAGCACTGTGGAGGAATTTTGTCCCACTTCTTCATGCAGAACTGCTTCAACTCAGTGACATTGAGGGTTTTCGGGCATAAACTGCTTGTTTCAGGTCCTGCCGCAACATCTCAATGGGGTTTAAGTCTGGACTTTGACTAGGTCATTCCAAAACTTTAAATTTCTTGTTCTTCAACCATTCTTGCTTGTTTGTTTTGGATCATTGTCTTGCTGCATGACCCTGCTGCGCTTCAACTTCAGCTCACGGACGGATGGCCTGATATTCTCCTGTAGAATTCTCTGATACAGAGCAGAATTCATGGTTCCTTCAATGATGGCAAGTTGTCCAGGTCCTGATGCAGCAAAGCATCCCCAAATCATGACACTACCACCACCATGCTTGACCGTTGGTATGAGGTTCTTACTGTGGAATGCAGTGTTTGGTTTTCGCCAGACAGAATGGGGCCCATATTGACCAAAAAGTTCCAGAACTCTTCATCCAGGTGCTTTTTGGCAAACTTGAAACGAGCATTCATGTTCTTCTTAGTGAGCAGTGGTTTCCGCCTTGCTACTCTACTATGAATCCCATTTTTGCCCAGTGTCTTTCTGATGGTGGAGTCATGAACACTCACCTTAGCCAAGGCGAGAGAGGCCTGCAGATCCCTGGATGTTGTTCTAGGGTTCTTTGTGACTTCCTGGACGATTTTACGCCCAGCTCTTGGAGAGACTTTGACAGGACGGCGACTCCTGGGAAGATTCACTACTGTCCCAAACTTTCTCCATTTGGACAATATGGCTCTGACTGTGGTTTGGTGGCGCCCCAGAGCATTAGAAATGGCTTTGTAACCCTTTCCAGACTGATGGGCATCAACAACTTCTTCAGGAATTTCTTTTGATCGTGGCATGATGTGCCTCTAGAACCTGTGTGCTGAAAACTTCACTCTGCTGGTAAGGGCCAAAGTTAGTCAGATTTATAATAGGAAGTGCTGCCCCATATCAGACCTGACTGTTAACCAAAGTATTCAAACAGCTGCATGTTTGATTACCCTGCACAGCAAACAAATGAAAGAAGGACCAAACTCAATGTGAAAAATGTCCAAAAATGCAGAAAATCAGACAGGGGGCAAATACTTTTTCACGGCACTGTATTTCCATTCGGTAATAAAAAATACTATTAAATAAAAGGCTCAAAACTATAGATTGTGTGCGTCCCTTGTAAGTAGCTGCCAGTTAGTTTTTCATTCAATAGTTTAATTCAGTTTTCTTGACAGTTTTTGTAGGTTCGGTATTCGAGTCGGTATTCGGCCAAATCCCAAAAACTTGGATTCGGTGCATCCCTAGTACTAATACTGTGCAGTACAGTGCGTGTTACAGTACTAATACTGTGCAACACAGTGCATGTTACAGTATTAATACTGTGCAGCACAGTGCATGTTACAGTTAATACTGTGCAGCACAGTGCATGTTACAGTACTAATACATGCAGTACAGTGCGAGCTACAGTACTAACACTGTGCAGTACAGGTGCCTGCAACCAACTAAAACTGGAAAAAACCCGCCAAGAAAATCTCTGCTAGATGCTGTGAATCAGTGGAATATTTGGTGCACCTTGGGGTAGCTGTGTGTAAGAAAATGCAGCTTTGACCAAAAATCTAAAGTTTAGTTGAACCTGTGTATTTAGATTACCATACTTACAGTATATGTTGCTCAATTGATTTGCATACTGTAGGCTACATGGATAAGAAAAACAGGATTCATTACATAGCATTTCCATCTCAACTCAAGGGACATAAATGGAGGTATCTGAAAGAATTAATGAAGCACAGTTACAGTATTGTTTACATTAACATCTGCTTTCATTTACCCCCATTTCCCCCAATCTGAATGTTGCCTCACCAATGCTCACAAGCACTGAAGAGCCCGCTGTCCTCCAATAAGCAGCAGATCTATGCTTAGCCTGGAAGTCTGCACTGAATACACCTGGAACCAGCGAGCTCCTACACCCTACACTCCACACAGAAGCACCTGCACTGAATACACCTGGAACCAGTGAGCTCCTACACCCTGCACTCCACTGAATACACCTGGAACCAGCGAGCTCCTACACCCTACACTCCACACAGGAGCACCTGCACTGAATACACCTGGAACCAGCGAGCTCCTACACCCTGCACTCCACTGAATACAACAGGAACCAGCACGCTCCTACACCCTGCACTCCACACTGGAGCACCTGCACTGAATACACCTGGAAAAGCGAGCTCCTACACCCTACACTCCACACAGGAGCACCTGCACTGAATACACCGAGAACCAGCGAGCTCCTAGACCCTGCACTCCACTGAATACACCTGGAATCAGCTAGCTCCTACACCCTACACTCCACACTGGAGCACCTGCACTGAATACACCTGGAAAAGCGAGCTCCTACACCCTGCACTCCACACAGGAGCACTTGCACTGAATACACCTGGAACCAGCAAGCTCCTACACCCTACACTCCACACTGGAGCACCTGCACTGAATACACCTGGAAAAGCGAGCTCCTACACCCTGCACTCCACACAGGAGCACTTGCACTGAATACACCTGGAACCAGCAAGCTCCTACACCCTGCACTCCACTGAATACACCTGGAACCAGCGTGCTCCTACACCCTACACCACACAGGAGCACCTACACTGAATACACCTGGAACCAGCGAGCTTCTACACTCTACACTCCACACAGGAGCACCTGCACTGGATATACCACTGGGGATCCCCCTCTGCTTTCATTTATACTGATCAAGACGGCTCCGTCTCTCACTGCCTTTCGCCTCCTCAAGACTTACCTGTTTAGTCTGCTCCTCCTACTATGTACTGTACTCGCCTGTCCAAAGCACCACGTCACTGGACCCTCAGCTGATGCACTATCCTTGCACTACTGCACTACTATTAAGTCATTGTGTAATTATATATGTTGTTTTAATCCTAAATTGTTTCATCTTCTCTTACTGTATCTTAATAGTATAATTTACACTTACTGTAAACTATACTGTATTTAAATATTGTTTTGCATTAACACTTGTAACTCATATTCGCCTTGGATAAGAGTCTACCAATTAAATAAATAAATATTAAAACTAGATATTGAGTCTTAAGTGCTGTATGAGCTCCACATTATGGCTCTCTTAGCTTGTTTTAAAAGAAACAAGCGCAGCCCAAATTTAAAACACGACACATTATTGAGCACAAACATACTGAACCTGTGCCACATTTCTTTGCATGGCTCTAAGAACGCCCTGGTCCTGGGTCACTGCTCTCTTAACTTTAAATGCTGGGCAGCTCTGACTAACAACAATTGTCTTCCTTCAGTCAGTGTGACTGACCCCTCCCCTTTGAAATTGTACTCTGTTTACAGTCAACGACAGGTAATGCTCATGTAAACAGAGTGGAGGCGCTGGCAGGCAAATACATGCAGTGGGGCAACATGTACTGTCGACACATGCGTGGATAGAGCAGCAGTGTGCATCTCTGGTTGATAAGCTAACAAATGCTAACCAGGGTCAAGAAAGCACTGCTTGACCCACAGCACACAGACATTCTCATGAGTCCCTCCATTCCCAGCCACTGCTCTTTTTGTTTCCTAGACAGTAATCTGGACAATTGACAGGGACGTGCACTCATTTATTTCGAACGATTGGCTGATCAAACATTCAGGAAACAATCAAGTCTGTGAATGATGGCACAGTTTGCACTTAAGCAGAACTCTCTGTCTGTGATTGGACTACTAATCCTGTGAATCAAGAGCTACCTGTTAATGTGGATTCAATTAGAATACAGTTGATCTTACACTGACATTATTGGAATGGAACTTGCATTTGACTCTTTCTTCCACACAGAATGTGTTATTCAGATGGTTATTCTGGACTCTTAAAGATCAGTCAAAGTAAAGCCACAGGCAAGGCCAGGATTGTGGGGCGCTACCCAGAGATTTGCCCTCCCATCCTGTCTGTTTTGCCAAACCTGGGGAAAGGTGGGATGGTGTGTATATAGATACGTTATACTTTTTTTTTCCTGTTATTAAATTATAAAAACTGTACAAGGTGTATAACCAATGAGACATTTCCTGCAGGCAACCTTTATAGAGCATGTCGTTCTAACAACAACACTAGTGCAGAGGACAGAGAGCAACACAAGGCAAAAGAATGGCTCCTTGTCAAAAAACGTTTTTTTTTTTTTTTTTTTTTTTTTTTTTTTTAAAGACAACAGAGAATTGACTCAAATCACACATACCTGCACCATAGTGACCACGTGGCATGGGTTCAGCAGGTAGATCAAAGTCTTGGTGGCAAATTTAAACCCGAGCTCCACGCCGAAGGTGAGACACAGCGCTACCAGAAGCAGGTTCTTTCCGAAGCTTTCCTCTTTCTTGTGTTCACACGCCGCCTTGGTCATTTCTTTCAGTTCTTTACTCTGCTGGACTTTCCTCAGCGCTATTAGGATTTCTATGGCGGATGCCAAGATGATAACAACGCTCTCGCCAAGCCGCTGGTTGAATGAGAGAAACGCCGCGCATTCGGGCCCCCCATTTCCCTCAAACTTGGGGTCTACGCCCCCGTAGACCCAATCCAACAGGGTGTAGATGGTATATCTGCTCATGTTCTGCTTCTCGTCTTGAAGATGTGCACAAGACAGCAGGGATGCTATTTCATTAACTTCCTGGCGAATCATCAACTGTTTTTTGTTTTTTTAATTATTCTGGTATCGTGGTAAAAACAGCCACACACTAACGGTTTGAATTAAAATTGACCATTTAAATTGGACTGTCCAAACTTAGATTTTGATGGTGGGAAAAAGACACACGTGTTGTACAAAACGTTACGGTACGGTAGTGTTATTTACTGTAAATATAAAAACACAACAACAAATTATCTATCTATCTATCTATCTATCTATATATATATCTATCTATCTATTTGTAATTCAAGCAGATATAACATATAAGCCAAGCAACCTTAAGCAATATAATTATTGCACGAGAAGAATTACGGTCTCCACGTTATCAGAAATGTACAAATATTACTCTGGATCAATACATAAATAATAAATATAGGTACTGCACGGTCTAGCAGAACGTGGCTGATGTAAATCAAGTTCAAACCACAAAGTGAAGAAATGGTAACAGAAAAGGCCCTAGGTTTGAAGTCCGACCTTAATTAACACAATGTTGTGGTACACAGTGCAAATGATCGAGAGACCACTTCAGCGCGTTTAATGATGCCTGACAAATCCATGGTCACCTATTAATGTGTCAGTACACCGCCACTATCATCTCGGTACTTTCCCACCAGTCTGTCCTACCGGAACAACGAAGTAAATACGAATTGTCTTGTTCAGTTTCTTCCCGCATGCATATTCATAAACCCCTTGCCGAAATGGACAAAGGATAACCTGATTGGATAACTCGGGTTACTGAGCCCGCCTCTTACACATGTTAACTGTTTGATTACTGGTTATTTTGTTACGGTATTACGTTTGACTATTACGTTATGCATTTAGAATTATGTTAAATGTCCCTTAGAATTCGATGCTGAACGCCTCGTCGTTTTGTTGAACTGCAGGGTCAGAATGGAGGATTTACTGGTTAAATTAAACCAGTAAAACTAATATATATCCTATCTGACTGTGAGTGAACTCTGTTTTATTTGTTCAGTTTTATCAGTATTATTATTAAATGCCCGATGTACCGCACTATCAAACAGGACGGCACTATAGTATCGTGCTTATGGGAAATGGAAAGTTTGGGTGTATAGACTGTATATACAAATTAATTTTTAGTAGACAGGGGCTAGGGATTGGGGACCGTGTATACAAAATGAGTGAGTCTCAGACCTTACTTATATATATATATATATATATATATATATATATATATATATATATATATATATATATATATTGGTATCCCTGAATAGATATCGTCTCCTCCTTAAAAAAAAAATGCTAAGGATTGTAATGAGCAATCCGTCTCGCAAGTTCACTGGTACTAAATATGAATAATTTACTAACAATGGCGAATGACTGTGTGGAGCATTTGTTCTCTATTTGACCCAAAAACTGATTTTCCTGAGTGGTGAGAGTCAAGACTGGTACAATATTCAATGCAGTGTTGTCCTTGGCAGTCCGGAGCCAGAACCCTGTTGAAGTGGAAATGCCATACCCAGTCAACCAGCAGTGGTAGTGAGTGGATCATGTGTTGGATGCCACAGCTCCTGTGGGACAGACTGCTCATTAAAATCTTTTCATATTTTTAAAGAAACGACTTTCTACTCTGGGATACCAGTATATATTTAGTTAGAAATGAAAAATACAATCCCCACCCCAGTCTTGCTGTAAACCATTTGTTGTTGCCGTAATTTACCCTTTCGAAAACCTTGCTGTAGGTGTGTTTATGGCAATACAGTAATCAATACGGTAATCAATATTTAACGTTTCTGAAACTGAGCTAAACTTGTGGAAATCGTAGCATCTACCCAGCTCTAACAGTTATACTGTGTAAAAAAAATAATAACCGTACCAAAGCAGCAGGCCCTGGAGGTTACGCTAAACAACGCCTCCCTGAGCACACACACGGTGTGTCTCTGTAGTGGTAATTGTACTCAAGCAAAGCATTTCTGCCAGACCCCACTTTTCTTTGTTTGAAAGCAGTCTGTCCCGCCCTCGGGTGCCCATTGGTTTAGTTGAAAGCAGTCTGCTCCGATATCGCGTACTCATCGGTTTAGTTGAAAGCAGTCTGCCCCGCCCTTGTATGTAGATTACTGAGCATGCTGATTACGTTAACCAGCAGTTTAGTATAATGTGTTGTTTCTTGTGTGTTAACAATGGCAAGTATTGTCCTGCTTTTCATTTCACTGGGCTATGTGATGTCAAAGCACACTGCATGTAATGAATAACAGGACCGTCCTTTAAACGTATTATTTTTGTTTTAAATTTGAAATGACCTCATATAGTCATTGTTAAATCACCCGTTCTGCTAGATTGCTCAGATATCAACATAAAGGTATACTAAAACAAAACCTCATCTCATTTAGCTACAGTAACATCTTTAAAAGTGCTTTTAAACCCATTTCAATGATCGACATGGAGTTGATAATAAGTGGAGCTGTGATGTTCGATGGACATTTCTTGTTGACTTTTTTATTAGTTAAGAAATAGGTTACAATATATTAAATCGCATTTAAAAAAATATACATAATTAGTTTTTCCTGGTTAAAGAACTTAAAAAACACAATTTATTGGAGAGTTGGGCTTTGGCTCCTCCTATTGGTAATGATGTGTTATTTAAAAGTAATTTTGTAGTTTAGAGGCGACAACGCGAGATTCTGAGCAAGGTTTTTCACTCTTGTAATTGGTACTTCCGATTAAAAATAGATTTTTAATTAAATATTTTTTCACGGAACGAGACCTCCATCTTTATCCTTTTTTTTTGTTCAATCCAATCTGTTGAAAGACAGTCTAAAAGAGGACACAAACAAGACACTACACTATTTAAAAACACCTAAAATGGTGCTCAAGCTAGTCCCCATTGTATCTTGTTAACAAGGCCATTTTGGAAGCATATGATAAAAGACTGTCACTTATTTTACGCACATAAAACAGCCAGGTGGAAACACAATACTGGAGCTTACATCAGTATAAAATGTCATTGCAACAGATGACCACCATGGAGTGGTCTCTTCACCCATTCCTCTGTCTGTCAGGAACTTCTATAAAGCAACGTCAGTGTAGAGCAGAGATCAGCAGCTTTGTTCCAACCTTGTTCCAAATTGTTTAATTTAACCAGTAAATCCTCCATTCTGACCCTGCAGTTCATTGTCTCATTCCACCTGATAAATCAGGAATGGAATGGCGCTCCAGGACTATGATTGGACACCCTTGGTGTAGAGGTAGTGAATGAGGATCGAACCCTGGGCAGTGTTTTTTCCATGTGCTTGTAAACTAATTAATTACGAAATGAAAAACAATTGTCAGTGAGGAATCAGAATTTATATACAAACAAACCAGCTTAATATCACTCCACCTCAGCTTATTATCAGCACATTGCAATGTCCTGCTTAATACCATTCCACCTCAGCTTATTATCAGCACATTGCAATGTCCTGCTTAATACCATTCCACCTCAGCTTATTATCAGCACATTGCAATGTCCTGCTTAATACCATTCCACCTCAGCTTATTATCAGCACATTGCAATGTCCTGCTTAATACCATTCCACCTCAGCTTATTATCAGCACATTGCAATGTCCCCAACACAATATACATGCTAATGGGAGTACATAGGGACCTAACTTTACTGCAGGTAATATCATTCACATGTATCAGTCACACAGTCGTTTTATGTCTATCTTTACAGTTTTGTAAATGCACAGTACAGAGGACTATATATTGAAAGGAAATGGTATTAATGAACACAGTTGTATTTAATGCTATACCTAGTGCAATCTCCACAGCAGAACAGGCCTATTTGTTGCATCTGTTTTATTGCATTTCACCAGGTTATTGCTGAACTGCTGATAAAGTCAATACAGTCACCTTTTTTGCTCATTCCTGTGAAATGAGTATTACAAGATATTTGACTGAAGATGTTATATCAGGATCATGTGCTTACTAGAAATCAAATTGGACAAAAAGAAGCCCATGTACAAGTAATCTTTTCAGAGTCTAACCTGGTAGTGGTTTGACAGTGCTCTTAATAAAAAAAAAACGACATGTTTATCATACATTGTTTTGCTTGATATTTAATATCTTCAGATCAGCCACTTGACCCTGCCTGAATCACAAGCATGATGTTAGCATGTGCAATGTCAAGGATGTCATTCTGTAGTATAAGATGCTGCAGAAAACCTTGACAGCAACGTGTCCTCATTATTAACCCGTACATGTGCAATCTTCTGTCATAGCAACTGAAGCATGGGCTCATTGCAATGGGGCGTCTAACATAAACCTGAAGGTAAAAAAACGGGACAGGATTAGAGCCTTGTGACACTCTCCTTGAGAAATACTGTACAAGTAAACTCTTGATGACATGGGTTCATTGATACTTTACTCGTGTTCTAAAACTTCCATATATAGCGTATATATATATATATATATATATATATATATATATATATATATATATATATATATATATATATATATATATACACACACACACACACACACACACACACACACACACACACACACACACACACACACACACACACACACACACACACACACATACACAGTGGTTTGCAGAAGTATTCACCCCCTACCAATAATGTCACATTTTGTTGAATTACAAATAATGTATGCCCAGTTTTTCAAACAAGCTTCTTTTATTCAAAGCTGTAGTGGTTAATGACCACTGTTATATGAGGAGGAGGTTAAATGTCAGCAAAACTTGCAAAGAAAATGTACAAAATGAAATTTACTGGTTGCATAAGCATTCAGCCCCTTAAGTCAATATTTGATAGAAGCACCTTGTGTAGCAATTACTGCTATGAGTCTTTTTGGATAGGTCTCTACTAGCTTTGCACAGTAGGATGGTGAAATTTTTGCCCATTCTTCACAGGAAAATTGTTCCAGTTCTGGTAAGTTTATTAGGGATCGTCGATGGACTGCAATCTTCAAGTCTCGCCATAAATTTCTGATTGGATTCAAGTCAGGACTTTGACTAGGCCACTCAAGAACACGAATTCTCTTCCTCTTCAACCACTCCAGTGTAGCTTTGGCTTTGTGCTTCGGGTCATTGTCCTGCTGAAATGTGAATTTCCTCCCCAGTTTCAGTCTTGTCTTACTCAAACAGATTTTCCTCAAGGATTTGTCTGTACTTTGCACCATCCATTCTCCCCTCTATCCTGACAAGCTTCCCAGTCCCTGCTGAAGAGAAGCATCCCCATAACATGATTCTGCCAACACCATGCTTGACAGTTGTGATGGTGTTGAGTGCATGATGTGCAGTGTTGGGCTTGTACCAGACATAAGGACTTGGAATTTAAACTGAAAAGTTATATTTTTGTCTTGTCTGACCACAAAACTTTTTTCCACATGTCTGTAGTATCACCTACATGCTTTAAGATGAGGCTATTTGAGTAATGGCTTCTTTCTTGCCACTCGTCCATACAGGCCAGCTTTGTGTAGGGACCGGCTTATTGTTGATGTGTGAACACTGACTCCCATCTCAGACACAGAACTTTGCAGCTCTCTCAAGATCATTGTTGGTTTCAAAGTGACATCCCGAAAATTTCCTGCTTGTCCGGCTGCTCAGTTTGAGATGGCGACCTGATCTGGGTAGTGTCTGGGTGGTATGATGCATCTTCCACTTCTTAATGATGGACTTCACTGTGCTGAGAAGGACAATCAGAGCCTTTGAAATGTTCTTGTACCCTTCTCCTGTTCTGTGCCTCTCTACCACTTTATCCCTGACTTGGTTCGAAAACGCTTGGTCTTCATGGTTGCTTTGTTGGATCTCTATGTGAGTTGCAGTTTGAAAGTCTTTATATACCTGAGTGAAATTATTTACAAGTTAAACCACTTTGTACACACAGACTGAAACCATTGTGACCTTTCAAACAAATCATTTGCACCTGAGCTGATTTAGAGCTGCAGTAGCAAAGGGGTTGAATACTTCTGCAATTGAGATTAATCTGTTTTTATCTGTAAATCTTACTTATTTCTATTCTATATGCATTTTTTTTTTATCAATGTGGAATAGTTTATGTAGATTCTACATATACCTTCAGGTATACGTTCGTCTGCAAACCACTGTGTGTGTGTGTGTGTGTGTGTGTGTGTGTGTGTGTGTATATATGTGTGTGTGTGTGTGTGTGTGTATATATGTGAATATATGTGTGTGTGTGTGTGTGTGTGTGTGTGTGTGTGTGTGTGTGTGTGTATATATATATATATATATATATATATATATATATATATATATATATATATATATATATATATATATATATATAAATGCACTTAGTTCAATTCATATTGGCCGGCACTTTACTTAAACACAACGCATGACAATATAGAGTTAATATTAATATCCTATAAAAATGAAGATAGTATGATGGGTTATTCATACACGTCAATGTTAATAAGATAAGTTGATGCCTTATCCCACAATGTTTTTAAAATTCTCCAGCTTGTTATTTAAAGAATAGTAGTTTTTGTCCATGTTTATATTATTATCTAACTGTTCGTGCTTCCATAGTTGTAGATCAAGTGGCTTGGAGTCTTTCCATTGTTAAATTTGCAGACACAAAAATAGAAGGAGTGGCAAACATCATTGCAGCAACAAAGGTCATTCAAAATGATCTAGACAGTATTCAGATAATATAGAAAAGTATAAGGTAATACATGCAGGCAATACAAACGTCCTTCATAAATACCATATGGGAGATACTGAAATTGAAAAAGGAATCTATGAAAAAGATCTAGGAGTTTATGCTGACTCAGAAATGTGGGGAAGCTATAAAAAATGCCAACAAAATGGTCGGATATATAATGAAAAGAGTTGAATTTAAATCAAGGGAAGTAATGTTAAAATTTTACAATGCATTAGTAAGACCTCATCTAGAATACTGTGCTCAGTTCTGGTCACCTCGCTACAAAAAGGATATTGCTTTTAGAAAGACTGCAAAGAAGAGCGGCCAGAATTATTCCTGGTTTAAAAGGCAGACAGGCTAAAAGAATTGAATCTATTCAGTCTTGAACAAAGAAAGCTATGCTGCGACCTGATTCAAGCATTCAAAATTCTAAAAGGTATTGACAATGTCGACCCAGGGGACCTGAAAAAACAAACAAGGACCATGGGTCACAAATGGAGATTAGACAAAGGAGCATTCAGAACAGAAAATAGGAGGCACTTTTTTTCTCAGAGAATTGTGAGGGTATGGAACCAACTCCCCAGTAATGTTGTTGAAGCTGACACCCTGGGATCCTTCAAGAAGCTGCTTGATGAGATTCTGGGATCAATAAGCTACTAACAATCAAACAAGCAAGATGGGCCGAATGGCCTCCTCTTTTCTTATGTTCTTAAAAAACAGACCTAGCTTCAATACTGGATCAACAGCAAACCAAAGCAACTTCAAATCGTTTTTAATGTTTGTTTTTTTTCCCTATTTTACCAGTCAAAATAGTTAACACTCTGACTAGTCCTACCCAGGCAGTTTTTAAACTCAGCCTAATAGTAGAAAATCTGGCGACTCCACAAATAAAGATATTTACAGCAGCAGTAGTTACTTAGTAAATACATGTGTACTTACACATATTTATGATGCTAGTATGCATAGTTACAATGTTCTTAATGTGTAAATCTTTTTGCATGATATAACACTAATCCTAAACCTTACCCTATCTGATACAATTGTGTACTTACATATATCACGCTAAAAAAATTTACCCATTAAGCACATCGTACTATGCATAATAACATTGTAATTATGCATAAGTATACAAGTGTTTACTATGTAACTACTATATAAATACAAAATAATTAGAGAAATTTATGTAAAGTGTTACCCTACTTACAAATGAGTGAGATGGGGGGGGGGGGGGGGGGGGGGGTTGGTATCCTAACTGAAATGCTGAAATGAAACTTTTGATAAGATGTCTCTATTCAGCAGGGCGGTGTGCCATCAGTTTTAGCTACACGTTTCCTTTTCCAGTACTGCACTTGCACTGCCTTTTTATCGCAGTAGGGCACAGTGCACATACCAGACATCCTCCCTCCCCAACAGGGATTAGTAGCAGGTCTGGAGAAAGAGTTATGCTCATATTTACAGGCATTACATTTATAGAAGGGCAAAAGGATAATCGCAGAAACAAAACTAGTTTATAAATCACGTGCAACTCAAATGAATTGGAGTTGAAACTCAGGTGTCTAATATTTGAAGACATGTGCGATGTGCGCTCTGATTGGTGTACCTAATGATGACAGCACATCACTTATGTACTGTACAATGCTGCCTGGTACCTAATCATGTCCTGTGCTGTATGTCTAAGTACTCATGTGAAATTGACCAGGAACAAGGAAGCAGCAGCAGCATTGGTTAATCTATAGTGTTGTATTAGAAATCCCAGTAAGAAAATGAGAGACCGTTAATAATGCTGTAACCAGTGCTGATGAGAGGAACAAACATGGACTTAAAGCCTTTGTTAGCTCTTATTTAAAGCAAAACAGATTTGTAAAATCCCAGGTTAGAGAAGCCAGAAGCTAGTAACAGAACAGAACGTTGTGAGCCCAGGGTTATATAAACACAGCAATACAATAAACACATTCTGATAAATGACAAAAGCTAGCAGGCTGTCAAAACATGTAGAAAAGTTTTGACAGCTCCTAGATTAAAACAGAACACAGCGACTGCCAAATTCAACAAGCTGAGTTACTGAAAACGTCTGTTAAACTGCTATTATCTTTTGGGAAACCAAAGGAGGGAAGAGCAGCTAACAGCTTTCTGGATAACACAGAATAGTGTATAAACATCTAGGCTCCAGGGTTCCAGTATCTCTGACAAACATGCAGGCTATTGGAGTTTTATGAGAAATATATGCAGTGAAAGTCAGACCTACTGTAGGACTTGGGAGACTCTTCATTTTACAGTTGAGATGTTACTGTTAATCAAAGTGATAACAGATTTGAATAATTTATACTGTTTATTCACTTAACTATGATATACAGCACTGGCCACAGGTTTTGCATCGACCTGTAGAATTAACTAATTTTGCTTCATAAAGTCGGAAATGAAACCTGCTAAATAATGTTACTGCAAGCTGTTCGAAAGTGGCTCGAAAGCCTCAGGGTCATCCTTCGCTATTATTTTCATAGCCCGTGCCCTTGGGATCATCATCATGGGTGCCGTTGGCACCACGGTTTGGATCGCCAGACCAAACTTTTCCAGTAATGGCATGTACAGCTCCTCTCTCCATCTCTCCGCAGCCTCCTGTATGCTGTCCAGCGCCTGCAGCAGCGGTGAAACTGCTGCGTGATACATAATCCATGTTCTGACACCACTTGTGGCAAAGTGGTTTATTGTAGACAGGTGTAGGGGTGATGCAGTGTGTGAAAGAAGCAGACAGAGATAATTATAATCCAGTTTAGAAATGTTTTATTATCTTTCCAGGTCTGGTGACCAAACAATAATTCCAGGCAATACACAGCTATATGTATTTGTGACAGGTTGTCACGGACCAGGAAAAGAAACAGAGTGGTGAGTGAGTTGAACTGAATGAAATGCGGGGCTGCACGGTTTATTAAACATGGCAAAATAAAAGGGTTGAACAAACACAAAAACACTTTGTAAAATAAAACGGCACAGTAGCCAAAATGAACAGACACAAACAAACAGACAGACAAACGAACGGATGAATATGTAAATAAGAATTGTGCTGGTGCTTCCAGTGTGCAAGAGAAATTGTTATTTTAAATTAGCTCTCCTTTCTCTCTCACCCGTTCTCTTACCGAATGGAATGGAATTGGTGGTTTACCCCCCCCCCCCCCCCCCCCCCCCCCCCCCAGTAGGCAGTTCCCTTGTGGGGCTCTGGCCACAGTACTTCCTACAGTAAAAATGCTGCCATGAGAGCAGGTCTCCTGATCTCCCCCAAGATCTCCTTCATCGAAACTGCTGCTGGGGTTGGTGGTCTCTGGGCCTGCTCCCCCCTCTTCACAACCAGTGGCTGCCTAACTTACAGTGGAAAGGCTGTCAGCTTACTGACTAGCAGCAGAGCCATTAATGGATTTCTGGCTGGCTCTTCCAGCCCCAGGACGGCATCCTTGGATGGTGTCGTGCAGGCATCCCCGAGCAAGGACGTGGAGGCATCCTTGGATGGTGTCGTGCAGGCATCCCCGAGCAAGGACGTGGAGGCATCCTTGGACGGTGTCGTGCAGGCATCCCCGTGCAATGACGTGAAGGCATCCTTGGGTTGTGTCATGCAGACATCCCCGAGCGATGACTTGCGGGGAGTCAGGAAAAGCTGGGGTGCGGGTTTTGGCTTTCTTCGCGGCCACTGCGGCCAGGTGGTTCTCCCAGTGCTTCCAGTTCTCCCAGTGCCTATGCAGGGGCTGCTGAGGACCGCCAGCATCACGTCCTGGTCCTTCCTCTAATGGTAGGGGGAACCAACAGGTATTCACCCTCTGCTGGTGGAGGTGGGAGCGGCAAGCAGTCCTCCCACGTTGGCTGAGGTGGAACCAGCAGGTATTCACCCTCTGCTGGTGGAGGTGGCAGAGGCAGAGGCAGCTGGTGCAGCTCTCCCTCACTTGCAGGGGACTGGTGCGGCTCTCCCTCACTTGCAGGGGACAGGTGCAGCTCTCCTGCTCACTCTGGGGACAGCAGTGGGACCTCTCCCTCTGACTCGGGAGGCAAAACCAGCAGGTATTCTTCTGCTGTTGGTGGAGATGGGGACAGCAGGTATTCTTCCTCTGCTGGTGGAGATGGGGACAGCAGGCATTCTTCCTCTGTTGGCCAAGATGGGAACAGCTGCCTCTTGGGCTTTGGATTTCCACGGTCCCCTGTCTGGGCGCTGGACACTCAAGGGCCCCCCATCTGGGTGCTGGAGGCTCACAGTCCCCCCGTCTCAGGGCCTTCAGGCAAAACCACTCCTCCGCATTCTCCAGCTCTCCATGATTGAAGACCTTTAAAAAGAGAGGGTCTTCATATGGGCACACATCCTGGAGGTGCCCATACTCCATGCAGAAGACACACCATGGAGCTCCTCCTTCTTTCAGCTCCTCTTGGTGATTATGCCATGGCTGGCTTTCTTTCTCCTATACAATTTAAATAAAAAAACACACTTCCCTCCTTCCTGGTCCGGCTCCTGGAGGCGTTGTTTATCCCATGCAGGACATCATATGTGACAGGATGGTTGCAGTCCGCAGGTGCGTGGTGATGTCAAGGACCAGGAAAAGAAACAGAGTGGTGAGTGAGTTGAACTGAATGAAATGCGCTGCTGCACGGTTTATTAAACACAGCAAAATAAAAGGGTCGAACAAACACAAAAACAAAAACACTTGCAAAATAAAATGGCATAGTAGCCTAAATGAACAGACAATAAACAGACAGACAAATGAGCGGATGAACACATAAATAAGTACTGCTCTAGTGCTTCCAGCATGCAATAGCAATTGTTATTTTAAATTAACTCTCCTTTCTCTCTCACCCGTCCTCCACTTCCCGAACACACAACCAGTGAGTGAAAACACGTTGCTTTTATACAGCTGTACCGAGGCTTGATTGCTAATAAATCATTCTATTGGAGTCTCGGTACAACTGCAAGTGAATTAATTTAGTGCAATTTCCCGTGCTCACATATTATTACAGTTTAGAAGTGCTGTGCAAGCCTCGTGCCTAAATACAAATATAAATTTTAAATCACTCGTGCTACAGACCCATTTATATCCTGTGCACCAATACCTATACACTAACATTAACACACCACATACAACATATAAACACACAAATACGCACGGGAGTGGGGCACATTGCCACAGAATTGCACTGTTTAATAATAACGGGTTGCAGTCCCAAATAATATACAAACACGGTCACCAGTGATAAAGTTTATATTTATGACAAAAGTGCAGTGTTGTGCGGTTTCATGCTGGCCCCTGGCAACAGCTCCGGAACTGTGCTAACTGCATGATAACGTAGAAGACTAGAGAATTATAAACAAACAAAAACACAACACTCACGATTTCTGGCAACAATACACCTTTTCTGTCCTTCTGGCTTTTACTCACTACAAACCAAATACGAAGGAACAGATTAGATTCTCCGTCCCCCTTATATGCTGTCATGCATGACTCCTTGGTAAACAAATGCAGCTGCCTTTACAATCTGCGGCTGCTACATTGTTTCCCTTCCAGGTCAATACATTCTTGCAACGGAGTCTCGCCTTTTTTTCCAGACTGACCGACTTCCCGACCCAGGGAAAGAACGGTCAAGCCAGCCCGTCAAAAGAACTCTGTCCTCGCTTAGTACCCTCACAGGTCGGATGGGAGATTTACAACCAAGGTTCATTGTATTTCTGTCACAGGGTATTAGAACACAGAACAAAGACTTGACCGGTTAAGGTTACAGGTTACAATCTTTCCTCCAAACGGATCACTAATCTGAACAGAGTGGACGAGAGTGGACTTGTAACGGGCAGTGTCGTGTGATGTATTACAGGATAAAAGCTTAGCCCAGCCTCCACCCAGTTACATACTGTACTAGAAACTACACTAACATTGGTGGGCCAAAATGGCCTGTGCCTTTTTGATGTTCTTATGAAAACACTACAAAATAGCACCTCTGCAATAGTTATTTTATAAGCTTACCCAGTTGAAATGTAGCGATAGCACTAATATGGTTCACTGTAAATATTTAACTAGGTGTGATGATCTTACACCTAGTTAATTTTTTATTTTCTTGATGTTTAATTTACAATAAACATCAAGTACAGGTGTTACAGACTCCTAGACATTTATCAAAACGGTACAGGACATTCCAGGGATAATCAAGGCTTTAAACTTTTTTTTTTTTTCTCTCATTAGCACAGAAATAGTATCCCTGTCTGTGGCAAGGCGTAAGCCCTGCACATGGTGAAATATATAGTTTATTGTATGTTTTTGGGTTAATTGTTAATATATTGATTTAATTAATTGTTTAGCTGCTGTGGTGCTCTGCTGGGGAGGATTACCCGTCTGCTTGAAGCAGCAGCTGAAAGCAATCAGCTGTTCCAGCAGGTGGGTGGACGTGTCTCAGCGGAGCGTCAGCATAAAAGCATGGCGATCACTGTGATCGGGGCTGCTGCAAGGCCTACCGTTTTCACGGCCCCTTTGATTTATAGTTTGTGGTATTGTGTTTTATTTTGCACTTATTGTACACCTTGCTGTATTAGTCCTCTGTGCGTTACCATCGCTGGTAATGTCACATGACCACCTTTATTTTACTTTCGTTTTCTGTTTGTGTTAATAAACCCTGTGCGCCTGTGGCGTTTTAACATCAACACCATGTGTGTCTCTCTGTGTGCATGAACAGTGCCTACCCACGTACGTAACACGAGTAAGACCCTGTCAGTGTCCCTGATTTGTTTTCTCTTTGTTTTGGGCGAAGCGTATTTGTCTACACTGTACTGGACAATTACTTCCTTTGCAGTAAGCGATGCAGGGTTCTAATGAATGTACAGTGGGTGACAGGATAACCAGCTTCACCAGAGTCGATGAGGACATACAATCTGGGAACAGGTGAATAATCCAGCCTCACCAGTGTCTAAGAGGACATACAATCTGGGAACAGGCAGATACCCTCCCCTGAAGCTGGGTTAACTGGTGACAGCTTTTCTATTTGTACTTGAATACATGCTTGTTTGCTTGTTTGCTTTTATTTTTTTGCAAGCTGAGGTTGCTGGGATCTAATTTGTAACCTAATCAAGATTCAAACCCAGGCCTCCAGCACAGATTTGTGTATCATGTTTAAACACTATTGCACCATGTTTTTTCCATAATTAAAACATGAATTATTATTATGGTCAGCCCTGATTTCCAATGGCGAACCAATACCAGGCCATGCTTGGTGTGGCACCATGGAAACCAGTCATTGCTACTGCATACCATGAGTGACCAGGAAACAATCATGGAATGGAGTGGTAACATTGTTTTCTCCATGCCGGGGAGACGTGAAACATGGCTGTGTTGCTCATATACCAAGCATGTGCTGGCAAACATAATCTGAGCATTTTACAAATTAATTGTTTAATTTGGAGGAAAAAATTCAAAAACAAAAAACATAATACAGGTATCTGAGTATTACTACAATAAACCACAGTGTGATGCAATGGTCAAGGTACAGTGACATTGATACCATATGAGAACACTCTGGATACCCGTGCATTACCAGTGAGACAGGGCTTGCTATAGACTCTTCAATAGGAGGGCAGTGACTCACGTGACACAGCAGAGACATGCAATGAAAACCACACAGATAGGAACTGCGATGATGGCCGAGCGAGGAATCCCAGCTTTGTAATGTTCGTATGTGTCGAAAAGGCTTTGCCTTACTCCTCTTTTATCCCTAGAAAAAGCTACAACACAACAGTGATTCAAATAAATGTCCAGCACAGACAGGCAAAGCAAGGGCTTTATACACAACCAACCCTGTTCTAATCTGAAGCAAGTTCAAAGGCAAATTTCCTGAGAATGGAAACATTGTAACAGTGTCAAACCAGCATGACACTATACCTTAGGATGACATTTTAATGATAGTGCCACTGTACTTATATAGTGACTTTTAAAAAGTATAAAATAGCAGAAACAACAATACCAATATGATCTACTGAACACTGCATAGAAACAAACAAACACCAGTGATCAGTCTCATTGTTAGTTTTGTTATTTGGTACTTTTTAAACAAAGTAGAAGTCCAGTTCAGGCAGTTTATTGCTAGATTACTGAAATAATTGTATTCCTCTCTGAATGGAGTTTTCTAAAGTAAAAATGTTCCCTCGGTTCAGAATAGGACCAATTGAATGTTATACTTTCAGGTAAAAAGTATATATGCATTGGACATTGTCACATTGAGCACTGTTGGATATGCCAAGGCAGTGTCCTCCAGGGCCCAGTTTACTCTATACAGTGCCTTCATCCTCTTTATGGGTGACTGTTGATCCTGCCAGATTCCTGCTTTTCGTCCATATTTAATATCATACAACACGTGTCTATGTTTTTACACCGCTGACCCGATTTCATCTCAGAATCTGTTTCTTGCATTATTCAAATCCAACGACAGAACGACTGGATGAATTACACTGTTCCAAATCGTGCTGCTTTGCCAAGCAGTCATTCTCAGAATTCAGCTGTTTAATTTAGGTTTTCTATAATTGTAATGGTATTAAAACAGAATACGCCTTGAGTACTCATAGGGTGTTGTGGTTATTTCACTGAGAAAAAAACCCCACGGACATCCTCATTTGTGTGATAACTACTGCACTTCAAGAATGCTTAATCTGCATTCTCTGGGATATCTGTGAACTGGTCAAGTCATTTTTAATCAACCTCAGTGATACAAAACAAACAGTAAATATCCCTTACCTAGATTGATATGATAGCTACCAGTAAGAATGTTATTTTCCTTCGCTGGCTGGGGTGGCATTACATTTCTTTCTGGGTTTGCTTCCCCTTGCAGTCTGTTTATTTGCATGTCCAGAAGCCTCTGAATCAGGTAGGACTGTGAACCACACTTTTTGCACAAACCCATCCCTCTGCATTTGGCTTTGGGCAAAGTCAAAATAACAACAAGCAAACCCAACTTTAAGGCAGATCTCATGACTAAATCCATATGCAGTATGGGCTCTTCCTCTTAAGCTTTGTGACCTCATCAATACACTTTGTGACATCATCTTGAAGCTTTGTGACCAGATATAAACAATGGGGTGCGGCAGTGATGATGTCAGTTACCCATTTCCCTTAGTGATTGTTATTACATAGGTCAAACGGTAACACTTTAGTTTAGGTATCAGAGATACGTGCTTATAAATAATCTATAAACATGTTATTCATTATGCTATTAAAAATGATAGAACATGAATAGAAATAAGATTATTAAACACCTTTGTCATTGTTTTTTGTGCTATTGTTTATAATCGCTTATAACGGATATAGTCTTTTCAGGTCTGTTTGTCTTTCTATGCCCGTCTGTCTGTCTGCCAGTCTTTATATGTCTGTCTTGCCAATTGTATGGGGTTGCTTTGTTTTTGCAATACAGTTATTATACACTTTTGCCATTGTTTTGTTTTTGCTATTGTTTATAACCACTTATAACGGATCCTTAAACTAAATTGTTACTGGTCAAATTTACATTGGATAAAACCATCTTCAATCTAAAATTAGTTCAAATAAAATGTATGTATGCATATGAAAACAATATATAGCGCTGGCTCTTACTTCTATAAAGCTGAGGGAACATGAAGCCACTTTGTGGCTTGGAACTTGGTTTCAGGAGACTAGGCCACTGCATGGCACACAAGGGGAGATTTAGGATTTGATATAGCAAAGTTGTCACAAAGTTAAGAACATAAGAACATAAGAAAGTTTACAAACGAGAGGAGGCCATTCGGCCCATCTTGCTCGTTTGGTTGTTAGTAGCTTATTGATCCCAAAATCTCATCAAGCAGCTTCTTGAAGGATCCCAGGGTGTCAGCTTCAACAACATTACTGGGGAGTTGATTCCAGACCCTCACAATTCTCTGTGTAAAAAAGTGTCTCCTATTTTCTGTTCTGAATGCCCCTTTTTCTAAACTCCATTTGTGACCCCTGGTCCTTGTTTCTTTTTTCAGGCTGAAAAAGTCCCTTGGGTCGACACTGTCAATACCTTTTAGAATTTTGAATGCTTGAATTAGGTCGCCACGTAGTCTTCTTTGTTCAAGACTGAACAGATTCAATTCTTTTAGCCTGTCTGCATATGACATGCCTTTTAAGCCCGGAATAATTCTGGTCGCTCTTCTTTGCACTCTTTCTAGAGCAGCAATATCTTTTTTATAGCGAGGTGACCAGAACTGAACACAATATTCAAGATGAGGTCATACTAGTGCATTGTACAGTTTTAACATTACTTCCCTTGATTTAAATTCAACACTTTTCACAATGTATCCGAGCATCTTGTTGGCCTTTTTTATAGCTTCCCCACATTGTCTAGATGAAGACATTTCTGAGTCAACAAAAACTCCTAGGTCTTTTTCATAGATTCCTTCTCCAATTTCAATATCTCCCATATGATATTTATAATGTACATTTTTATTTCCTGCGTGCAGTACCTTACACTTTTCTCTATTAAATGTCATTTGCCATGTGTCTGCCCAGTTCTGAATCTTATCTAGATCATTTTGAATGACCTTTGCTGCTGCAACAGTGTTTGCCACTCCTCCTACTTTTGTGTCGTCTGCAAATTTAACAAGTTTGCTTACTATACCAGAATCTAAATCATTAATGTAGATTAGGAATAGCAGAGGACCTAATACTGATCCCTGTGGTACACCGCTGGTTACCACACTCCATTCTGAGGTTTTTCCTCTAATCAGTACTTTCTGTTTTCTACATGTTAACCACTCCCTAATCCATGTACATGTGTTTCCTTGAATCCCAACTGCGTTCAGTTTGAGAATTAATCTTTTGTGCGGGACTTTGTCAAAAGCTTTCTGGAAATCTAAATAAACCATGTCATATGCTTTGCAATTATCCATTATCGATGTTGCATCCTCAAAAAAATCAAGCAAGTTAGTTAGGCACGATCTCCCTTTCCTAAAACCATGTTGACTGTCTCCCAGTACCCTGTTACCATATAGGTAATTTTCCATTTTGGATCTTATTATAGTTTCCATAAGTTTGCATATAATAGAAGTCAGGCTTACTGGTCTGTAGTTACCTGGTTCAGTTTTGTTTCCCTTTTTGTGGATCGGTATTACGTTTGCAATTTTCCAGTCTGTTGGTACCACCCCTGTGTCAAGAGACTGCTGCATGATCTTGGTTAGTGGTTTGTAAATTACTTCTTTCATTTCTTTGAGTACTACTGGGAGGATCTCATCCGGCCCAGGGGATTTGTTTATTTTAAGAGCTCCTAGTCCCTTTAACACTTCTGCCTCAGTTATGCTAAAGTTATTTAAAACTGGATAGGAACTGGATGACATGTGGGGCATGTTGTCAGTATCTTCCTTTGTAAAAACTTGTGAAAAGTAATCATTTAACATATTTGCTATTTTTTTTTCTTCCTCTACGATTTTGCCATTTGTATCTCTTAAACATTTAATCTCCTCTTTGAATGTTCTCTTGCTGTTGTAATATTGGAAAAACATTTTGGAATTGGTTTTAGCTCCCTTAGCAATGTTTATTTCTATTTCTCTCTTGGCCTTTCTAACTTCCTTTTTGACTTGCGTTTGCAGTTCTGTGTACTCTTTCTGCGTACTTTCTTTTTGGTCCTTTTTTAATGCTCTGTAAAGTGCCTTTTTTCGCTGAATATTTTTTTTAATTGATCTATTAAACCATTTTGGCAATTTAGTTTTACATTTAGATTTGTCTACTTTAGGGATGTAATTGTTTTGCGCCTCTAGTACTACATTTTTGAAGAACAACCATCCTTCTTCTGTGGGTGTTTTCTCTATTTTACTCCAATCTACTTCTGTTAGTCTCTGTTTCATACCTTCATAGTTTGCTTTTCTAAAATTGTAAACCTTAGCTTTAGTCTTTACTTTTGGGGATTTAAAAAACACTTCAAATGAGACCATGTTGTGGTCTGAGTTTGCCAGTGGTTCTCTGACCTCTGTTTTAGTTATTCTATCTTCGTTATTTGAAAAGACTAAATCAAGGCATGCCTCCCCTCTAGTGGGTGCCTTCACAAATTGTGTTAGGAAGCAGTCATTTGTCATTTCCACCATTTCTATTTCATCCTTCGCGCTACCCACCGGGTTTTCCCATTTTATTTGGGGGAAGTTGAAATCCCCCATTAGTATGGCTTCTCCTTTGCTACACACATTTCTAATGTCATTGTATAACAGATTATTGTGCTCACCGTCTGAATCTGGCGGTCTATAGCATGCTCCTATTATTATGCCTTTTGAATTTTTGTCTGTTATTCTGACCCATATTGATTCGGTTTTATTTTCTTTGTCCAGGTTTAACACCTGGGCTTCAAGACTGTTTCTTATGTATAGCGCTACCCCTCCTCCTCTTCTGTCCTGCCTGTCTTTCCTATACAGTGTATACCCACAAATATTATATTCGTCCCCATCACTCTCAGATAACCACGTTTCTGTAACACCTATCACATCATAGTTACCTGTTAGTGCAGTAGCTTCAAGTTCTAGAATTTTGTTTCTGATACTTCTAGCATTTAGATAAATACATTTAATGGTTGTCTTACCTGAGTTGTTGTTCTTGTTTTGATGCGGTCTCCCTTCTGTTTTTTTGTTGATTTCTCCCCCCTTCCTTTCTAGTTTAAATGCTTCCGAACCTGCTCGAGGATCTTTTCTCCGAGTAGACTAGTTCCCTTGTTATTTAAATGCAGTCCATCCCGTCTATACAGATAGTCCTCGTTGTAGAATGTGGTCCAATGATCAAGATAGGTGAAGCCTTCCCGTGTGCACCACGTCTTCAGCCATTCGTTTTGATTAATTATTTCCAGCTGTCCATATGGTCCTTTGCAAGGTGCGGGTAGTATACCAGAAAATACCACAGTTTTGGTTTTCTCTTTTAATTTCCTTCCTAGCTCTCTGAATTTGTTTTGCAGGGATTTTGGTCTGTCTCTTCCAATGTTGTTTGTACCGATGTGGACGACTACTACCGGGTCGTCTCCTGTTCGTTCTAGGAGCCTGTCCACGTTTTCAGTGATGTGCTTGACCGAGGCTCCCGGAAGGCAGCACACTGTTGTAGTAAGGGGGTCCAAACTGCGAACTGAACTTGCTGTGTTTCTCAATATGGAGTCCCCAACAATCATGACCTCCCTTCTTTTTGCTGTCTGGTCACCACTGTCAATAGGGTCCTGGATGTTGTTCCTTTCATTCTCTTGTTGTTGGTTCTGCTCATCAAAATTCTGAAGTGACTCAAATCTGTTGGTTGTTTTGATTTCTGGTGGTTGTGTTTGACGAAGTTTCTTTTTTTCCCTGTTTCTGCCTACCTGAACCCAGCTGTTCTGACCTTCTATCTCCCTGGTGGCTTTCAGTCTGTTAGGGGTGATGCAGACTTCCATGAATTGTGGGTGTGCCAGTTCCTCAAGATCCTGTTGCTGTCTCACTTCTTCCAGCTCCATTTCTAGCATACTTACTAGTTTATGCAAATCCTGGATCGCGCGGCACTTTACGCACACTTGGTTTAGCTCCGCTGGGTTTTCTCGGATTTCCCACATCAAGCAGGTGTCACAGATTACTGGCTTGAAGACCATGTTGAGGTTTTTTTTTTTTTTTTGAAGTTTAGTTTCTTCTGCAGCCGTCAGCCTGCTTTCAACCTGCTTCGAAACTGCTCTGTACTTTTCCACGCCTGTACTTCTCCCACTCGCTGTCGCTTCCACTCGCTGTCGCTGGGAAGACTGCCTCGTTTGACTGCGTTGTTCCTGGAACCAGGTTTGAAGCCACTGTTCCAGCATAAGTGGCTTTGTGTTCCCTTGGCTTAAAGACACTGGCTGTTCAAGCCTTAGTTACATATATCTAAGACAAATAACTAGAACAGAAAAGCAACTTAACACAGCCTTTAAAAAACACACACACACACATACGAGTAATTGAAAAATAACCATTGAGAAAGATTTAATTTGAAAAGGAAATGAGGCTACTTTCTCTTTACTAGTACAATAAGAATGGTTGTCTTTAATAGAGTAATGTCATATATCAAAGCCATGATAACACAGTGATAAACCCAGACTGCGTCTCTCTGTTCTAACACCAGATCTGTACACTGTAAATGTTTCCTATAGTAAAAACACAACAAGGTGCAATAAAGCATTGTGACAATATGATGAAGCTGTTAATATTGTATAGAGAGATATGATAAATGACCACATGGCATTAAACAAAACCCAAGCAGCTACTATGAGCTGCAAGAGCTTATATGGACCAAATGGTCTCCTCTCATTTGTACATTTTGTATTATATTAAAAATCATGACAAACCATGATAAACGATAGTAAATGCATAGTATTACCATGGGAAAACTGCAGCATTACAGTGGTAAACTTTTATAAGGGTGCCGGTATAATATTGATCTCATTTCACTTTTGAAGTAAGTGAATGTGTTACATTCTGGTAATCTGAACACAAAGAATGCTGGTGTATAGAACTAGAAACCACAGCGTTTCATTCATTACTATCTGAGCGTGGGATTGTTTGTATTGGATCGTTACACATTGATGGAAAACACCAAACATGAATAAAACAATATTAAGTTCCACTTGTGATTACGGTGGATCTTATGGCACACAGAGCTATTATTTGATTTTGATTCAAGAGTATAGGGTTAGACCCCTATGATTGGACACAACAAATACAATAATTAATTGTAAAGTTCCCAGACATGTATCAAAAATTAAGATGGAGCATACAACTTAAATATATGAATGTTCATAATTTAAAGATTATTGTATTTGTAGAAATCAACTAAATGTGTGTGATTGTTAGAGTAGGTGCACAGTAATAGCCATTAACATGATGTGCTTATTATTTCAGGAGTGATAACAAGAGGAGATTCAGAACTTTAAAATCCACTGACCTGCTTCTTTTTGGGTGAGCTGTGTGCCTGCTTGCAGTTAGACCATCAGATATAAATTGCATTTGGAATCTTTGTATATCAAACAAGAAGCTTCAATTTCATTGTATTTCTGTGTTGCATATCCCTTACTATTGCATTGTGTTCTGTTAGTCCAATATCCAGTGTCTAGCAACAGCCTTGCAATGTAGCTTGTCAACTCTGTCAGCCCCACCTACTCGACATTATATACAGTGTGCGACTGCTCAGTTGAAAGGTTACATTGTCACATGATTTGATTGGAATGAAGACTTATAGTCTCAGCATTTAGGATTCTCCAGACAAGCACAAAGTGAAGTTTTTAGAGAAAAGTGATAATAAGCCATAACCCAGAACTAACACCATACTATAGTAAGGGTGTTCATTGTGAAGCTCTTAAAGAAGAAAAAAAAACAAGTAAAGAGCAACCCAAGAAAGAGGTGGCTTGCGCAATTGCTGCTAAAGCTGATAAGAGGTAAGACAATAGATTTTAAATCTGGGTTATAACCCCTTGAATTATTGTTGACATCTGTACTGGTGGTTCCCGCTGTTGATTAATAACCTAGTCTCTCTAGTATTAGTCTCTCAATGCTGTCACTGCTGAGTGTCACAGCCCAGGAACTCAACGCGCAGGGCAATTTCATTCTGCCAGCTTTTCGGGTGAATCCTGATGTATCTACTGAATATCGGAGGCTGAAAAGTGTTCAGAGTTTCTTTATTATAATCTGTGTTCCCTTGGAAGACCTACAAAAACAATATATATGTATTATTCATCACATGTATTGTTTTACCTGCCGGTAACATCAATAAATGCCACTCCTTGGTTGTTTGTCACTGACATACTTGGGGTTTCCAAAATACTCTTTTTTCAAGTACTGTACTACAAAATTCAAGTACCCTAACTACCCCCCAATTTGAATCCAGCCCTTGAGTTATGACAACTAGTTTTAAAATCCGTTCATTACATCACGCTGAGATGTCTGTGTGAAAATTAAGCAAAAACAGTTTGCCTCCCCCTCCTCCCCACCGCTTTTTTGGCTTTCTCCAATGGAGGAGAGCCGGTGTTGAGCCTCTCTCTTGGCTTCTGTACGGTATGCCCCTCCACTCCCCTCCACTCATCTGAAAGCTAATTTATGGGCAGACGAGGCCAAAGAATGTACTGTAAATATGTATAATGCAGTAGTGTTGTCTATTTTATGTTTCAATAAATATTCTATTGCATGAGTTTCCTGACTGAGCTAACCTGTATTTACCTGAACCCTGGGCACCTGCTTCTCCAGAACAGCTGTCCATGTGAACCCATCATTGCTGAATGAGACAGTGAACTCAGTCACAAACATATGGGTCATCAGGCTCTTGGCACCTTGCGTTATTATTCCAGTAATTCTTTTCACTTCTCCAAAATCCACCTTCAGCCATTCGTGAGGGTTGTTTGCCTATTCCATTAAAAAATAAAGAAATAAAATGCCTTTACTTTTTAAATGATTCCCTTAATGATTTGTGACAGCATTTCTGATCTAATCTGCCAGAATTAGTTGATCATCCAATCAAAGTGTTTCACAATTTAGGGAGAATGAGTCCTTGGGTTTATTTTCCTTACTGAACATTTAGTCACTTATCTATTCAGTAGATATGATGGAAAACAGATTCAATTACTTTATTAACTCAGAAACCTGGGAGGGACACACAGAATAGTATAATGGTTATAACGGTTAATGGTATATTATACTGATAACTGATAGTAAAATGCTGCTCTGCTGCTGCTGCTAAATTGGTGGTCGACTGTCACTTTTCTATTGGATAACAAACAGCAGTCGACTAGCTGGTATCACCGAATTGTGGAATGGTTAGGGTTACCAGGTGTCCCGGGAAAACCGAGATTGTCAAAGTTTTCAGCCTTCATTTTTTGTCCTTGTCGGAAACAGTAAAATTGTTAAATTGTCCCAGTTTTTCTATTGTATTTAGATTTTTTGTTTAAAGAACACAAGTGTAGCAGTGTGCTCAGCAAGTTAACAGCAGTCATTTATAGGTTATGTTAGCGCCATTCAAAAATACAATAAACAGCTTGTTTTTAAAATGTTCTCTTGATAGAATCACCAGCCATGTTAGCCTTTTAAAAGAGTCCAATTGTGTCTTGATAAACAGCCCTTTTTATTTATACACGTATAGAGCAAAGTGAAGTGTGACGTTGAATGCGTGACTATTTGAAATCGACCTACAGCTTCACTTTTAAAAACATTTGAACATTTAGCAACTTTATTATTTCAGTATACTATACCTGTGACTGAAAGAAAGAAACAAAGTGGCAAAGTATTCCAAATCTGGATGTAGCAAGAACACATTTTACAATGTGTCTGAAAACAATATGTTAACATTAAAACAAGCCGGTATGGAAGTACAATTTTAATAACACAGTGACTAACTGTAAGCAGTAACCACTAAAATTTAAAAAATCCCTCTGCACAGAACTGCTTGGATTATGAGTAGGGGTCTACTTAAATCGCGAAATATGGGATTGTCCGTGAAATTAACCTTCAAAATAAAATGTATATTATTCATACAATATGCAGCTTTGAAACTTCAGTGGTTACCGCAATGCAATAACAGTTCACTTCAGGGGCGCTGGAACTAGGGGTGCGGCAGCACCCCCTTGGCTTTGCATGGCTTCCACCATACACAGGGGTTACAGTTTTGTTCAATGGCTTTCAGCATCCCCACTTTAAAGCTTGTTCCAGTGCCACTGCTTCACTTCTTTAAAATCAGGTGATAGCACTCCAGTCATCACAGTGGATCACTGATTGAGAGTGTCTGTAGACTAAGTGAGTGCGGCTGTCACCAGGCTGAGTGGAAGGATCAGCGTTGCATACACATACAGTTCATTAAACAGGTAAATAGGCTGAAGATGACCGACAACAAACAAAACAAGCAAAATATGTTTCAGCTCTGGATCGTGTGAAACGTTTCCAGTAGGAACCTGACATGCAGATGGTAGTAAGTTGTTTTTAATCTGGCAACGTGACTGGATCAGTACTATAGGTACGATCAGTCACTACCACCTCGGTTTTACAACCGGCTGCCTACTTTTTTTTACTGCTATTCGCATTTTTGACCCAAATCAGGTGCCTTTTCTGTGTTTTGACCCTAAGCTAATTAAAGCAATCCCTGGATGGCAGAAAGATCAAGATAACAAACATGCTGCTTGACCTCTGTCAAAGAATGCCACATGCCATTAAAAGTAACTGAGTTTTGAGACTTTTCTGATCGGTTTCCAAATCTCTACAAGTTGGCAAAACGCTGCCTTACAATTCCAACCAGATCCATGGATGCTGAAAGTGCATCTCAATGTATGGACAGGTATTCACACCACAGAGACAGAAGATGGCAGAAGGTGCTGCATCCTGGCGTTTAATAAATAAATAAAGTGGACTGTTTTATTAAGGTAATCAGAAATGTGTATTTTGAAGCTTTTTGTAGTATTCTGCATATATTCTACTTTGTTGTATACAGTGTATGAATACATGCAGGAAATATTAGTGGAATTTGCTATTTATGCCATGACCAAGGCAAGAAAAATGTTTAATATCTCCACGATTTAAGTAGACCCTAATTTTGAATTCCCCCTAAACACATAACACGACACTTGCATTTATTAATGTTTTATACAAATCCGTTGGTATTTTTGTGGTTTGTTTTTGATCTCTACTTCTACCACAGTTATTGCGGTCTATAACTAGCATACTTCTTGTTTTCACTCATGTCAGTAAACAGACATTTCTTTATAATTCATTTTTCCCCCTTTTCTATCAGCACACGAGACCCATTTCGAATCTGGGATTGATGTGTTCTGTTATTGCTATAATATATTTTGATTTACTGCTGTTTTTTGCTGGCAAACTAAAAGATCAGTAGGCTGAATTATTCTTAGGTACCTGTTAAAGGTAACGATAACATTTTATATTAACGACTGTCGTACAATTAAACTGTGTCATAAACTACACTATGCCACTTTAAGGTGTGGTACTATTATGATTTTTTTTGTGTTAAATTTGTTTTTCACTACTTTGTAGATATTATCTAAATGTCTAGTGTTGTCCACCATGGCCTGGTTGCTAGTCCCTGAAACCATCTCTGAATTATGGTGTTAGGGAGAACGAGTGTAGAAATACAGTAAGAGCTTACCTTTGGTCTCCAAGCATTAACAAATATATTCAGGTTGAGACGAGCAAGTGAAGGTTTCCACGAATACCAACGTTCATAAAATGAAGACGCACTGATGTGATTATCCTGGATCAGACCTCTCTCCATGCCCAATGGCATAGAACAGCCTGGACAAGGAACACAGAACATACCATGACATTCAAGAACAAGGAATACAGGGCATAGCGTGACACTGAAGAACATGGAACACAGGGCATAGCGTGACATTGAAGAACATGGAACACAGGGCATAGCGTGACATTAAAGAACATGGAACACAGCATAGCGTGACATGGAAGGACAAGAAACACAGGGCATAGCGTGACATTGAAGAACATGGAACACAGGGCATAGTGTGACATTGAAGAACACGGAACACAGGGCATAGCATGACATGGAAGGACAAGGAACATAAGGCATAATGTGACATGGAAGGCTTGCAAACCAATGCTTACCTCTTATTAGCTTTATTACAACCCCCCCCCCCCCCCCCCCCCCAATTCACAGTATTTTGCTATTCCTATCATCATAAATAAAATTGGTCATACCTCAAGGAAAGACTTACTGTTCAAATCACAGCCAATGAGCTCCATGCGAAGGGTGGGCAGGTTGTTGAATGACAAGGGAAGCACTCTGATATATTGGGCAATTATAGGAGGAGAAAAGGTGTTCTCTTTTGTACCAGAGCCATCAACATTCCCCAAGAAGATCTTCAAAATACAACCACAGAAAAACAATGAGTTCTACTGTGGAAACTTGTAAAAATACATTCTAAACACTGAAGAATCTGGACACATGGCACAGCAGATCACAATAACCCCCCACAGCACAGACATTTCAATAATCGTGCTTTAATGATGATGTGATGTACATAAATTAATAACTGCCTCAAACGCATTTGGTTTAGGATTCACACTGCCTGGCCAGCTGGGCGAGGCAGTAGACACCTCATGACAAGTAGTAACAAGGGGCAGCTACAAGGGAGGCTGAGGGGTGCGAATGAATTAAGAGCAATACAGGGGTGAGTTACCAATTTATTTATTTGAATGTTTTTTTATTGGATCTCTTGACATTATCTCTGCCTAAAAAATCCTAGTCCAGGGCTTCCCAAACCCCACAGCTCTTAATTACTTAGCTGAATCCTCAGCTGATCTAATAAGTTGCTCAATTAGACCTTTTAAATTGTTTTCAGCTCTTAAACAGTTGGAAATTTCAAGTTAACTATAACATTTTATAACTTGAAATCTAAACAATTTAAAAGGCCTAATTAGGCAAATGATGAGTTAAATTATGGGTTTGTTAATAACTGAGAGCTCAGTTGGAATGAAAACCAGAAGACACTGTGTTCCCCAGAACCGGGTTTGGGAAGCCCTACCTTTCTCACTGACTGCCTTTTTAGGACTTCCTGATGCCCAAGAAATCACATCATATGGTGGCCTTTCCACGCTCCAACTGGTCTGCACACCTAGCATGAAGAAGGTAATGGAGTTTTTGAAAGTGGAGTTATACTGGTGCTATGGTGACCCAGAACTGCGTAAGGAGGGCTGTTTCAGTTGATGTGACTTCAAAGGTATGAATTCACAGCAAACAAGAAGCTCAATCAAAAGGGGTAGACCGTGCTTTTGTCTCTCATTGAATATGGATATTTAAACTCTAACCTTCTCAAAGCGTGTGGTGTTGCCTTTGTACCTCTTCCAGGATTCCTGCTCTGTTCTGTAAACTATTTGGAAATGGGTGACGAAATAGTTGGATAACCTCTGCTTGGCTCCCTGGGTGCTAATGCCATGTATCAGCATTGGCCTCAGCAGGTCAACCTGAGGGAGAATGAAACTCTGCGTTGGTCTTCGAGATTCTATTTTACTAATGAGCCTTCGAGACCCACGTAAGCTTTTGTTCCATTGTTTCAGGGTGTGCAGGGTCAGGGGTGCAGAAATTGGCACAGGTTTGATTTTGCATGCATTTTTTTTTTCTGTGTAATGTGTAAAATGACCACTAAGCTTAATGACAGCTATCTTGGCAGTTACCACATCACAGACAAACCCATTTATTTTCTATTGTATATCTACAGAATGTAAAGCCATGGATTTTCTTTTGAGTAAATTAGTATTTTCACATATGTGACTGGGCCAGCTTTTGGGTCAGTAACTACTGTCCTATAAAACACAGAATCTTTGGTGAAAATGTATAAAACCGAGAATAAAAGCCTTGATTACAGATGAAAACTACATGAAACTACAGTTCAAACATGAGATATCCACCACTGTGTTTTATTATTCATGAAGTAGATTTCACAGACTGAGAACAGGAACATTGTAACACGTTTTGAGTTGCAAGCATTTCAAGTTTTTTTATTTATTTATTTTTTTAATCAAAACATTAGCTCAATCTTTGGAAACTAGACTTAAAAAAACAAACATTCTCAATAAAAATTCTTTAAATCTTTCTTTGCCTGGCTTATAGCTTGTTTGGAGAATCCAGTGCCTTCCATTCAAATCACAAAACAATGTAACATTTGCTAGCCCCACGCACTCTATCTGCTATATATATGACCCCGCCCACCTTCTATGTCTATCTCTGTGGCCCATCCCACTCTCTGTCCATATCTGTGTAGCGTGGAATTAGAACAGAATAGAATTAGGATTCTCAAAACCAGGTAAAGAACGATTTTGAGAAATGTGATTAAAAATACAACCCAGGACCACTCAGGATGATTACAGATACCATCAAATAGCAAGGACAGTATAAAATATCTATATAAAAATTTTAAAAATATTTAAAATGACATTTGAAGCTTTTTACTCTTTACAAAAAAAACAAACAATAACAAAACAAACAAACAAACAAAAACCTAACAAGAAACAAACTATCCAAGCTGTTTTTTTTAGCTTGTTACACAAAATAGGTGAAAATATGCTATGAAAATAACATAGAAAATCTCAATGCCTACCTGAATCCATGATTTACTGATCTGGCCAATCCAGGCGTTGACAGAGCCAGACATATCTAACCTCGCCAGCTGAGGAAGCCAGTTACCTTCAGAGAAAATACATACCGTGGTAAACTTTTATAGAAGGAGGCATTGCACTGCAACAGTACCAACACACACAGAGACATTACACCAGCTCCTCTGAGTTCAGCTCTGTTAGAATATCTTCATTGCAGTGGAATAGACTTACAATCAAGATTGCAGTGAAATGAACCACAGTATTGCTGTTATTGTCACCATAGGGAGGAGAGTTTATAATCTGTGAGTGTGCTATTCTCACCATAGGGAGGAAAGTTTGTAATCTGTAAATCTGCTATTCTCACCATAGGGAGGAGAGTTTGTAATGTGCGAGTGCTATTCTCATTATAGGGAGGAGAGTTTGTAATGTGCGAGTGCTATTCTCACCATAGGAAGGAGAGCTTGTAATCTGCGAGTGCTATTCTCACCACAGGAAGGAGAGCTTGTAATCTACAAGTGCTATTTTCACCATAGGGAGGAGAGTTTGTAATCTGCGAGTGCTATTCTCACCATAGAGAGGAGAGTTTGTAATCTGCGAGTGCTAGTCTCACTATAGGGAGGAGAGTTTGTAATCTGCGAGTTCTATTCTCACCATAGGGAGGAGAGCTTGTAATCTGCGAGTCTGCTATTCTCCCAGATGCCATCCCAAGTGGTTGTGCACATTCTGAAACACAAAGATTTACATTAAATAAAAATGGAAGGATTTATGAGCAGATTCACCTGCCAGCAAAGCATTGATCTTCCATGTATAAATATATTAAAAACAGGAAAGGCACACAATACAGATAGTACCTACTTGGAGAGTAGACCAGGAACTGTGCCCTCATCCCAGACAGCTGGTACTCCCCGATCATGCATTCCACCAACCAGGACCCCACTTTCTCAGGTCTCATTTCCACTGTCCCAAATCTGCCTGGAGAAATCAAGCAAACCAAGAAGCAGGTAAACCATGGGACCCCTGCTCACCAGGACTTGTTTAATCATGAAATATCTTCAATACCTATTTTTAGACTGTGAAAAGTATTGTTTTACTGTGTAACAATGACAGGTAACTTAATTGGAATTCTTTCTGTACAGTCACAAGACTGGTTGAGTGGTGACAGACCCGGAACAATAACACACAGGACAGAGACGTGGAGTTTTGGTGAATAAATGAACAACCAGAAAATAAAAAGGTTGTAACAAAAACAGCTCACGGCACTTGAGGCCAAATTAAACAGACAAACAAAACGAATAGACATTAACAAACAGGGTGGACGAATGCTGAATACAAAACAGCTACAGTGCTGGTGCTTCCTGCACTCGTTATATTTTCTTTTTCTTTGTTTTTAATTCTCTCCTCTCCACACCCATTCTCCACTCATGAACACACAACCCCGAGTGAGTGAAAACATGCAGTTTTTATGCAGCTGTACCAAGACTCGATTGCTAATCAATTATTCAATTGGAGTCTCGGTATAACTGCATGTGAATTAATAAAAGTGCAATTCCCCGTGCTCACATATTATTACATTTTACCTGCACGTGAAGTGCTGTGCAATCCTCAAGCCTAAATACAAATATATATTTTAAACACTCGTGCTCGTAACCCATATTATATCCTGCGTACCAATGACTATACAACAATATTAACACACAACACGCAACATATAACACAAATAAATAGCCCAGGGGCAGGGCACTTTGCCACATTACGTACAATCAGCAAAAGCTTTCCTAATCAAACATTGGCCTGGCAATAATTGACAATCATCACTGATGCATTGAAAATCTTTTTTATTCAAATACAACGGAAAACATGTTATGCATATTATTAAACATTGTAGCATAATATATGCAGGGACAACATTTTATTATTAAAAAGCAAGCAGCAAACATAAAGTGTAGACTCTTCAGAAAACCTGAGTATAGTATACCGCATATGTGAGGCTCCAGGGATCAGGACTATCAATCGATCAATGAAGGGTTAACTGAGGCTCGCAAAATAAAAGCAATCAATAATCTACTGATTGTTGCATCTCTAATTATTGTGTAAGCTACAACCATGTAAAATAAGAATGGGATTGTTACCAGGGTACAGGCTATAGACGCCCATTCTGTGCTCCTGGTCTGTCCGCACAGTAAACGACTGCCCATGGAAATGAACTGTGTGGATCTCCCTTCCGCTGCCCAAATTCAGGAGGTGCCAGCGAACCAGGTGGTGCTGAGCCATCACCAGCCCGGGCAGCGTCTCCGCTACGTATCCATTGATAGCTGACAAGAAACAGAGATCCACAGAGGCTCTGGGTTAAATAGCTTACATGCTCCCTTAACTATATGCAATCATTCTGAGGAATTCTTATTTATTCATTGATTTTTTGTTAATTCTGTGTCAAGGTGCAGCTCTGAGTTCAGGAGCTGCTCTTCAATTCCTGTTGCATGCCATAGATACAAGTAGATCAGCCACTTCCAGAAGTAAAAGCCAGCGTCATCTAGTGATCGTCTAGTGATGGTGCTTCCTAATATGAAGACACTGGCTTATCTAGCCTACATTATGTCGATACCTTTTAGTCCAAACACAGTAGTAGTGTGATTAGAACCCTTCAGAATGATTGCAAACATTATAAAAAGGTAAAGGGCACGTGACAACAGCAGACAGACATAGTGTCCGAGCAGGGGCTGCAGTTATACAATCCATTATCCACAATGTCTACCTGTGCCATGGGCATGCGATAACAAACACAGACATAGTCGGAGCAGGGGGTGCAGTTATACAGTCCATTATCCACAATGTCTACCTGTGCCATGTTCTACAATATACCAGAGCAAGTGCCAATATGAGAAGGTGCGCTGTTATGTAAGACATTTATCATACCGTTAAATTTGTTGCTCCTTTTAAATGGCAGGTCATTTCTGTCAATCTGACAAGGCGGTTTACAGAATATCTCGATATTCTCCTCCAAGTACCAGCTCTTGGTTTCATCAAACACCATGAAGAGCAATGAGAATTCCTGAATGTTCAGCTGGCGTCTGAAGACCTTGTCGAGAGTGTTAGGCTTGCAGATCAGCAGGGGGCCCACCAGCCCCGAGTTCATATCCTTCTCCTAGGAGGAAACAGAAACACCCGGGTATGAGCATGCCAAAGCATTTCCAATGGGAATGTCCCTGTACTTTGCACAAGATGCAACAATTAGTTGATTAATTGATTATTTATCACCTTGGCTCAATTCAACATTCATTGACGAATTATCATCCTGGATCCCTATTTAGAGCCTCGCCTATATATTATAGTACTCTCAAGGGTTGTTCAGCTATTTTGTAACCCTGACCTATATCCCCACCCCCACCACTACCAAATACAATTAGAGATGACCCTTCACTCATTTTTAAACCATTTTAATTTTGGTGGTCACAAGAATGCCTGGCAAATGCATCTAAAATTAACATAATGCCCACTTAACCATGCTGCAGTTGAGTTGCAATTGAAATTCTAACTTCTCCAAGCTTTCTATCACAGGTCCTGTACGAAAGGACACAATCGTAAAGCTGTAAGAACCCTCTTATCTACATGCCCCTGTATGCAATGTTGCTGATTTGTAATTGTATTGGGTGCGTTTCATCCATTCTCAAATGCTGGTGGCTATTTGATGCCCTGTAATTATAAAGCTCAATTTAGTAAAAACATCATGTGAAATGACCCTCCCTGTTATTCCACCAGTTTCATATTTCCTTCTACTCCTGTTTCATTTATTTTCCCTTTGCTTCCCTTAAACCAGGATATTTAATTTCAATAAAGAGGCTTTTCAACACAATTTAGAAGGGAACGTGTAAAATACAAGCCAAATGGTAATATTGAATGTGCTCAGCAGGATTAAACAAATCTAAACCTAAGCACTGTTGAAAAATATTTAATAAAACTTCTTATAAAATTGGGAGCCACACAACATTTTTTCTTCTAAATTAATAATTTCAAAAAAATATTTCTTTACTTTGCTTAAACATTTTTAGAAATACTCAAGAAACTCAATGGAAAATGTTTCAACATTAAAAACAATGAAGACATTGAAACAGACTTTTAGTCTAAGCGTTTGTCATTGAAAATATTAATATATGGTTAGCACTGGTTAGTATGGTGGCTCATTGGGGCTCACACTGGGTTATAGTTATAGATCAATATGTAACACTGTATGATGAGGGGCTTGCACTGGGTTACAGTTATAGATCAATATGTAACACTGTGATGACAAAGGCTCGTACTGGGTTATAGATCGATATGTAACACTGAAGACAAGGGGCTCATACTGGGTTATAGTTATAGATCAATATGTAACACTGTGATAACGAGGGGCTCACGCTGGGTTATAGATCAATATGTAACACAGTATGATGAGGGGACTGCACTGGGTTATAGATCAGTATATAACACTGTGATAACGAGGGGCTCGTACTGGATTATAGATCAATATGTAACACTGTGATGACAAGAGGCTCGCACTGGGTTATAGATCAATGTGTAACACTGATGACAAGAGGCTCGCACTGGGTTATAGATCAATATGTAACACTGATGACGAGGGGATTGCACTGGGTTATAGATCAATATGTAACACTGATGACGAGGGAATTGCACTGGGTTATAGATCAATATGTAACACTGTGATAACGAGGGACTCGTACTGGGTTGGTGCTGGAGTAGTAGGCCCATGTCTTGCAGTCGAATTCCGTGTCAGTCGGGCCCTCCTGCTTGGTCACTTTCCAGGAGTACTTGCGTATCTCATTAGGTTTGACACCCTCTGTCGCTCTGTCCTGTGAATTGTACAGAGTTGGATTCATCGCCCGGTCATACACACCATGCAGGTTGAAAGAGTACGGTCTGGAGGCCAGATTCTTGAATACGACCTGGAATAAAAATGAAACAGTGTGTGAGGCAGGACTGGGGGGTTAGACTTCCCTCCCTACCTAACTGAAATTGAATGTGCAGCAGGTGGCCTGGTGTTAATTAAATAATTGATTATCAATTAACCCTTGCCACATGCCTTTAAAAAGTGGCTGGAAAGCCAGTCCTTTGTTCTTTTGTTAGTGCTTTCTTCAAGCCTGGAGGGGAATAGGAAGAATCATCATGGCTGTGTGTGGTACCAGGGTGAGCTAAGCGTTATCACATGGTGTAGACCAGGACTCTTACAACTTTATCACTATAATCACTGCAACTGCCTATGTGATCATAAATAAAAGCTGGACGACTGGGAGGCGTTTTCAACATCAAAACCCCATACATCCCTCATTTCTCTATGGATACCCACACAGTAACAGAACCCCCCTGTTACAAACTGCTTTAGTTTTTTTTTTTTTTTTTACTTTCCCTTATATTTTAATGATAACTGTGTAAGGAAAGAGTTCATGAAAAGATTATACGTACAAAACTATGACTGAGAAAGACTGTTTTACTGCCAAGGAAAGTGACTCTAAAACAAAAAGAGCTGACCTCATCTGACCTGGTGCAAGTAGGAGTTGTCTGGTCAAAATTTGACTGACACACAGAGATATGCTAGCAACAAAGCTTTGCGCGCAAAGGAGTGTAGAGACTGTATAAAACAGCAGGCGCATTCAAGAAGCATAGCTGAGTCCCCTCCTAACAACTGCCCATCCTGTGCCCATGCTTCTTCCAGAGGATTAGATAACTGATCGCTACTTCACTTCTGTTTATAACTAGGTGCTACATTGTTGTGTCTAAACGACAATGTTTAAGCAATATGCATGGAATCAATAAAGGAAACTTGTTCAATTCTGCTTGAATCCTTGTTGTGTGCTTCTTCACACACAAACACATCAATCATTAGTTTCCTTTCAGCACCAATTGTTAGTAGTTTTGTTGAATTTTACTGATGTTTGTCCTTATGAACTGGGACAGTGCTTTGAACTGTTTTGGAAAGTTCTTTAATTACATGGTCCGAACTTCTAATTTCTCTCACACTAATTTCCCGGTTTATTTGAGTAACATTTACATGCGTCAAGTTAATTAGTGGTGTCACAACATAATGTTTAAATAACGTCATTTACTGTCCGGTTCCCACTCTACCTGTTAGATCAGATACTTGAAGAACTGATTGTTTGGTATTTTTAAGCAATGTCGCTGAGGGCCGGAAAGGGGACATGCAGAAAAGTTAAAGTTCTGGCAACTCCAGAAAGTTGCAGGGCTTTCCAAAACAGTTTAAAGCTCCAACCCAGGTCATGCAAAGAAAAGAAAATCACTGAAACTCAGTATTTCAGCCAGTACACTCGAACCGACTGTAAATATAAAAGTTAAGGGAAAGCTCTTTATTTTTGCAAAACCCCCCCCCCAAAAAAACAACACTTACAAAAATCAGTTCTATTTTGTCAGTTTTATCAGTTCCAGCAAATAAAGCAGCAGTGCAAGTGCTTGGTAAATCCCATGGACAGCTTGCTATTTGACTGGTTGTTTATTATGGTTTGTTATCTGTGGTTCTAGAAATTCACTCAGCATGGTTTATTAAAGCATTAATGGTGCGTTGTTAGGCACGAGGAGTAGCCGAGTACCTGCAACCAACCAAGCAGTGACAATGTACATGGTAACCCACACCCTCAAGTACCTTAATGCTTTCATAAAACGGATTTACTAACAAAAATTTAAATAAATACAAGAGAAATAGATAGTTTATGAAGATTTATTAAGAATGTGAAGCATAACCTTCTGCAACAGAAAATAATTCCTATGAACTATTGGTACTCAGATACGATTTTTCTTTATTTGAGTTGCAATTTTGTGTTCATAGACATTAATTTGAATGTTGCCGTTAACTGTACAATTCTTAAAGTGTCTGTCAATTGTTGCAGAAGGGAGCACTGAAGTGCAGGAAAGGGGTTTGCTTTCACTGGTCTTATTTTTTTAGTTTGGCGATGCTGTGGAGTTTTAGGTGCAGTGATACAATAGTGTCACGAGTCTAGTTATTTACCCAACAGTTACTGTACCAGGGATTATATCACGGCTTAGAACCACTGATTGGCCAATCAGCATGCGGCATTATAACAATCTGTTTTATAATGTGCAACGGCTTGTAAAAAAAACAAAACAAAACAAAACAAGCATGATTGTGCTGGAAATATACATGTACTACTCTAACCTGTGTACTGTTCAACCAGCTCACACTGCGAATCACTGCACACTGAGCATTCTTGTACTGAACCGCTCAAGGTCTGTTGTGTGTTATTCTTTTCACCCAGTAATATAACTGGTGTGTGTTACTGGCGGTACCTCTACTTACAGTTATGACATCATTGATTTCAGCCCTGATCACTGGCCCCAGGATCCCCAGGTGCTCCTCCATTTCACCGCGGGATGTCTGCTGAGAGAAGTCACCATCCTGGAACTCCCTGAACACAACCTTCTTGTACTTGGGGAAAAACTTCTCCCACCCCCTTCTCATCTCTCTATGAAAGAGAACAAGTTCTCATATTAGTTTCAGGGGATAGAGAGGGCTATGACCACCTGTCCAATGCAGGTAAGGGGTCCTGTACTCGTATGGCATTACCGGAAGTGCTATAGTATTATTTCTGGCACTGACTTACATTCAGAAAAGTAGTGCTTAAATGATTATCATTACATAATGGAGGCAGGTGTACCTTTGTATATCATAATTAGGTTATTGAATATATTCAGAGAACTTCTTTGAGAGCAGTCTTGCGATGACACTTGCCAAGAAGGCTTCTTTTAGCACGTTACTGATGGCATCATAATCTGGGGAAGCGTGGAAGCTTAATTTATTCGTTTATTTAGAGAATCCCTTGTTGTATTCTGATGAAACTCACTGGAATAACAGTTTATTACAATAACATTTTTCTCGCACATTACCCGTTACTAAATATTTCTGGAAATATTTCTGTAATATTTAAAATAAGGGTAAGTTTGTCTTAGTTGGAGATTATAGTATCATTGTATTACTAAAGCAGCTCCTACTAAAACTAAATGTATTTTTAAACTTATCTGTTCAGTTTAGTCTCTGCTAAGCAATGACACAAACTGATTGAAGTTTAAGTTGCAGTGTGTTTTCGAGATTCTAAAGTGGATGATGGTGAGTTTATGAGGTGGATTACCAAGCCATCTTGCTGATGTTGAATCACTGGGGTCCTTTAAGCCCCAATTTCACAGTTTTGGGATTGATCAGCAAATACTAGGAGCTGGATAAGCACTGATGGATCAATAGGCCTCCTCTCGATCGTAAAGTGTTCTTAATGGCAGCTCTGCATGGAACCTGATTCGCTGAGATGATCCTTGAGGTTTATAATATTGTTTGGAACATCATTTTTAAAAGAGCCAAACCAGCTGGATTAAAAGGACTCACCTGATACTTATTAACTGTGGAGGTTTCTTGATGCCATAATCCCACATCACCTCCACGGCTGCGATAAAGTAGTAGTGCTCTTTCCCTTCCTTGGTACGCAAATCAAGGTGCATGTCATCATTGCTATCAAAGTCCTCTTCTGTGTCATTCCCGCCAAGGCTGTAATAATCATAATAGGAATCCGTTTCCTCAGGCAGCAGTTCTTTCGTTTTTACACAGTGAGAATTTGGAACGTGGTCTGTGAGGTTTGCTTGTGTTTTTACAGACGACCTTTTATGAGTTTGGTTGGAATTATCCAGAACAGGTGATGTCACTTTAATGACTTGATTTCCATGCTGCATAACAGTGTTTTTTTTGTCCTCTTTGTAAATCCGATTCAGAATTTTTTTAAATAACTGCTTTCCATTTTTCCGGTCGCCTAGTTTAGCCCGATCATGGTGATTTGGTGATTTGGTCGATTCTGGAGATCTTTTCTTGCGATGCTTATTACAGTCACTGCTACATTCTTGGATGTGTGACGGCTCTTCAGAACCCTCCTCCGATTCTGTACTCTGGAGAGGATCCAACTCTTTTTCAATATTGGAAGGAGCAGACTCTTCTGCTGTGTCCCCTTGATCAAAACCAGCCTTCTTACTGCTTGCACTCCCGGTTATACCCATGCTTTGTCTGTCACCCTCAGCTTTTATTGGTAGAATATATTTTTCTGTCATTTCTTTCTGCATGGTTGTATTTCCCTGTATAATCCAGGGTTGAGACTTACCTTGGTTTCCCTCAACAGAAGGACTATCCTTGATTTCCAAATTACTTATGACACCCAATGGAATCTCCAAGCCCTCCATGGTTTTATTAGTCTTCTCAGTTTTGTCTTCGAGAGTCTGAACATATTTAACTTTGCAGCGGGGTGCGTTACGGCTTTCTGTTACGTTACCAGAGGCAGTTGTTGAGTTTTTCTTGCACAGTTTGAAGATTACGGTCCTGTTGTTTTTGTTAAAGCCTCTTGGAGAAAAATTGTGTTGCACGTAATCCAAAACTTGATAATAATCATCCACCCCCAGGTCGCTGACTCTGTAGTCATATTCGCAGTCATGTACTGTGTATTTGGCGCTCATACCCCTGTCTCTGAAGTTTGAGTCGAAAGCTCCTATTAGCCATTCACCTATGAATCAAAATAGAACACGTTAATGTATGAGTTTAATACAGATACACAGGTATAAGATGTTTACTAAAGCTCAAATGGAACAGGGCAACAAATACCTTCCCCTATCTCCTCAAAATGGTACAGTTCTCTTCCTAAGGTCACCTATTTCTACCTGTATTGTCACTCCCACCTCCACAACTCTAACAGCTTTCAGCTCTCCCCTCTCATCAAATGACTTTACATTATTTTTAAAACCAAATGGAAAATACTAGCTAGAAACTGGTGTGATATGCTGATAGAACTTACAGTAGATTGGGTTAAAACCCTTGCAGCAGCATTTTTAACTGTGTTGAAGCTTATTTACAAGCACAAAGTCAACCCCTTATTCTTCACTCCCTTAGCTTTTTCACTGCCATACCAATAAAACGTTTGTTGTGTTCCTGTTGTGCCATGGAAAAAGTAACACTGCGCTGAAGTTGGACGGGAAATCTGTAGCAACTGTTGAGCTTAGCACAGTATGTGCTGTCAGCTTCAGAAACTGCGGTCTCAAACCCTGATCACCTACATATACAATGGCAAGTATAAAACACATAACATTGTTAAAAAGATGATTTATAATGTGTCTTTTACATATTTACAACAGTTTAACTTACTATTGTGTTTGTTTTCTTAAGTGTATTGCTGGTAAATATTGCATTTACCTTGGGTTTCTGTATTTCAAACCAACCTCTAATAAACCGTACGACATCTCACAAGATAAAAAGGGACAGCAGCTGTGTTTTTAAAAATACTTTTTGTAGATCGTACAATGTTACAACCTTTATGACAAAACCTTCATCATTGGCACATTAGGAGAGACATTAAAATGGTGAGACCTCTTGCTTTAGGCATTGCAAGTTTTAAAATGGCAGGAGACAAAGGAACAAAAGACTATGAGGATTCCAGCCATTCCTTACCCATTTTTTGCGGCTCCATCTGGACAGTTTCACCAGACATGGGGAACAGGGTCAGCACAACCTCATACACGTTTTTATGCCACTCAAAAGTGTTTCCAGCAAAGTACACGGACAGAAAGTCGCTCTGGGGCCCAAAATTTATGACATGCCAGAAAGCCACGTCTCCTACACAAATCTTTAAATTGAGGTAGTCATACATGTAGCCATTGACACCTAAAAGAAAAAAAACATATGAGTCACTTACAAGTAACTGATTTCTCTAAATTCCAGCAGATTTCATCCTGTGTGCACTGATGCCACCCAGTGAATAAAACACTACAGCAGAATTATGAAGTTGAAAAATGACTACATTTTCTTATACAAGCTATTTTAAGAGTACATTTTGTATGCAAGGCCTGCCAAAAATAGCCCTGTAATTTTATTTTATTTTTTTAAGGAAAAGTGTTTGCCTTTCAGTTTCTTCTATTGAAGCTGTTATTAACTGATGTCCCGTGATGTGTCTAGAGAATCATTTAGTTTGCTGTTTCTGTTTTCCTGTTGGGACTAAAAATTCTAGTTAAGGGTTGCAGTTCTCTTGTCAAAACTCTTATACAATAATAGAAATCCTACATACAACTTAGAATAAAGGCATGATTTATGTTTTTTTTGTTTTTTTTACCTAGGAAAGGAATTGACAAGCAGTGGGTTCAGTAAAACTACACTGCATTGATGATAATATTTTTTTCGGTGGAAACACAAGACACAATGGGCCTTTGATCTGTCAGAAGTAAAGATGTGTAAATGTTAGAAAACTAGTGTTAGAAAACGTGACGTTACTTTGCTTCCTCCTTAGTTGTTACCTGATAGATTTATTTAAAAAAAAAAAGTATTTTCTAGAAAAAGGCAAACTCAGCCCTGCCAAAAGTACAAACACCATATCACACAATTATTTTTCCTTGGCAAAGCCCTTTAGTAACAGTCTTGTGTAACGCTCTGAGCAGAGAAACTTTTGTAAGATACCTACTGTACATCACGTTGGAGTTATAGAAACCAGGATCAGCCAGGTCCACACTGGATGGAGTGCCACAGTATTTCTCTATGTTTTCATTGATGTACCAACTCTTATTTTCATCAAAAATTGAGAACAGCAGGTACCTTTCTTTGTCTGATTGGACCTGTGCAGAACAGCATGGTTAATTTGCAATAACCCAGTGATAGAGTCATTGCCAGTGTTAACAACACTGAAGAAAGCAGATACAATGGCAGCTAAAGGCTCCCAAAAAAAAACAGACCCCCCCCCCCCCCCCCCCCCAGTATATCCAGAGCTATATCTTCGACATCCGACACAAAATGTAAATGGTTGTTAGGGGATTTAGTAACAAGAGATACAGTATATTAATAAGATGTGCAATCAGCAACCAGCTTCCCAATTGATTGTGGGACAGACAGTAATAATCAACAATAATCGATGCATTGAGAACACAGGTTTATTCCAAAAAGAGATGCGAAGACTCTTCACAGCATACAACGCAAAAAATGGAAGTGCATGTCACTATACATAGTCACTTAATATGCATTGAGAAAATGCTAGCATTAAAAAACGAGGGGACATCCGGTTTGGTTGTTAGATTCTGCGTTTTCTCATCACAAAACAAATGCAAATGGATGAGCATTAGAAAAAAGAAAGGCAATGGAAAAACAAGAAGTACCAAACAAATGTTTCCTCACCACTTTTCCCAGGGAATTGAGAGTATTCACTGTGCATATGACCAGAGGGCCCACAAGCCCTGAAGCCGCGTCTCGGACCGGGTCCAGGCTGCTGTGGTAGAAGCGTGTCAGGCAGCGAGGGTCAGACTTGGTCGGCCCATCCTCGGAGGTTATTTTCCAGGAGTACGTGAACGTTTCATTGGTTTGAATGGCCAATTTCTTCAGGTCCTTCCCTTCAATAATAAAAGCAGGATACGGGTTTTGTTTTCATGTTTTCCTGTGCAGTGTTGACATTTTGTAATGATTCCGTGGTGACAGGGCTCATACTGCACATTATAAGTCATGTCCCCATTGGAACATATTAGCAGCAGCAACACTTTTGCTGAGAGTGATCTGCACTCAGCATGTCAATGACAAAGCATTCTGCATGTTTAAAACACAACAGATTCTACAGAAACAGACAGAGTTCATTAATATCAGGTTTTTCTCTGTTTTTGATTTGACTTGTAATCTGTTTCTTAGTGTTCGGTGACTGCCACTAATCAAGGTGAGAGTGTACTTTTCTCTTGCACTCTTTGCTTGGCAGACCCAACTCACAGCAAAGAGTGTGTGAGAAATACTCTCTCAACTTCATCAGAGGCAGCTGCCCAACACTTTGAAACAAGCAGCTGTTACGTAACAGTGTAGTTGTAGGATTGATATTCTGTAATGATTAGGTAATTATTTCAGTATTACTTGGTACTTTACTATCTTTACTATTTTAATAATTACATAGTGATTTTAATGATCCTCTTAAAAGGATGCAATAATCTGCATCCTATTACAGTGAAACTCTGATACAATGTACTGCCTTGAGACTGTAAACACAGTATGTTATAACCGAGGTATGTAATAACCAGATACATACCTGCTAGATCAGCAAAAAAATCAAACCCTAGTACAGTACTAATTGATTAATGTACATATACAATGTATGTAGTATAAAGGTTTATTACAGAAGAAACAATATAAATTACTATACAGTATGTAACAGTCTGTATTTTTATTATTTAATACAGTAATTCTATGTTGCGTTGGATAAAGATGACAAGATGACATATGCTTTGCGGTAGTACGTTGCCATAATCCCCCTGGTTACATGAGACGAGAATGAAGAAAAAACAAGCCCTAATTAAAATACAGGAGGATTTGATTTAATCTTGTCATATTCCATTGGGAAAGTCAGATATGCTAATGTACTGTAGTACATAAAACTTAAAATGTGTCCAAAACACTTTTTTAAAAAATTATCTTAGATCACATCACATATCAGGAAGTTAAAAGGTCTTTATTTCAACTTAATTAAATTAAAGAATGTTTTATTTGCCCCAGATTTTCCCTTTGTGCAAATGCCCATCTAATTTATTTACTATGGCATGGGCATTTTTTCCCCCATACGAATTACTCGCCTTTCTGGGATACAGTCATCCAGCAAAGTGTTTTTTCAACAACAGCTGGGTTAAACTAACTCAGTTTCATTACGGCAATCTGGACACTCCAACACTATTGGGCTAGGGTCAGGTAAACAGGTTTTGAACTCAGTTGCTCTATAGTGTCATACTGGAAACTGTTTAGCAGGACACTCATCGCCTGGGGGAGGAAATAGGGGCTGTGGGAAGGGGTCATACGCAAAAAACACTCTAGCATATAATAATAGATGTATCCCCTCAACTCAAAACCACAGTAAACACAGACACAATGAAGCGCTCTTACCTTTGTGTACCGGTAAGTTAGTGTCAGCCGTACAAAGCACACAGCGTGTGGTTTTCACTAACTCTACTGTGCAGAATAAATAATTTTTTTTCTATGTGTAAATATCAGGACTTTGTTCCTATGCATTTGAGACACTGGACATTTGCTAGAAAATCGGGACTGTCCTGACCATATAGGGACTGTTGGCATGTATGCAGTGTGACAAGGACTTAGATGACTGCCTCAGCGACTGCTGCTTTTTAAACATGAGCTCTTTGACAAAATAATTCTGACTGCTTTCATTCCATTAAGATTTCTCCAATAATGTACAGTTTGTTCTTAAGTGAAATTGGCGATTGTTTAGCACTGGCCATAATAATACTGCAAAAATTACAGTAATATAGAGTAAGGTCAAGTTCAAACTGCAAGTAGGACGCCTACGAGTACTCAATATGCACGGCACAGACCACTGTGTGCCATCAGGAAGTATGCACTATCAGAGTACGTACTAAAAGGAGAATTTAAACTGGCTTTAATACGATTTCATTCAGTTCTGTGATACTGGTTCTTTATATCAGAGTGTACGTTATATCCCAGGTACGTTTTAAATGTGTTTGACTGTATTTGTGCTCTTTATAATTCTTTATCGTTGCTACTGCCTACATCATTATGAACCAATCACCTAACATGGAACTTTGTGAGTACAATGCTCATTTTAAAAGGGATACTGTTTTTTTTGTTTTAGTTTTTCTTTTTTGAGTGCCAAATCATTTTAACCCAAATGTTCTCCCTGTGGCAGGGTGGAGGGCTGCCCCTGTAAATAGTGTGTATTGGTGGTGGTTTGTAAATAACATTTTGTAAAAACAAAGTGTGTGCTGGATGGCAGGGCTGGCAGGTTATACCTCCCTACCTGCCTAATTGAAACTCAGAGTGCAGCAGGGGCCAGGCATGAATTAAATAATTGATTATAAATTATTCCTGGTCATCTGTCTTCAAAAAGGGTCTGGAAAGCTAGTACTTGGTTAAGAGCTGTTTTTATAAGCTGAAAGCCTTATGACTGTGTGTTTAAACAGGGCGAGTGAACCAAGACCGAGGACCACCACGTGCTTAACTGGGATCCTTTGTATACTTTAGAAAGGAATTCATTGAAGGAATTTTAATCCCACAGAAGTGTATTTAGTTGATGTTAGGAAGAAGGTTCCTGGTGCGGGACCTCCCAGTGTAGTGGGAGTAGCGCAGGGCCCGAGCTTGGCCACCTTTTATTTCCTAGCTGTTTTTGTACAGTGTTTTGTTTTGCACTTTTATTATGTACATGTGTGTATCTATCATTCAGCACTGCAACTGCCTGTGATTCCTAATAAAATCTGGTCAGCTATACTGTGTTTCAATCACAAAGCCTCTGTGTCTCTCAGTAGATAACCACAGTAACACTACACCCCTGTTACACTCCCCAGTTTAAAACGTCCAATTATGATCCATCACCACGGCAATTGAACACACAGCTCAGGAGATCTGAAAGCTCACAGGATGTCCTCTGATCCCACGACCAACCCAATCTCCTCTTTAACAGCAAGGAACTCGAGAGGAGGACAAAGGCCAGCCCTGCAGTGAGCTTACCAGGCAATGATGAAAAACACTGCCTGACAGTTTTGCCACCCTGACTTCCCACAGCCAGCCCTGACTGTATGACTTACCCTGCACACCACAATACTGTGCTTTCACCGGATTTTAACATCTGCATTTTCTTCTAATTGAATTTCCTTCTGTAATTGAATTTCCTTATGCTAATCCTACATATTATATACCCTGAATTCCTTATACTCACTACCTGGTGAATTGTAGTAATAACACGGCTACTACTGATATTTGCAACTATAGAAAACAAGACGAGAAAGGGGATTACATTGAAGTTTATAAATCCTAAATGGTATCGATAAAGTTAAAAAAAAACGTAATTATACATGCATGGAACACCCAGTGAATCTAAAGCATTAGGAACATTCGAAAAGCAATTACATTCTGTCTTATTTAATTGGAACTGCTCAATACGGGGAAATAGTGTGCTAGGAAGGGTCGAAGAGCCTCTTCTCATTCCCAACCCTTCTTATAAGTATGAATGTTACTATTACTTTCCTAAATAACATCAATTAGGTGTGGCCAAGTAATAGTAAAACAATAATACATTAACTGCACTAAGTTTACCAAATGATTGCTGTGTAAAGGTGCTCTGTAACTGAAAGCCAGGAATTGCTCTAGTCTAAACTAGCAGTCTTACCTTCCAGGGACGGCTTAGCAACAAACGACTGCACGGTCGTGAGCCCATGTGGATAGATGTTGAAAGGATGTCTGGCGAGATTCTTGAAGGTTATCTGAAAGTATATATTCCAGAAAACAGCATTGTGATTCCGGCTGAGGTCATGAGCCCATTCACGGTTATGGATCTTTCAGAACAGTCAGTCAGGCTCACAGAGTTTACCATGGTCAACCATTGCCAAACCGTGCCTGATACCCAGCACCATAACCAGGCCATCTTCAACTAATGGGAAGAACATGGTTTACCAGATATCTGTGAGCAAGATTACCTAAGCTCTCTACTCCAAATCGTTCACAACCGAGACACACAATAGATTCATTTAGGGACTTTTAAGCAAGTTGTTTCATAGTTGTTTTGGGTTTTTTTGTAATTGATGTTATTATTGCTGTGTTCAAGCATTGATCCAAAGGAAACATTTATCACATGCTGCTCAGGAATAACATTGGGATCAATGGAGGGTGTATTTGAACAAAGCATGTGAAGCACTGAGGAGTGGCACATGGGCTAGTCTGCTGTTTGCCGATCCCTGCTACCCAGGTACTGTAGGTCTATGTTTAACATGGTTGTTCTAACTTATTATATTATTGTGATCTCAATATTGTGGTCTCAATGTTGACCAAAACAATGTGACAGTCAGCATATGAGAAATGCCTATTACTTTTATTTGAACCCCTGGCTAAACAATATATTGCAGTCATTGATGGACAGCAGTGGGCGCCACATTCTGCCGGATCACTTGTAGTTGCTTTTGCTGCATTTACATTGGAATATGAAGCATTTTAATAAAAATAATCTTGAAAATACTTCACTAAATACATTTTTAACTATGGCTAAATGAAAGGTATAACAATGATTAGCTACTGTGGAGAAAAATAAATGTTTAGAAACAGAGGTCAGTTTCTATAGTTATATATAAAGTGTTACAGTTTAATTGGATTACTAATGAATGATGTACCTGTGGCTTAAACAGGCGTTGATCCTTGTTTGAAAGGTGGATATAGTTTATATACCATGGAGTTTCAAAACATGGTTTACCAGATATCTGTGAGCTAGATTATCTAGGCTCTCTACTCCAAATCGTTCACAACCGAGACACACAATAGATTCATTTAGGGACTTCTAAGCAAGTTATTTCATAATTATTTTGGTTTTTTTTGTAATTGATGTTATTTCTGGTCCTGATTCCCTTAGTAATTTAATTAATTAATCAATCAATTAATTAATTAATTAATTAAATATCCTTACAGTAAAATGCAGTGTTTTAAGAGTTCCACACAAAAAACATAGAGCAGTTACCTGAAATTCATCTCCGATTTCTCCCCTTAAAACCGGACCCAAGATTCCTCTGTCTCGTCCATTCTTTGGCATGCGCTTTCTGAATGTGCCATCTGTATATTCAACATACACAGCTTTTTTGTATTGCTTGCCAATGCGCTGCGGACCCTTTTCTAAATACACAGTAGATAAACTTCTAAACAGAAGAACAGGAAAAAAGGAGTTATGCACTTTTAAACAGCTCAGCTTCCTTTTTGATAAATCAGTTTATTTATTATTACAAGTTTTCTTTTTAGGATCCTTAAAGTAATTACAACCTGAGCCCCTGGTCACTAGTTCAGCGCAACAAAACAGCTTCAAACAGCAACAGAAATGTTAATTCGCCTAAGCAAACCACTTCAAATATAAGGTGAAAAGACATCTAAAAATGTCCTCATGCACAAAAACATTCGTCTGGACGTGTAGATAACTGATTGCATATTTCATTAAGTATCTAACTGTGGCCACAGTCAATTATCTAGCATTGATGGCTTAATTAATTTACTACAGTCCTTAATTAACTCAAATATAATTTTAAAATAAGAAAATTCAACAGAATGAGTAACAAAAGAGCAGCTTGGGGCTGTATGCTCTTTAACACCCTTCCCCTAGTGGATATACAAAACACTACACAATGCTCTTAATACAACTACAGTAATACAAAAAAAATACATCCATTAGTGTGCTGCAGAGGGACAGGTTAATGGTTACACTCTGGTGTACTTGATGTACCCAGGGGTTAGGTATGCTCTCCACTGCTCTCCCCACGCCTACCTGTATCTTTCATTATGAATGGTTGGTGCGTAGTCCCACACCTCCTCTTCTGCTGCGATGTAATGAACCCACTTCTTTGGCTGCTTCTTTAACGATGATCGCACGTTCAACTTGGGAGGCATCTCAAAAAGTCCAGACAATATGTCTTCCGTGTTGAATCCCTTTTCATATTCATCATCATAATCATGATTCACTTTTCTTTCCTGCAGTTCCTCCGGGCAGGACTCCACACTGAAGTATGCATTCATTCCATCTTACAAGACAGAGACACGAAATGATGGGCTGTGCATCGAGAACCTTGCTGTGTTCAAGCATTGTTCCAAATGAAACATTTATCACATGCTGCTCAGGAATAACATTGAAATCAATGGAGGGTGTATTTAAACAAAGCATGTGAAGCATTGAGCAGTGGCACATGGGCTAGTCTGCTTTTTGCCGATCCCAGGTACTGTAGGTGTATGTTTAACATGGTTGTTCTAACTTATTATATTATTGTGATCTCAATATTGTAGTCTCAGTGTTGACCAAAACAATGTGACAGTCAGCATATGAGAAATGCCCTATTACTTTTATTTGAACCCCTGGCTAAACAATATATTGCAGTCATTGATGGACAGCAGTGGGCGCCACATTCTGCTGTATCACTTTTAGTTGCTATTGCTGCATTTACATTGGAATAGGAGGCATTTTAATAAAAATAATCTTGATTTACTTCACTAAATACATTTTTTAAATATGGCTAAATGAAAGGTATAACAATGATTAGCTACAGTGGAGAAAAATAAATGTTTAGAGATCCAGAGGTCAGTTTCTATAGTTATATATAAAAAGTGTTATAGTTCAATTGAATTACTAATGAATGAACTACCTGTGGTTTAAACAGGTGTTGATCCTTGTTTGAAAGCTGGATATAGTTTTAGTTACAGGACCATTTATTATATTGTTAATATTTCATATACATAATGACATACTATTGTCCTTTTTACTACTTGAATTGAGCTGTGTTTGATTAAAATGCTAGTTTAGTTTGTTTAGAACTAGACAGAAACAATTCCTAAGGTAAGTGAATGGCAGTATTGTCCCTGCAGTACATTCACATCATAAACACTTCTTCAAAGGTACCGTGCTGGTGAGTGTGTATCTCGCAGGAAATGAGAAACCTCCCGGTGTTGACAGCGGTCAGCTGCGCGGTGGCGAAAGTCATGGGCGTCATGTCAAAGGAGACCTTCCTGTGATTCTGCACCAGCAGAGTGTGTCCATGGAAATGAACAGAGTGGATCTCTGGAGCCGTGCCCATTCCAATCAGGTGCCAGTGGGCCGCCTTCTTTTGGCACATTTTCAAGCCTAAAAGAGAAAGAGCTCCAAGTGATATTTATAAAGCTCTTTACTGTCCACAACACAGGAGCAGATTCCATTAAACCAGTACAGCGCCCCCACTGTGCCGTGGTCCTGCCATTAACCAGACTCCAGAGGTGTAGCATATGTGACTTTCACATTACTGAATGTTGGTTTGGGTTTGTGCCTTTTTTTCAGCCACCTGGTAGAAAGCATAAGGCTTAATTCTCAAGGTTCTTTACTGCAAATCATCATTAGCACATTTTTTTTCACAGAAGTAAAATTTGCCCAATAAAGTAATCAAACCATAAAATTAATATAGGGTCTTGTGTGTAGTCTTAAACTGTTTTTCATGTTTTGAAATTGTAAATTTTGCTAATAGAGTTTTGGAGTAAATATCTAGGGTTCAGGGCCTCGTTTCATCAACGCTGTGCGACTGTCAGGTGTCTGCGACCTGCTTGCTAGACCACACAGGACTGTGATGCGAGTGTTTCTAGAAGTACCTCGCAATGTGATCGCAAGCGACTGCTTTCCCTGTGATCTGTAAACTGTCGTAAAGCAGTTTTAGAGAAGCGTGATTGGCTAGAAAGTTAATGTTAACTCTACCAAACATGGTCGCGTAACAAGTAAGAGCAACTTTTCGAAGGGTGAGATTGAAGTTTTAATTGAAATGGTGAGACAAAACAAGCAAACCTTATTTGGTAAACTTACTACCAATTTAATCGATGAAGAAAAGAAAAGATTTAGGCAAACGATCACTGACAAAGTTAATGCTGTTGGAGAAAAAAGAGAAGCGTTAGTGATGTGAGGAAAGAATGGACAGACCTTCCTAACCAGACAAAGCTGAAGGAGGCTAAAAGAAGGGAGTCGAGAAAGGCAGGAGGAGGGGAGCCAAAAGATCTGACAGAAGAAGAAAAGATGGTTTTGGAAGTTATCGGCGAAGTGGTAGTTGAAGGAGTTCAAGGGGGACTGGATGTAAGCAGTCAAAGCACAAGACAAAGTTTCACGGAGGACAGAATGTCATCGATGTCTGAGTAAGTAAATATTCTGCTATATTATACTATACGCACAAAAATGAAAAAATAATAAGCTCTGTAAAATAGCATATATACACGATATGGAAAAAGTGATTACATTTATACTTCGCCATCAATTCGGCATCAGTGTATAGATCAAGGGGGTTCGATCGATCCCTAAAAACCCTCTCCCTTCTAATCTCCCTACCGTAACGACGTCGAACAAGTAAAATCAACGCCATTGCAAATGTGTTCTCTTTTTCTCTATGCTAACTCTGGTTTTGCAATGAAAAAAGGCACTTGCGGTTGCTTCCAACCACTCGTAGATTTCAGTAGAAAACTTGCGAGATCGCATCCCATGAAAGATCTGCGATGCCTTCGTGAAACACCAAATTTCACTTGTAACCTCACTGTGAGAGCGATTCCTCACAGATTGCTTTCATGAAATGATCCCCAGAAAAACAACTGGTTACATTTTTTCAACATCACACTTTATTTGTACTTTTTTTTAGATTTTGAATTGACTGAAACATATCAACATTGTGAAAAATCAGAACCCAACTTTGGAATTATCCACTTCAATTGATGATATCATTGGATTAGGATAACAATCATATCATTTTGGATTAGTGTATTAATGATTAGTAAATAAGAGCAGAAACAGGGTCTTATGTGTATAAAGGTTCCATACCAGTTAAAGTGGAATTCACAAATCCATTGATTGAGTGATACTGTTTTTTAACGGTTCTCTTTGTGTTCCGCAGTCTTTCTCTGAGCATGTCTGCTTCTCCATACCAGCTCTGAGCTTCATCAAACACCGAGAACAGCAAGACAAACTCCTGCACGCCGCTTTGACTTCCATCTGCCTTCAGAGTGTCTGCAGAGGAACATATAAAAAACAGATTCATTGTGTTCATTCAGGTACAGATTCATTGTGTTCAGACAGACAGGCGCAGATTCATTGTGTTCAGACAGGATCAGATTCATTGTGTTTGTTCAGACAGGCACAGATTCATTGTGTTCATTCAGACAGGTACAAATTCATTGTGTTCATTCAGACAGACACAGATTCATTGTGTCCATTCAGACAGGTACACTTGGGACCGGATCCAGATTAGATTAGTGATTCATTCAGAGTGCTAATCAAAGTCTGTACTATACCAGAAATATTGGGTCTAGTCTTTGTTTTATAATTTTGATAAAATGCTTACACACACACATTCCTCACAGAATTACAAGATTGGAATCTGCATTTCATCATGACAGCTTGGCTCGGGTTACAGATCAGTTCCGAGTGCTGGACTCGGATCAGCGAGTCTGCTGGATTCTGGATTTGTTTTGAGTTGGGTTTTTTTCGGTTGCAGATCTTGCATCTCAAGAGAGAAAGAAGGTAAACCAAACCCTTGAAGAGTTGCTCTGAATTCCACTTGCTAATATCTGCATGCTTTAAATTACTGAAACATGAATACAGTGTATTATGTAAATAGGTGAACTGGAAAGAAAATCCTTTAGACAAGTATCTATTTGTAGTGTTCTTTTTCCCTAATTATAATGGTTACTCTTGCATTCCATGTCAGTATTGTATGGGGTCTTCAATGGCTAGTTTCACAGACCCTGATTAACTCTAATCTTGGACTGCCCAATGTTACTGTCGGTAAGGTAGACATAGCTTAGTGCTAATGAGGGTGTGTAAAACAGCCGATAGTGTTAATGCACACATTGTGCCAGCAGGTATACAGACTGGAGAGGCTTGCAACCAGGACTATGCTCACAAGAAACAAACCGACCTGAGCTACAGCAATCAACTGTTTAAATCTAAGTGCGATACCACAAAAACAATATAGATGAGGATTTAAGCAATGTGTTCATTCCAAACGCTACTTGATTCATTTCTAATACAGGGTATAAACGCTGTCTTCCTCTCCATCTCCTTTAATGAGCTGTTTCTAAAGCATGCTGTTTAACCTAGCGTGCCCCTGTGCTCGGGCTGTGGTGTCTGCCATTACATGAACAAGTGATGACAGACTGAAGACTGAAAAACAAACAGCTTAGTGTCTTTCATATCAAAGACACTGAGCTCATGATGCTGTTCAATTAGGCTTGTAGAAAGCTCTAGATGAACAATTAGGAGTTTAATTAGGCTTTCAGATAAACAAAAAAAAATACATAACACGATCATCACGTTTTGAAGACAGTACTATGAATAAAGTTTTCTTTCTACCTAAACCATGCGTTTTCAACAAATGGTGATTATTTACAGCAGGTTCTGAGAGTATAGTATGACTGTAGACGGGGCTTTCAGTTTAAAATCAAACGAAGAACAGACAAAAAATACACAAAGGGGGCTTTTAATACCCACTTGCTTTGCAGACAAGTAGTGCTCCAATCAGCCCTGAGTTGAAGTCTCTGACAGTGTGGACGTGGGAGGAATAGGAGTACGTGAGGCACTGTGGGTCCGCTGAGGTGGGGCCAGTGCTAGGCAGGATGTCCCAGACATACTGATATCCCTCCCCAGGGGCTACTGCATCATCCCCTTTCTCTGCCTGGGAGGTTTCATCGCTGTACTCTGCACCTGATGAGAGAAAGGAAGCAGAGAAGTGCACACCTACAGAACCATTATAAAAATAGAAAACAGAACTTCTATAAATGGACTTCAAATAAAATAATGAAGTAGCAGTCTATAACAACTAAAATAGACCGTAGAATATATAGCCTTATAAGAATATCGAAAATTGAAAATGTCATAACTGCCCAACCCTTGATAACTTCTTCAAAATCACTCCTTATATAGGATTGTAACAGGGGAGACCTGTGCTGACTCTCTAGGTGCATTCATAGTGCTGCGGGAAGAGGGTAGCAGCCCTGCAATATCTGCCTGTCAGTCACGGCATTGACACGGAGAGGTAGGAAAAGGGGTGTGTGGGTTTTCCCCCCTCTCCGAGTGGCTGAGCTGTGGGCTTTGGGGGGTTGCTGCATTGATAAAATGACGTTCTGTGGTTCCCTTGGGTCTGCCCCCTCGGAAACGAAATGAGCCAGCCATCTGACGGAAGCTCTGCCACCTGACCGAGCACGGTCGGATGAAAAAAATTAAATAAATCATTAATTAAAAGAAGGAAGGAAAAGAACAAACAACCGAAAGGAAAGAGAATGATTTTAGAGATCGGGGAATCCCTGGGCAGACCCTGAGTGTGTATAGGTGGAGGGAACATAGCAGTGTAGGATGGAGACCCGGGCCATGCGGATAGCGACGGTCGGGGTGCAGCTTCGCCTTTTGTCCTTTGTGATTTATTATTTATTTCCAGAGCGCCTGCGAGATCATCTACACTGGACTGTGTACTTGGACTGGTATAACCGTGGTACTCAAACCACGGTCAACAGTGCCCTCTGCGGGCTGAAATAAATCAATGCGCCTGAGCGGCATTACAACTAAAAGTTCTGTCAGGGAATTGCCCACCACCCTTCCACATGTGGTGTGAGCTGTGGGATTCACTGGCACTGCCCACACAAAGCAGTGCAATAATAATAATAAAAAAGAGGCAGAATGGACCCGCAGCAGTTCGCCGCGTTGATGGACCTCCTGCGCCAAACCCTAACCGAAGTGGTTCAGGGGGGTGCCAAAGTGGCTGCACCCGACCCCATGCTACAGCAGCCCAGAAAAATGACGGCAGAGGATTTGCCAGACGCCTACCTGAAGGTGATCGAGGCCATGGCGATCTCTGCTGGGTGGGCCCAAGTGCAGTAGGCTAGCTGCCTCCTACCACAGCTGACGGGGGAGGCGCAGGCGGCGGCAAGGACCCTGGATGCGGAGGCGATGATGGATTACCCCACGCTAAAAGCTGTGTACCTGGACTGGTATAACCGTGGTCTTGTTTACCGTTGCCTGTACTCAAGCCACGGACAACCGCGCCCTCTGCGGGCTGAAATAAATCAGTGCCCTGAGCGGCATTACAACTAAAAGTTCTGTCTCCTTGTCAGTGAATTGCCCACCACCCTTCCACAAGGATCATTAAGAACAACTGAAAATAACCAGCTGTGAGCTGTTCAACAATATTCATGTCTTATTGTATATAAACTGTAAAATTAAAATCCAAGAATTCTTATAGCCATGCTTCAAGGGGGTTGTGGCCCTCAGGGATGCTTGAGGGCTGCACATGTGGCCATAAGGTTGTGTGTGTCTGTGTGCGATTGTATGTGTGTCTGTGAGAGTGCATGTTTGTGAGTGTATCTGTTTATGAGAGTGTATATGTGTGAGCAGGACTTACCCTCTGATTGTTTCCAGTAGGAGATTCCAAAGGGATTCACACTGTAGGAACGTGAGGCCAGATTCTTGAAGTGAACCACGACTTTGTCATTGACCTCTGCTCTTATTGTGGGACCAAGAATGCCTATAAAAACAGCCATGTCAACATACTGGAATTAGCAAGATTTTGGCAAAACGGCAGCAGGTGACCGAAACTTCTAACCTGGTTAAAGTTTGTATATCTTTTGATTGGATCAATTTACTCATATTATTGTTTTCTTTAGTAAAGAAAAACTGAAACTTTTCAGAATTCACAGTGAGCATGTTTATACAGGGTTGATTAACCCATACCCTATACCCAATGGGATTATACCACAGCTGAATTTTGGGGAACAGGATTGGAACATGAATCAATTATCATGATAATATTGATATTTTGTTGAATGTGATTATTTCTTGTACTCTGAGTTGTACTCTTGTGTTTCTGACAGTCATCTAAACATATAAGAGTACTTACCCATCCATGTTGGTTTGGATTTAGGAGTTGTGAATGTGGAATCTGTATATTCCCAGTACACTGCCTTGGTGTACTGCTGCACTTCCTCCTTGGGGTGGTGGGAAGCTGCTGGGAAGCTGAAATCAACAAAGTTGGATTATCTATATTTGGGTAAAAGGTAATTATTTACCTGTTACTGAATTCTATAAAGAGCAACCAAGACAGCAAACACAGACTACCATAACGGTGGCGGCACAAGCAGGCCAATGTGTACTCAATAGTGATCTCAAATGCGATTGGCTCTGGGATTCCAGGTTAATTGTGAGCCAGAACACGAACTATGAAGAAGGTCATTTAGAACGAATGTTCTCTAAAGTGCAAATCTGAATAATATGGGCCTATTTTAATAATCTAACAAAGGCAGATCCTTATATTGCTGCCACTAAAACATGCAAATGAGATATATTGTGGAAATCTTTCCACCTTATCCTTTATTGTTCTAAGGGGTACAGTGTATTTTTCATTTTTGTGGGAAAAAAAGAATCAATGTTAATGTTGAAAAAAATAAGAAATGAAAGCTACAGAGTGCTTAAGAAACTTGGCATTATATTGTGTAGTTGCTTGGCTCTTTCTAATTTTGTATACTTAACATGGGTTTTTATTCTTATTAAGAACTGCAACATACTCCCAACATTTCTAAAATATGACAAATAAAATAAATAGTGGCATTTGTGGTTCAAAAATATCCAATAGAATATTTAAAACAAGATTTTATGCATGAGCATTTGGCCCATATTTAGACGCATCACAGGTAAATACATTGAATTGCATTGATACAACTGGTTACATCTTTCTTGCAAGTGTTTATTGGATTCATACCATATCAGCAAAGGAACAATTTTAATAGCCTGTCCCCCATTAAAGCTGCTTTATATAGTGTGGGCATACAGATGGATGGGTGCATGGAAAGGCAGACACCCCCTATTCTCCAGAATCTGATTACAGGGTAAGACACAGGGTTCTGAAAAATATAGCCTTACATGTACCCACGTGCTGCTACAACTTCTTTTTTTTCTTTTCACATCCTAACAACTTTTTTCACTTATAACTTTAAAGTCTGTTTCAAAGCTCTTTTTAAAATGTCCGCTCTGGTGCACTGAGGATTATTGCCCACATTGTCAAACAGGTGACACAGCAATAAAGATCCAGGATGTGGTATATAACAGAGAAGCCAGAGCACTTACATTTTGTTTTATTTAACACTTTTCCTGCAGTGATTTAGAGCAGTGGTGCACAAAGGTGTTTTTTTCTGAATTTAACCAAAAAAGTCTAGAATTAGCTAAATACATACTGTAAATGTTAACAAACACATTCTTAAAAGCCTGAGTGCATGCACAGCCCTGCAGATACGATGCAAATCAAATATGCCAATGGCCGTGGGCATGTTAAACAACTATGCACACCGGACACCAAAGGCGTGAGTGAGTGAATAAAAAAAAATTATTAAAACGATTTATTTAAATGGAGTAATGCACACCGCAAGCAAAGCGAGCAGCATGAATGAAGCAAGCAAATACAGAAATGCATTTGTTTTATTTGTATTCACGCAACGTGCCGTTTGTGTCGCAATGGACCAATCAGAAATCAGGCCAGGTAGGATCACGTGACGTGGTTGGATGGGAAGAATGCGGGTGTGATGAGATAGTGAGATGGTGAAACTGAGATAAGACAAGTCAGTCCTGGTTTTTGGTAGTTATCCACTTACAGTAATGTGGGCAGATCTAACTTCTGATTGTAACTATCAGAAATCAAATCAACTTTTTAAAACAGTTTTTATCTAACTTACTGAAATAAAACAATGTACCAAACCTCGCTGTAACTTTCATTCAGTGGTCATCTTGGATTTTATTTTTAAGTCTGCCGACTGAGCTTTCGTAATTAAAAAGATAAACATATTTATAGATAAATTATTGATCTGACCAACAGGACCACTGCCTACTCCTGGGAGGCCAAATAATCCACAACTGCCTGGCATTGGGTTATTATAATAAGTACTAGTTGCAGAATATGTTTGTTTGAATGACTTAAGGGTACATAAGGACTTTTTAAAAATGTTATTGTGTTACATGTTCCCATGTGTTGCTACAACTGTTTACGTCAGGTGTGTGTATTGTTTAATTATTATTTTATTTTTTTTACATTTTGACCACGTTCTAAAACTTTTAAATCCTGCATTCCCTGCCTCAAGATGGCTTCCTATGTACCCGTATGCACCTCTAAGAAATATATTTCCCATCATCCTCCTGCTCATTGGTAAATGCATCTCAGTTACTTATGTGAGCAGGAGGGTAATGGGAAGTGTAGTTCTGATACTGTGCAGCATTGCTGAGGAGTCGCTGAGGGGAAGCTGTCTTGAGGTAGGGAATGCAATTTAAAAGTTTAAAAAGTGGTCAAAATATATATATAACAAAATAATTAAAACAATACACACACCTTACGTAACCACTTGTAGCAACACATGGGAACATATAACACAATAAAATAAAAAAGTCCTTATGTACCCTTTTTAGTCTTTATTAAAATGTATTATTTCCACATGACTTTGAGTGATAAATAATACAAAGCATTTACACGCCGTGTGTATACATTTGTATCATCATCAGGTGGTGCTTGAATGTAAGATTTGTAGCCATAGTGTGTATTCGTGTTGTTTGCTTCACTCCCAGTGTGCACATTGGCTTTGAATTCGCTCGCTCGCGTTGTTCCTGTTCGGTGTGCATAGCCCTTTAGCTTCATTCTTAACTGGCAAAACTTTTTTTGTGAAAACAGATTTATTTTTTAGATTTAATTGCTGAACAATAATGTTTTTCAGATTCATATGTTAGGTAAATGTTGAATCGGCAAGTTTGAAAAAAAAAAAAAAAAAAAAAAAAAGATTTAAGTTACATGTATTTTTTCACGGATTTATTTATTAGAAATGTTAGCTCAATGTTAACTTGACAAGTGTAAAAAAATATTTAAATTCACAGATTTATTTTTTAGAAACCCAGATTTCACATAAAATCAGCTAAATGTTCACTCGCCAAGTGTAAAAAAAAAAAAAAAAAAAAGATTTCTAGACTGATTTTAAATGTTGAATTTGTGATACGAGTATGTATTTAGAGAAATCTGCCCTTTTTGTATTTAAGGAAAAAATATGCGATTTACATACAATGTAAGAAGAAAAGAAAAAACATCTAGTAAAAAAGTTAAGGTCTACATTTTAATTTGTGTGTTGGGTGGGGCGGCATTTAAAAAGTTTGCACACCACTGATTTAGTGGACAGATCTCAAAACCCAGTGAACTAGAGCAACCATTTTAAAAGAGCTTGAAATAGACTTTAAAGTGAAAATTGTAAAAAGGTTATCAAAATGTTAACAATGAAAAGAAAAATTTTATTTAAAGAATTGTAGCAACACGTGAGGATATATAATGCCATACTTTTTGGAAACCTGCTACTTACTCTTTAAGTGAGCATGAAACAATCCTAGCCAGCAATGGTACCATGGTGCGATAGGGTTAACAAGACTTAACAACCACTGGGCAGCTGATCTTTTTATAATGCCAGTTTCTTCTCACAGTATTCACACATAACCAGAAAATAACAGTGTTACTTGCGCTTGGTGGGAATCGACTCCAGATAGTCAGTGTGCAGGTAATCCCATCTCAGCTCCACCGCTGCGATGCTATATTCCCTGGTAACAGCCAGCGACTCCTCAGCAATGCTGCACAGTATCAAAACAGACAGCACCTGTGCCTTCATGGTAACTGTATGGACATTCCCTTCAGCCTCAGATTTATACTTACTCCACAGCTCCCCAATATGCAATGCGCTTCAAAGGCTCAGCTAAGCTGTCTTACGCAAGAATAAAACAGTTTGCAGCAATTGCACAAGAGTGGTTCAAGGTGAAAACAAAACAAGGCTAGATTAGGAAACATGGACAGGAAAAAACATAGGAAAAGAACACTGGGTGAACTCGAGCCCCTCCAGCAGACACAGATCCAAAAGGAAATTCAAGCAAGTTTGTATTCACTGTTTAATAGATACTGCAGTGCAGGGGGGTTACCGCTCTTATCTGGCGTGACAGGAGAGTATAGCAGTAGATCTGATTTTCTTGGCATGGCAGAAGGCAAAAAACACTTTTAAGAAATACAAACACACCCTTAACTTGGTTTTACTGGAACCAGTCCAGTGATACTATTGTATCCTATTCCCTGGATATTTGTGGAGCTTTGCATACATGCTTCTAGAAATGTGGCAGTTTAGCAATGTTTCCCCAGCTTTCTCAGCTCTGTCTCTTCTTAGATTCATTTAATTTTTTATAGTCAAATTATTTCTTCTCTTTCCTACCTTATTTGGTGGAACAATATAAAGGTCAGACAATACAAACAACTGTGTTATTCACACAGCCCTGGTAACATGTCTTTGTGTGCGCTGTGCTCTTCAGCCCTGTTGTCACAGAACATCTCTGGTAGTAACAGAACATTTCAGTACTGCGTATTATACTGTAGTGGTAGAAAGTATGGAAACAACAACTGATTTACAGCAACACTAGGGACGGGGATTATATTGCCCATGTTTCTTCACTCAGACCCCTTACTTACTCAATACCCTGGTCTCTCTGAATACAGAATAGATTCTCATCTCCTCTTTAAAAATATGCTTAATATTTTCATGAGTAAGACATTTTTATCACCTTTCGTCACCATTCGGCCCATCTTACTTGTTTGGTTGTTAGTAGCTTATTGATCCCAGAATCTCATCAAGCAGCTTCTTGAAGGATCCCAGGGTGTCAGCTTCAACAACATTACTGGGGAGTTGATTCCATACCCTCACGATTCTCTATGTAAAAAAGTGCCTCCTATTTTCTGTTCTGAATGCCCCTTTGTCTAATCTCCATTTGTGAGCCCTGGTCCTTGTTTCTTTTTTCAGGTCAAAAAAGTCCCTTGGGTTGACATTGTCAATACCTTTTAGAATTTTGAATGCTTGAATTAGGTCGCTGTGTAGTCTTCTTTGTTCAAGACTGAATAGATTCAGTTCTTTTAGCCTGTCTGCATATGACATACCTTTTAAACTTGGAATAATTCTGGTCGCTCTTCTTTGCACTCTTTCTAGAGCAGCAATATCCTTTTTGTAATGAGGTGACCAGAACTGAACACAATATTCAAGACAAGGTCTTACTAATGCATTGTACAGTTTCAATATTACTTCCCTTGATTTAAATTCAACACTTTTCACAATGTACCTGAGCATCTTGTTGGCCGTTTTTATAGCTTCCCCACATTGTCTAAATGAAGACATTTCTGAGTCAACAAAAACTCCTAGGTCTTTTACATAGAGTCCTTCTTTAATTTCAGTATCTTCCATATGATATTTATAATGCACATTTTTATTTCCTGCATGCAGTACCTTACACTTTTCTCTATTAAATGTAATTTGCCATGTGTCTGCCCTGTTCTGAATTTTGTCTAGATTTATCTATTGCTGTTAGATCACACCCAGGAGTCACTGCGATTCATGTAGCGGGTCACTGTGTTGTCTGTTGTTGTTAGATCACACCCAGGAGTCACTGAGATTCATAAAGCTGGGTCACTGTGTTGTCTGTTGCTGTTAGATCACACCCAGGAGTCACTGAGATTCATGTAGCTGGGTCACTGTGTTATCTGTTGCTGTTAGATCACACCCAGGAGTCACAGAAATTCAGGTAGCGGGGTCCCCGTGTTATCTCCATGCAAGCCGACTAAGTACTGCTGTATCTTTCACACCTGAATCATCATTGACCAATTTGCTGGACCTTCTGAGTAGATTTAATTTAATTTTAGTTTAATTTAATTTTGGTTTAATTTTAGTTGCAGTTCAGCTTTTACCAGATCCACAGAACACCGGTTTCTTCCATATCATGTTCATCAAGCAGAATGCCCTCGCAGCGAAGGCATTAGACTAAGGATTGCTGAGTACAAATGAAACAGTTCTCAAAAGATGTTTCAAATTCTGCTCAAACTTGTCAAACATATTCTTCCATTTTTGGTCAGTGGACATACTGGTCTCTGTAACACGGCTAAGTATCGGAGCAAAATTCAGGGTTTCTGCAACTTTGCATAAGCCTTCCCAGCTCAATGGGCAGTCTTTTCTCAGTGACAGTACTTCATACATTTTTAAGAGATTAGCATCTGAGAATTCAAACCACTTTTCAAGATAGTTTAGCGCTCTGTCATAAATACAGAGCAGATCCTGTTCTGTCTTTTTTGCATCATTGTCTGTCAGGTTTTTCAGACCTGTATTAACCAAATAGCTGAAGAATTTGTTGCTACTGCTGTGTCAATCGGAACTGCTGTGTCATCGTGGTCACTGTAAAAATCTAACAGACCTGCCTGAATACCTCAGTGCAACGGGGAAGAGCTTAGTGTTTCCTTTATTTGATGCATCAGAAGGCACACTGTAAAACATGTAGGGCTTCTTTAATTTGTTTAGCATAAGCTCTACGATGTATGGGGCAAGTACATTTTCAGTTATGGCCACAACTTTTGTGCGTCTGCACGATATTTGCGTTGCCATGTCTGAATGGCTAAACACACTAACTAGCTTGTTTGTGCAGTCTAAAGATCGGTAAGAATGGTGATGTTGGTTTGTGTGGTAAACCATGGTTATCTTCACTGCTGTACATTTCTTTTTCTGATCTACAGTACCAGTCAAAAGTTTGAGTACACCTGCTTGAAACCAGGTTTTTCATGATTATCTATGTTTTTAACTGTATAAACTTGTCTATAAACACTTAATATTTAATAATCATGATAATCATAAGTGAACTGCATTCAAAAATTTAATTTTTAAATGAAAATGTAAATCCTGTCAATTTCAATGAAATGGTTACCCAAAGCAAGGGGATTTCAGTCTGAAGCCCAAGTCAGTTAAAATTCTGAAATGTGTATAACAAGTTGTAAGAACACTGGCCTAAGTATAAAGGTGTCTTTGTTAGATGTTCTCTGAGTTAACTAGCATGTTACCTAATAAACCTTTTGTCACCAATTATTGTTAACAGGTGAGGGTCTGTAATTCCTTTAAGAAATTAAGGTCAATCCTAAAGACAAATTGCAAGAACTTTGCAAGTGTCTGTAACTGCTGTGGCCAAGACCATCAAACGATTTGAAGAAACAGGCACTCATGAGGATGGAACAAGGTCAGGCAGGCCAAGGGTGACCTCAGAATTTGAGTCACAAGTCTGCGAAACCGGATATTAATTGCCCCTGAAATACAAGCTCAGCTAAATGCTACTAGAAGTACAGATGTTTCAACATCAACTGTTCAAGGAGATTGCGTGAAGCTGGCCTAACTGGAAGAATTGCTGCAAAGAAACCATTGTTAAGAGTGCAAAATAAGAGGAAGAGACTTGCCTGGGCCAAAAAACACAGAAAGTGGATGTTTGAGGAGTGGAAGTTGGTCTTATGGACCAATGAGTCAAAATTTGAAATATTTGGGTCCAACCGCCGAGTAATAGTAAGACGCAGAGAGGGTGAGCGCATAAGTTCTGCATGTGTGGTTCCCACTGTTAAGCATGGAGGAGGCAGTGTCATGGTCTGGGGTTGCTTTGCTGGTGACAGAGTTGGTGATCTTTACCAAGTCCATGGCAAGCTCAACCAACATGGCTATCATAGCATACTTCAGAGGCCATTCCATCAGGATTACGGCTAGTTGGGCAGTCCTTCATTCTTCAGCAAGATAATGACCCGAAACGCACCTCAAAGTTGTGCAAGAACTATCTGGCGAAGAAGGAAAGTGAAGGACAACTCAATCTAATGACCTGACCTGCCCAGTCTCCAGACCTCAATCCCACAGAACTTGTATGAGACGAACTGGACAGAAGAGTCAAAGCAAAGCTACCCACAAGTGCCCTAGATCTCTGGGAATTGCTGCAGAAGAGCTGGAAAGACATGCCGGTGATATCCTGCTGAAACTTTTTAACCGAGTGCCTCGTATTTGTGAAGTTCTTATTAAGGCAAAGGGTGGCTATTTTGAGGAATCCAAGATTTAGAGACAATTTTCAATTTTCTGAACATTGCTTTGATACTCCTTATGTTTTGTTTTGTATATTGTAACATTTTCATTTTCAAGTATTTACAGAAACGTATATGACATAAAACCTTGTCCATTATGAAAAAAACTAGTTTCCAGCAAGTGTACTCAAACTTTTGACCTGTACTATACATCATTTGATTTCATAGCAAATGCAGTTATCAGTGTCTGTCTGGTATCAGAAACATTTGTTTTGTGTCCGTCTGACTTTGAATACTTCTTGATATCGTTTCACCTCCGTGTCCAATTCCAAACTCTCTTCTACATAATGTACAAAAAACTTTAGTTGAATCTTTGGGATTTTACCGAATCCACTTGTATGATCTAACCCACTCCTCTCTGAATTTACACAGGCGCTTACTTCTTTTGTTTGGTGGAGTTGTGGAAGAGGCCGAGGCTGAGGCTCCTGATGTTTCGCTATCGGTATCAGTGTCTCTTCCACTTATGGAGTCAGCCATTTCGCATTTTAAAAAACATTGTCTGCTTTGAAATTAAAATAACAATATACTGCTGTATATGAATTATATTTAGTTTTCTGTCTGCACTGCCAAAGCAGTGTCAGCCGTTAGGGAACATGGAGGATAACAAGTCACATGGGGACAATACGTTTTTAGAGTGGCTACACATTGTGTCAATCATTCTGAGGCTGTGTAAAGCACTGAGTCAACAAAAACATCAGTACTGTCACAACACTTCCCAGTATTTAGGAACACTTCGTTGCATTCCTAAACTAAACGGTAAAATTTTAAATGAACGATTCTGCATATCATCCTGCAGCTTCAGAATCTAAAAAGAATATTACAAAATCTTAAATAGATTTTTTATAAATATCTTCAACATATTTATATATCGTAGTATAGCATATATAATATATAATAATAGATTTATATATATATATATATATATATATATATATATATATATATATATATATATATATATATATATATATATATATATATATATGAGTTTGTTGAGTCAACGTTGTGTGTCACTAGCTCTCAACTGTGAGTTTAGGAACAATTTTGAGAGTTGTTGCTTCTCAGAGTTGGATTTAAGAACGCAGCCATTGTGAAAGCTGCTGTAGAGGCGGGACTTTGCATTCCAGTGTGGTTGCTAGGGGAGACTGGGGTTGGTTCTCACAGTGCTCATAACTATGAAACTAGATGGCGCAGACAGGCGATACTAACACAGAAATGTGTGTTTTATTGTCTGGAACTCGACCATCTTGTAATTTTAGGTCAATTCCTAAGGTTACCACATATTTATTTTCGGTACGGGCAGGTTGTCACAGGTGACTGGTGCATTTTCAGCCATCTAAATATCATATTTGGAAGTTATGCTGAAATAAAAAACATCAGTTTGTACGTGAAGAGTTAATATTATATAACGAACTTTGCAAAAATGTCACCAGATTGAGGAAAATAATAAAGAGTAAAAAGTGGGACAACCAACTCCGGTCTCCCCTATGGCTTTACTACGCCCCTGGGCATGCGGCTACTCCAGCACAACCAACACCCTGCTGTGTCTTATTGCTTACTTAATCTTTCTTACGGGGCTGAGGGACTGGGATTGTCTGACATTAAACCGTACTACTGGTCAGCACAATTTAGGCCAGTTTTGTTAGATCTGTTTTTTGTTTAACACAATGTATGTTAAATTGTTTGTTATATGAAAAATAAAAACAATATGTAAAGCTAAATATATCCTCAGTTGTACTGCTTTCCTAGAAAAAAGGGAACATTTCAGGGACCATTCTACTTTTGAGATGTCTTGCTCAATAAAATGTTTAACATATTTTTAAAGAGGGGACAATTATCTATTCAGAGATACCAGGGTATTTAGTAAGTAAGGGGTCTGAGTGAGGAGACATGGGCATTACAATCCCCAGCCCTAGTGCTGCTGAAAATCACTTGCTGTTTCCATACATTGTACCAGTACTGTATATTTAGATAAAAGGCATGAATATCTTAAGAGGTTTCTTGATTGGGAGAGTCATATAAACAATTTCATAGTTGTAATTCAATCACCCAAACAATTTGATCCTAATTTGTTCAGATAAAAGAGGTATTTCAAGCAGAAGGAAGGCGTATGCAGCAGCCCCTTGCACTGCTTGGTGTGCACACACTGCATGCGGTTGAGTCACTAACAGGAGCGTGGGATGGACGTTGTATAAGCTTGTGTTATACATCATGTTCATGAAAAGGCTATTTGAACCAATTAGTGCTATCAATCAATGTTGCAGTGTAAAAAATAGTAATGTATCTCCTGTTTCCTGCATTTTTTGAAAGGGAAATGTTATATCAAATGCAATAACTGTAGTATGTGGTGTGGCCTAACTTTTTTTTTTTTCTTTTTTTATTAATATTTATATTGATTTTCAATAAATAACATTACATCCAATATGAAACTAACAACAACAATTAATTCAAAAAATACTTCATATATCTGTTAATACATATAAGAACCTCATCCCCACCTAATACAGCCATGTAATAAAGCATTGGTGTTAGCTGGGAAAGTGTTTGGAGAAGAAGAACATTTTGCCATTATATGCAGAGCAGCGTGTGTTGCACCCTTAAAGAAACAGGTTTTAATAAAGCAAGGCGTGTCACTTCTTTACACCCAAACAGCAGACTGTTTCCTACTCAGAGAGATGTCTATGGAGTAGCAACCCTTTCAGTGATGGTTAAGCTTCTTCAATTTTAGATAGATTTTTTCTTTTTCTTTTTCAGCCTCTTCTAACACTTGCGTACTTTTACCAATTTCCGACCTTTCATCTCCAAGTTCCTTTAGGCACACTGTTCCATTAGAATCATCTTTATCTGTCTAACTTTGGTCCTCAAAGTAATTTTGTCACGGGCATAAATTGATCTCACTTGGCTGTTTGCGGGCACGCTAACTATTGCATAGGTTCTTATCTTACAGTGCATTCACGTTTATATATTTTCTTTAACAGTTTTATTGGAGTTATTCTTGGCTCACTCTAATAAAGTCAAGTCTCAGGTAGTAATTGTGCGTGCTGCTCTTATTCTTTAAATAATTTACATAAAATACGCAATGCAAATATTTTTAAATAGCATGTTTACACAGATAACCGTGAATAAACTAAAATAACAAAGTGTATATAGCGTCTCGCTTTGTTTCAATTTGACAAATTTGTCAACACTGCTCTGTTTTAAAGATCACTCATCTCCAGTACAATTATTCAGAGAAAGTGGATTTGTAACTAAATATAGTATGGTGTTTCCCTTGTCTGGTGAAATAAATAAAAAAAAAATAGAGATAGAAAATTTAATTCTAAATACTGAAATGTAATATTTTTTTCTTAATAACAGTCGGTGAAATTTAGTGCTTACCCAGCACATTAACACCCTGCCTCTGCTCATGAATGACCGGGCAGCTGTCAGATCTTTCACTTTCCCTTTGGCTATTCACTCGCCTTGAATTTTCATGCAGAATATCGTGAACGGCCTCTGCTTGCTTATGATTGGACAGCTGCGTAAACTTGGCAAATATTTGACTCTCCTACTGGTTAAACTTACAGTCGGTACCTGCACTTGAAACAGACACAGTTTATGTCCCACCCAGCTAACTTATGATAGGGCTACCGCAGAGACAATGCAGGTGTTCAATTGGTTGGTCGTATCGCAAAAGCCATTCAGAAAAAAAAAGTAGTTTACGTACAAGCACAGCATAAGCGAGCAGCACTATCAACAGACTGCTGTGGCACTTTTGTTGGAAAACGCGTTTAAAGCTTTCTTTATTTTCCCGCGCTACGACCCTCCAGAAATATGTTCACGACCCATAATTTAAGAACAGCTGCTGCGGGCACGAATTTGCCCGTGGGCACAACTTTGAGGACCACTGGTTTAACTCATGCAGGGAAGTTTTAGCTAATTTAAGGATATTAACTTTTAGTTTTTAACATTACACATTTTTATACTTACTATTTTCTAGGGTGCAAATGAGATTTTTACTAGGGATGCACCGAATCCAAGTTTTTGGGATTCGACCGATTTCCGAACAGCAATTTTGAACTCTTTCCACATATTCTCAACTGATACTCAGTTTTTGAAGACGGCCTGTTCTAGACAGATTCACAGTTGTGCCAAATTCTCTCCATTTCTTAATAATGGACTTTACTGTGCTCCAGGGGATATTCAATGCTTTGGAAATGTTCTTATATCCCACCCATGATTGGTGCTTTTGAAGAACCTTATTCCGGATTTGCTTTGAATGTTCCTTCGTCTTCATGATGTAGTTTTTGTTAGGAAATGTACTAACCAACTGCGGGACCTCCCAGAGACAGGTGTATTTAATGTGAAATCACTTGAAACACCTTAATTGCACACAGGTGAACTCCATTCAACTAATTATGTGTACAAATCTTGTATTTGTATTGTACCTCAATGCTGCATGATATAGCGAGTCCAGTTTATCTAAAGTTGATGGTGATGTGAACCTGTATACTGCATCACCATAGTCAATTTGCGGCAAAAACATACAAACAACAAGCCTCTTTTTTTTTGTTTCCATAACATATAAAACATATTCATATCAAAGCGTATTCCCATGCCCAACAGACGAGTGTGGAAACATGCACTCATCTCTGTCCAGCACATTGCCTTCCTTCTGTTCCTTTAATGCGGTCCTATTAACATATGGTAATGCATCGGTAATTAGAAACATGAGATGCAAATGTATTCTAGGTGGACATTCAATACGCACATAGCGCAATCAAATTTAAATTGGGCGAAAGCCCTAATTCGCCTGAATATACCAGTATCTGCGCTATAATTGCAATGCGCTAGTTCTAATAACTGCGCACCGCTGGCTCAAATAGTGTCGAAGTAACAGTACACTCCAGAGTTGGGTACAATAGTACAAAACCTCAACCACACCCCCATCTGCACACACAGGATGGGTGGATCTGTTATGTGTTTTATCACTGTATTGATATGATGGACAGCGGTAGTGTGTTTACCTATACAGTTATATGTGTTCTTCACTGCTCCACAGGCATATCGGCATCCAACGTGTAGCATCAAAGTATGGAAATGAAGATTGAGAGAAGGATGAAGAGGGGAGGGGGGTCCTGCCTGTTCTCTTTGCTGTGTGTTTCACATCTGTAAATTAATGGTATAAATATGTCATACACCCATCTTGTTATTAAGTTATAATAACAAGTTATTATTGTCTTAAAACACATCTATTCTTTTTCTTAAAATTACTTTTTTTATATTTCAACATCATAGTAAGCACATCAGGTATTTCATTCCATTCATCTTCTCCATTCCCCAACTTCTCAATATAGGAATAGAAGAGATGAACTAAGAGAAACCCCATAGTTGTTTAAATGTGAAACAGTTTTTATACATTTTATCATAACAGGCAGTGTTTAAGCATGTGTGCGCATTTTAGGCTATTGTTCATACTACTTCTTAAGGCAAGCATACTATACAAAATTCTACTTCATCCTACTTCACACAGTAAAAAAGTGCTACAGAAACTTGTCTTTTAATTCCGGGAATCAAGCCCATCTTGATAAGAAACTGCTCAAAGACTGGCCACTGCCCAAAAGCTGTCTATGTATCAAATTATACCAGTTTCTTACTGCATTATTTTATACCAGTTTCTTACGGCATCATTTTATACCTAAAGAATGCATGATTTTCACACTTATTGATTAGACTAGCATTAAACATTACATTTGATTACACATTCACATAATTTTCCAAACTAAAAGATTATACAAACACTACAAAAGATTATAATTTTCCAAACTAAAAGATTATACAAATACTACAAAAGATTATAGCACATATTATTACATTAATACATTTCATTTTAAATTCTCCAGTCCATGTCCAGGATTTCAGCTCGCTCCCAGCAAGACTCCACCTCGGTTTCTGGTTCGACTCGGGCAGGCTCAGCGAACACGACAATGGGCCCTTGAATCCATCGTCTCGCATCACAGGTGTGGGTCGCTATGGCCTTGATGTCGTATCTACAAGACACTTGTACATGCTTAGTAGAGACACCTTCTTTACATTCCAATTTGCCCAGATGTGCCCATTTTAATAAGTGACCTGTTCCTTCACAATCCATACATACAATTCTTTTTACATCTCGTGGATTCACATTCAAATGAGAGAAAGAGAACCCGTCTGAATCACTACATTCAAACAGAAACCTAGTGTCTTGCTACATGACTGCAGGCTGGACATGGCTTAGGCCCGGCTAGGAATGAATCACCCCTGCATCTATCACATCCACACATACGGAGGCGAGGTTTAATTCTCATGTCATTACTCAGAACTAACTCTGTGCCTTCCACAAGCATTCTAGATCTATACATATTTCTTGTATTCATTTCCTGTTGTTCACACAGAGACACTTTACTAGGGATGCCATTCATCCAGAATACAGTAGGGGGCCAAAACTCACTATATTTCATATCAGCAGGCACCCAGCTTATAGCTTGTTCTGCATCATCTGTGGGCAAACTTAACACAACCGAATCTGAATCAATCGAGGAGAAGTGCACCCTAGCCACTGAAATTCTCCATGCAAAAGGATCCAATGTCTTAGTACATACAATACCTGGTTCGAGGTCACCTGTGACAAACCCAAATTCAAATTTTAGAGAAAGGACAGAAGCAGGCTTTTTCTGATGATACAGCAAAACAGTTAAATATTCTCAAAACTGAATTTAAAGCCCTGACGTTGTCGCGAGCAGAATTCCTCATTCATCGCACCAAGCAAAATTATTATTACCATGGGGAAAGACCTAGTAGATTACTGGTTTGGAGACTAAAGCATAACGAATGTTTGGCAGCAATTAGCGTGGTTAAAACTGCAAATAATGTATTAGTTACAAAACCTAAAGAAATTAATAAAACATTTCAAGAATACTATTCTAAATTATACACATCAGAGACCACTACAGATTACGCTGCTTGTAAAAGATTTCAAAGTGAACTAAATCTACCTAAACTGGATTCTGATCAAAGTAAACTTCTTGATGCACCTATTACCTTAGAAGAATTAAAACAGGGAATTAAATGTATGCAAAAGCATAAGTCTCCGGGCTTAGATGGCCTCCCCCGAGTTCTTGCTAGCAATATGGGATATAGCTGGTCCTCTTATATTGAACTACGCTATTGAAACATGCTCTTTTTATAGGGACCAAAATGCAGCTTTAATCTCACTATTATAGAAAAAAAATAAAAATCCAAATTAATATTCTAGTTATCGTCCAATTTTCCTTATATGCATGGATGCAAAGCTCTATGCTAAGGTCATGGCTTCTAGATTAGAACAATATATTGGTAGTTTGATTCACTTTGATCAAACAGGCTTCATGAGGGCATCTAGCTTCTGACAATATTTGTATACTACATGTCATTTGTGATGCCGACTCCAAGAATCTTGTGCAGTTTTTTCCCTGTATGCGGGAAAGGCATTCAATCGAATTGAGTGGCACCACCTCTGGTTGGTCTTGGAATGCTTTGGATTTGGTCCAGGTTTTATTCATACACTGTAAGTACTATATAATAATTATTTGGTGTCTGTGATGACTAGTAGCTGTCTTTTAAACTTCAATGGGGAACTGTGACGGAAACATGATTTCTGGTGATGAATCTTCCTCCTGACCTGTGAGGGCGCTAAAGAACGGGAGGAGAAGTATCTGGAAGGGCTGGCCTGACAGTTTGTTTCTGGGTCAGGGAAGTGGGTCAGCCTGGAAAGATGCGAGACTTTGTTATAAGACCGTATTGATTTGAAAGGTAAACGAGAGGCACCTGCAAGTAATAAGGCAGCTGCAATCATTTACCTAGATATCATGCAGGATAGGGGCCAGGGTAACGCTGATCTTTTCCTTCGTTTGGGTAAACGAGTGGAGGGCAAAGGAGCGAGAGAGGAGCTCTCAGTAAATACAATAAATGCGTGTTCTGTGTGTTTTGTTAAACTGTTTGTGTTTTGTTCACTATAGACAGTTAAAGCACGTCTCCGGAGCTGTCAAAAAAGGGTCAGCACGTCTGCACGCACCCAGGACTGGTGACCGCATCTTGCGTTTTTGTTCGGGACTGTGCCCAGTTTTTGTTATCCCCGCGCTATACACATTGTTGTGTATAGCCGGGGAGTTATTATTTATCGGTCACCAGACCTGGAGCACAAATTAAAGCACTTTGTTCACTGAATCGCTGTTGTCTGTTCATCACTCCTGCACCGCATCACCTCTACATCTGTTCCCCTTACCAACCACTTTGCCACACGAACGCATCAAGGGTGTCCTCTCTCCCCACTGCTATTTGGTCTATCGTTGGAACAGCTAGCTCAAGCTGTTAGACAAAGTACAGACTCTCCAATAACAACCGCAGGCTGAAAACATTACATTTCTCTTTACGCAGATGACACTCTTTTCTATCTTTCAAATATTTCAGAATCAATTCCTCGTTGTCTAGCACTATTTACTAAATTTGGCAGCATGTCTGGTTATAAAATTAATTGGGCTAAATCAATTTTAATGTCTCTAAATCTAGCTGCAAAGAATGCAGGACTCCCTATTACAATCCCAACTGATAATAAATTTACATATTTGAGAATACAGATTCATCTCTCTCTGCAACTTATAAACAAAGCTAATTACACTACTTTATTCGACAAAATTAAACATGACCTGCAGAGATGGTCTCCCTTGCGTTTATCTTTACAAGGCAGGATAGCCACGATTAAAATTAACATATTACCGAGAGTTAATTTTTTATTTTCTATGTTACCTCTATCCCCATATCCTACTTTTTTTTAAAGAAGCCAGTTCTATTATATCTAAATTTATTTGGAATGAAAAACATCCCTGCATTTGTCTAACAGTACTGCAACGCACAAAGGTCAACGGTGGATTGTCTCTTTCTGATCTTAAACTATACTATTGGGCTTTTCAAGTTAGGGCCTTAAAGACATGGAACAACATAGGCTCAAAGGTCGTCTGGCGCAATTTTGAAGCAGTTATAGTTCACCCACACAGACTACAGAACTTATTATTTACTGGCATCCACAAGAAAAACTTAAATTTCAAATTTAGCCCTATTGTTGCAAATTCATTAAAAACTTGGTATGATGTGGAAAAATATATGGGAGGTTGTGGCAAAGTGGCTAGTGGAGGGGAACAGGTATAACGGTGATGCGATGCAGGAGTGACAGGCAGACAACAGTTTCCAGTGAAAAGGTGCTTTTATTTATAATCCAGGTCTGGTGACCGTTAAATAATAAATCCCCGGCTATACACAACAATGTGTAAAGCACGGGGATAGCAATAACACAGACACAGTCCCGAACAAAACGAACACACGGTCACCAGTCCTGGGTGAGTGCAGACGTGCTTGTGGTGGGTGAAGACACTGTATTTCGTGACGGTTCCGTGCAGTGGTGATCCGGATTGTGCTGACCCTGGTCGACAGCTCCGGATAGGTGAGTTAACTGTCTGGTGGTGCAAAACGCAGACAATTACAAACAAACACAACAAAACACAACACGTAATTCTCTGTAACAACGAGAGCTCCTCTCTCGCTCCTTCTCTCTCCGAACATTTACCCAAACGAAGGAGAAGACCAGCGTTACCCTGGCCCCTATATGTAATCCCGCATGATATCGAGATAAACGGTTGCAGCTGCCTTATTACTTGCAGCTGCCTCTCGTTTATCTCTCAAATCAATACGGTCTTACAACAGAGTCGCGCTTCCCTCCAGGCTGACCCACTTCCCTGACCCGGAAACGAACTGTCAGGCCAGCCCTTCCAGATGCTTCTCCTCCCGTTCTTTAGCGCCCTCACAGGTTGGGAGGAAGATTCATCACCAGAACTCATCTTTCCGTCACATAGGTCCATTTAAGTTTTCTCATTTGTCTCCTATTTGGAATAATAATCATTTACTGACAGGAGGTAAGCCTTTTATATACCGTCTGGTCAAATAGCGGTGTGCTTAGTTTTAAAGATATTTTTAACAGTAAAGGCCTTCAAACGTTCCATGATCTCAAGGAAGACTTATCTCTCCCAGGTTTCTCTTATTTTCTATATTTAAGACTAAGGTCTGCTTTACGTGCCTATGGGGTTCCTTGGGACTCAGATGTATGTCTTCATCCTTTGACAGACTGGCTGGTGACAGGCAGCTGTTCACGAGGGACAGTCTCAACTATCTATGGACACTTGCTAACAAGCATGTAATACTCTACCAGTTACAGAAATTTGGGGGTGTGAAATGGAAAAGCTGGGCTTTTCTCCTGATTGGGACAATGTATGGAACAATACATTTTTAGCTTCCAAGAACCCAGCTCAATAAACATTTTATTATTATTTTAATGTGCAAGCATTGGCAATGTTGTAAATAGTTTATTTTAGTTTTTGGTTTTTTTTTTTGGGGGGGGGGGGGGGGGGGGGGGGGGGGGGTTATGCTTTGCTTCTGTTATTAAAATAAAAAAAAAAAAACAATTGATCACAGAAAAAAATCTGAAAATATTTCTGCTAAAGATTGCTCTGTCTAGTACAAGAAGGGGCCATTTCACATGTCTGTTGTTGTTTTTACATGTATTTATGTTTTGATTTTGTTTGATAATTCACTGATGGGGAAAGCATGCTAGCATTTACAGTTTTTTCAGGTCAGCATTTAAATATTTAGAAATATCTGTTGTATAAAGAACATGATCAATTTTGAATGTGACAACGCAATTTTGTCTGCTTTAATACTGTGACCAAGTGGGTTGCAGTGCGCAGGTGTAGAAGTGATGTGGTGCACAAGTAATGAGAAACAAGTGATTTCAATATTCAAACAATGCTCTATTTGGGTAGGGTTTGTAATCCAGGTTGTTTGTGACCGCAAATAATATTCCCAGGCAATACACAGCAATGTGTACTGCTCTGTTTAAACCATGGGTTACAATTCCCAAAAGAATATACACAGTATTAAACACACACGATCACAAGTCCACTGTGAGTACTAACATGCATGGTGAATATACAATTTATCCGTGAACAATGGTGAAGTGTTGTGTGGGTTTGTGCTGGCATTAAGCGACAGCTCCAGATCATGTTAGCCATCTAATAAATAACAAACAGTACAATTAGACATGACAAAACAAACAAACACTAAACACTCACGGTTATTTTACTTTCGTTTTTCTTAACCATTAACAAAGGAACGGATCACCTCGCTACGTAACCCTTTTGTACCGTCAGTCGTGCCCCCTTGGTTAGCGAGTGCAACCGTTTCTCCACCAATCTGAGATTGCCACATCGCTTCCCTTCTGGGTCGATGACTTGGTATACCGTAACTCCGCCCGCTTTCCAGATGGCCGACTTCCACCCATCCCTGGGAATGAATTGTCAGACCATTCGGACGGAGATTTATAACCATGATTTATTCTTTCTCTGTCACAAATATATATTGGGAGGAATTTTCAAAAAACAGTGTTATTGTATGGAACTTGTGGTACAGTAACGACAGCTTTAGTAGCAAGTGATTTACCAACTAAATTTGTTAATAAAGTCAATCCGTTAACGCTGTGATGAGGTCATTAATGAATGCATTTCTCATTGACAAGATGTCTTTGGCAGGATGGCTTGTGTGGTAACATCAGGGCAGGAAGAAACACAGACTGGTGAGTGAATTGAATGCGCTGGTTGGACGTTTAATAATAAACAAACTGGCTGTACAAAACAAAACACTAATACAAAACAAGATGGCACGTTGGCCAAAATAAATAGACAGACAAAACAGACAGTGGACAAATACTAAATAAAACAAGTATCGTGCAATTGTAGTTATTTGTTGTTGTTGTTTTAAAGCTTACTCCCGACCTTCTTTCTACACTGAACACCCAACCCTGAGTGAGTGATCTGTGCATCTATAGATACAGCTGTGCTGGGATTCAGTTGCTAATTAATCATTCATCCTAATACACATTTTATGTGCACGTGAAGTGTTTATGCAATGTGCCTAAATACAAATACAGTTTAAATCACTCATGCTAAATAGCCCAGTTTACACCCCGTGCACCACTATATCCACTCCAAGAATAACACGCCACATAAAACATAAAACGCAAAAATACGCACAGGGACTGGGCACCCTGCCACACTGTCTCAACGACTTAACGAGATCAAGAAAAATGAATGGAAGTATAATTCTCTCTTATGAAAACTACTAATATACTTTCCCACCAGCGAGCAGCAGCCAAATGGGAATACAAAATAATGGAAATATCTATTTTCTGTATAATTTGTCAACTTAAATTAAAATTGTGCATTTTGCAACTGTCGGGTTTGCATTACGTAATGCTGAGAGCAGACTATCAGATGGATCAGAACACTCTAAGTAAACAAATAACTATAGATTTTTTAATTGTAAAGTGAGTTATTGATAGCTTGATGCTGTAACATGAGCGAGCTGTCTTGAATTAACAATCTGCCAAGTTGCAGCAGGGCGTGGCTGACTCGAGTAATTCGGCACCACCCTCTCCTGTAGCCATTTCTACTTCCTTCCCTCTACTCTAACCTGATCTCCCTGCCTCTCTGCTCCTCTCTTCCTTCTCTTCTACACTCACCGGGGGTAAACCATCTAATAGGCTTGGTTGGAATTTATTTATTTATGTTGACATAGAGGGGTCATCATATCATTCTGTGCATGAAAGTAACAGAATTGGAATATACAGGGGGGAGTCTTAAACTATTCTCCGTGTCTTCTTGGTTTCTGGTCTCCAACTCCTCCACTGACAAAGAATGCTTTTAGAAAGAGTCATAAACTAACTGCTGGACAAGTGTTTTATCTCTATCTATCACTGAATGAGTCATTTCGGCACCAGCAGTATTTTGCTGAAGGCAACTTCCAGACAATTCGGAGTGTCTTAACACTAAGAAGTGAACCAGTCCTTGTCGTAAGTCTAGCCGACGGGGCGAAATAGTGGACCAATGGAGAACAAGGGGCCACATCGGTACGAGAACAACCAATGAAAGACACATTACGTGGACGCAGGCACTGCCCAAAATAACCAGACTAACCAATCACAGGATTGAAGAGAGAATCACAAACCCTGCTGACTTTCAAAGTGAGCGAGCTTCTGCTGCGAGCTGAAGTTTCCAGTGTGCTGCTGTGAACAAAGTTGCAGTCATGGGAGCACAAGTGCTAGAATTCACAGAAGGCAAGGAAGAACCAATGTTCTGAATAATGGCTAAAATTATATTCTGAGGAAGGGCCCTGCCGTCTGTCCTACGAGAGACTGGATCAGTAACGGGATACTGCATTAATCGGAAAGCGGGTATGTTTCCATGTATCTGCACAAAACAAACTGAAGCAAAGCCGTACAGAAATATTGCCACAAGAATACTTTACAAACTATATAACTTTTCAATTGCAATGCATTAGCTGAACTGAGTTACATTTGATCAACTGAACTATTCCCAGCGGGAAAACTGCCAACAACAAAGATAACGTTGCAAGCCTTGGAGATCAACAAGCTGATCTTCATTTGAAAAGAACTATTTGTATTGCAAGCCTATGCAATACAATGCGTAAAGCAAAGTGCAGTCTACATTGGAACAGCAGATCCGGAGAGCTGCAGTATTCATCGACATAGACTGACTCTGTATATGGAAATCGATAAGTATTCAACATGTCTAATATTAAATACTTTATGACTCGAGAAAGTAACTGAAGCAAATGCTATCAAGTTAAGCGAAAACTGTTCTAGAAATAGAATATAACTTCCTATTTAGAGTGTGTAAGAAATGTATTATGTTTGTTTGAAATGTGCAACTCAGAAGGAGTTGCCTCATAACTGCAAAGAATTTCATCATTGCCCCATTTGAGTCAATTTGAATATATAATCAACTGAGGTTGATAACATATTAGTTTGGTACATCATGTCTAAACTAAATTAACATGGTTAAATTAATTTGCTAAATTAGGTACTGGAATGTTGGATTCCTTGCTGAATGAGAAGTTGAATTAATTCTCATGCATACTGACATGATCGATTACAACGAGAAACGGGTATTGAAAGTACGAATGTAAAGTAGACACTTTGTGTGATAAGACATATTCAATATTAGTATATTAACCATGTATGCTAATGATGTTATGGTCGTTGTAATCGTTTGACTATGGAATCAATGAACTGCATATTAATATTCAAGCATAGCTCTAAGCAATAGCCTTTCCTTTCTGTAATATTAGTTTAGTTGTGCACCCCTTTTTCCTTAAATAAACGATTGTTTTATAATTCTGACAAGTTGTGTGGATGTCAATTGTTGTCAAGGGAATCCGAGTTCTACATGATATCACCAAACTATTATGGTATATCTCAGTTATTAAAATTTTGATGTTCTTAAACAGTGCGCCTAGAGACTAATTTATAAAAAATAAATTGTATACCAAAGTCACTGCAGTATGTACTATTATAGGCTAAAATAAATACATTTGAAGTGTCATTTGTGTTTGTAATTGTTAGTTATTATACATCTATACCATGTATGTAACACTTCATTATATATGTAGTAAGTATTTTAAAATTACAATAGAACTCCCTAACCCAACACACAATTTGTTTATAATTGTTTGGTGAATTCCTCTAATCATGCATTTTCTTTGTTACAATAAATAAACTCAACATGATTAGATGCAGCCACCAAACACTTGTGTGAGTGGATTGCTCACATCGAGATCGAGATTCGACCCAATATAGGATTGACTAATCCAAGATTGGATCCTGGATTAATTTCTGTTGCACAGATCAAGACTGGTGGCAGATCGGTGGATCCGAGATTGAATCTAAAATTCACCTGTTAATCCTGGATTCACGTCTGTGTTGCTGGTTGATTGCGACACATTGTCTTGTGAAGTTGTACATTAGAGCATAATCATGGCTACAACAAGTAAAACTTGCGTTTTCTTTATTTGAGAAAAGCCTGTTATCAAATTTAATTCTTGATAACAAATTACAAAGAAATTATAGAAAATAAAAAGACGGATAACGTACCTGCTGAAAAAATACCATGGTTTACCATGGTAAACAACAATTTATCATGATAAACCATGGTTTCTAATTAAAAGAAAGCATGATTTATCATGATAAACTATGATTTATCTTAATAAATCATGATTTACCATGCTAAGATCATGAAATCAGCATTACCATGATTCTTACCATAATTGTTTATGTATTGAAAAAAGTTTCTCTAATGCTTCAGTTTTAGTTGTATAACCGTTGCAGCCAAAGAAAGAAAAATACTGTATGCTGAACTGGGATATGGCTTTCACATCTTATTTTTCTTTGTAGTGTATGTCTTGCAATAATTACATACACTGAAACTAATTCAAACTAAACTGATATCAGTATAGACTCTGGTATTTTACTGTAAGCAAACACACAATTACAAAACAAAACAACAAAAACTTTACATTTTTATGCCAAAATAGTTTAGGGCTACCATATATTGGCTACTATTTATATTGTGTGCAACACCCCTACCTCTAACTGGTATATATGGAGAATAATTCAGTTGTTACTACTTGGCTAAATGTAATTAATCAGGGTTCATACAGACAGAAAAAAAAGTCTGGTTTGTTAATGTGCACTCTCTATGTGTATTAGAGCCGCATTAAAACAACTGCAGTAGGTGCTCATTGGATTGACACGCAAGTAATGATCGCTTGTCGGCCACTTCCATCTTGTTTGGTCTGAAGAAGGGAGCTAAACTGTATTACTCTATATCTGAGCACCTAGCAAAATGGCTTTGTGAAATGAGGTTCAACTGCAATGTCAAACAATGCAGAATAAAATTAAGCATGATGGATCCCTGCAGAAGGGATAATTCTGTGATTTCCCTTATAATAAACATTAACTTTTAAAAACTATATGTATCGAAGTCAAATTACAAAATTGACCTAAGTAAGTAGCTAAATGGTTAATAAATTATTTGAAGCATTAGGTCTATCTCAAAGTTTATCTTGAGCTTTTGTGTTTGGTTTTGACTCCTATGTACTCTGGTTAAAATACAAATTAGTAAGTTTTTTTAACCATTACAGCATGTTGACTCTGCTTGTATACAATCCATTAAGTATTTAAATGTAAAGCTTTCCCATGTTTTGTTCTTTTTTTTTTTTTAAAGAAAAAATATTAATACAGAACTAAAAAGAAAACAAGGTCTTAATCTGATTTATTTTCTTTTTTATTGCTTATAATTGGTAAGCAGCTTATTCATTCTAATATAAACTGCTTCCCGCAAAATAATTTCAGCGAATGGCATTTTTCAATATTCAACACATCATACTGTTTTACAAAGCAATGCCATTATTCTATAGCCTGTTTGAATCGTATTGCCCCCTGGGTTTGTGCCTACCAAATTTGGAGTTATTTGGCTGAACAGTTTTCGAACACAAGCAGCTTGATGTTTCGGCCGCATTCCGACAAATTTCTAGCCCAGTTCAAACAGGCATGGGCATGAACAACAAGCGACCTCTACTTTTTAACATAAAACCCTTTTCAACAGAAGCAGGAAGGCCCACAGCAACATGTTCTCCATTAAATTTAATTGACTTCACAAAAGAACACAGATCATATTTTAAGTTACTATCATAGTGTGAGAAGCTGCTTCTACAAGCTATCAGTTGTTTTACTATAAGGAATGGCGTTTTAGCACATTTGCACAAATCCTCAACAGAGCAGCTACAGTCAGTCTTGACAAGGGCAAATTTTGCTACTTCTCTGTATATTTCTTTCTCGATCAACAGAAATGAGTCATTTCTCTTAAAGTCAGATGCACAGCTTGCATTGGTAAAAAGCTTGTCATCCATTATAAATTTATTATAGGCCCTGCATCAGGATAGGTATCATCAGGATGGTCTCCAAAGTATGAAGTGCAGCCCTTACAGTAAAAATGGAGAACATATTTCTGAGTGAAAAGAAAAGCTTGTCTATATAATATCTAGTTGTGGGAACACAACCAGGCACTACAGTATTTAACAGGGTTAGTAATTCTGACAGACAAACACCACTGATATGATGGTGCAGTGCAAATGCCATAACCTGAGCCAAGGCTTGAGCTTTGTCCACCCTGGATCCTGGGTAGATCCCGTCACTTTCGCCACTTTTGGGCTGAAATGAACAACATGGGTTAATATCAAGTATAACATGTTCTTTATATATTAAATTAATTAAGTAGAAATTAGATTTCTCTTCTGCCTTTTTTTCAATCACATTCCTGAACTGTCTTATTTAGTCTGCTTGTATGTTTTTCTTTCTTACTTATTAGCTGTACTTTAGTGTTCACTGTTGTGTGTGTCTGAGTTTGTTACAGTGATGTTGAGGTTGTTATGCTGTAAGTGTTTTTATAGTACATTGTATTTTATTGTTTGACAAACCCTGTAAGTCACCTTGGATATAAAGGTCTGTTAAATGTCTAAATAATAATAATAATAATAATAATAATAATAATAATAATAATAATAATAATAATTGCACAGTGTCAAGTAATTGTTAAAGAATTTGGACAACCAGATAAATTCTGACTCAGGGACAATGCTGTTTTCTGTATCCATGCGTGTGTTTTCATCCTATAAGAAAAATGTTATCAACATTTTAAAAGAAAATATTTAATCAAACAATATACATGTTATTAACAATTTTTTTCTGATGCCTTTGTTTAAGGTGACACAGTTAAAGCAAAATGTAATCATAACTAGGGGTGACATGCAAGTGCTTTATATCAAATGAAAAGGCACCACACGGGCTTTCATTTTAAAAATATAACCATCTCAGACTGAAAGTTTTTTTTTTAAATGTTTGTTTTTAAAATATCCGAGGCATTTTAGCTGTTACCGCGAGATGTCTGTGAAAGTCAGTGTATGAAACTACGACGGGTAAGCCAGCTAAAGAAGGACCATATTACAAAAGGCAGTAGACTCGAATTCAACCGTTTTTTATTAAATCCGAGGGGACACTAGTCTATATGTTGCTAGAAAATGTAGAATTAAATCTGTTGCTTCTACACTGTTGCTTCAGATTTCAGGACACTATTATATATATATATATATCTCCTACCAAAAGTATTAGTATTTTTTAGTGTCCACATAATTTTCACCAACATTTCAATATAATAAAAGAAACTGTATTCTTAAATTTGCATGACGACTAGTTTCCCCTCGGCTCACATCTTACTTGGCTGTGAACGCAAAAACAGGGTTTAACCGAGCGCAGTATGTCGGAAAAAAATTGGGCAGAGCCCACAAGAAAAGCAAAACACTACAGGATGAATATATTCACCAGCATATTGTACAACACTCCCCAAGTCTGTTCTTTCCTCCTCCATTCTTTCTTCCTCGTTGCTGGCCATATTGTCCTCTTTTAAAGCCCACGACAAGATAGTCGTCCGCGGGATATCTACATTTTCATCTTGTAGATATCGTTTGTAGATGCCTCTTGAGTTTCTTCTCCCATCTCCACCACTTTTGTGAGCCATGTTATTAAACTCAGTTTTCCAACTACTACAGTTTCATCATGTTCGTGAAGTCGCTTAGAATCTTCTACATAGGCAAAAAAAGGTGCGCATAGTTTTATTTGTAATTCCCAAATTGGTTTGGGGTAAAGATAAACCACACATAACTGCATAGCTATTTAAATAAAGAAGTAAACATTTTCAATTCATTAAATTGAAAAACAAGTTCTTTGGAAGTGATTGCTGATTCATTACATAATAAATAATACCCCCTACAGAAAATGGAATAGTCCCTTTTTGAATTTAATTAGCTCCCATGCTGACCGTTGAGTGTGAGGCATTAGCGGTTATTTCGAATACAGAAAGTTCAAGATTCTAGTAGATAACTTCATTATTTTTTTTAATATAATAATAATAATAATAATAATAATAATAATAATAATAATAAAACCGTTTTTTCGATTTTCAAAATGCCTGCAAGGTTCGCAATATTTGATTTTATTTATGAGGATGGAGCTATGGATGTAGGGAAGACTGCCTAGATAGAAGATATGGCGGAAGGTGGCCATGAAAACCCTGAATGTGAGGTGAGCCAATATACATGTACATCACATTTGTGTGGTAAATTATAAGCATGTGATTAAATAACAAAAGTTTATTTCTGTATTTATTTCCTTTAAAAAATGAATTGTTCCTCCACCTGCGGTCTACTGTGTACTGGAAAAACAGTCTGAAATCTATTCAGAGAAATACATTTTTGGAGATTGCCTGGGGTTAAGGGAAGAAATTGGCAAGGTTTAAATTCAGCTTTAGCCTTCAATCAGCTGTACTAACCAATCAGAAGGTAAACTTAAATTAATTCCATTGTAATATAGTAATATGATTAAATGTATTGAATATGGATATAATTCACAGGTGCTTGAAGGAAGGGAGGTTGAAGAAAGGCTACAAAAAAGTAGTAGCTACAATATTGCAAGTGGGAGGTAATCATGCTTATTCTTCACTTCATAATACTAAAATATAAATCCATGTTTGGTATATCAGATATGAAATGTTGTAGTAAATTACAAAAATGTATGCAAATAATGTATTGACTCAAAAAATAATTATGGCTAAATAATTGTAGATAAATAATTGCATTCATGTGTAAAGATACATTTACAAGTAATTACAAGCAGTACATCTGTGTAATGTAGACATAAGTGATGTTTTGCTGTTGCGTATAGAAAATGAAATTGTCGTTTTTATGTATATGATGAGAAAGCCCTAAGAGAAGCAATGAATCGAATCCAGGAGGGAATATCCATAAGTGAGGTAATGAAGACCCCAGACCGGGGCAGGGGATGCAGAAAAATTAAGCCCCCAAGGAGGCTAATGAATATAATGGAAGATGAAGACCTTGGTGAGCATATGGAGCCAGCAGAGGCAAGTATTTACCTTCCATTTTGTAGTACACGAGATGTTGTTAAACCAGAAGATATTAAGATTTTGAGAATCATTGCTTTGCTATATGTTTTATTTATTTATTTTTTCATTTTTTAATTGAATCTTATTGTTTTTGTAAAAAACACACAGCCTGTCTTGGTGTGCCTTTTAATTTTGTCAACAATTTTACAATTATACTTGTTTTATAGATTTTAGTTGAATTTTTGGCAACAAAAAAAAACACACACACAATCGGTCGTGTTATTCCTTTACTTTGGCAGCAATTTTACAATTATAGTAATTTTATTGATTTTAGTTTAATTATCTTTAACACTTTATGTTCTCATTATATAAATTGTTACTATAATGTGAGATATTCATTTTGGTACATATAGGCAGATGCTTCACATAAACGAAAAATTGCTGGACTCAGTATAAAAAAAAACAAGAAAACCTGCTGCGTCAGCTTGTCAATAAAGTGGGTACTGTCACGTCTGCTGCGTTTCGCAGATTTTCACGTACTCTTTTTATTCGGTCTTATTTATTTTCTGTTTACTCTGCACACACTCTTAACTCAGGGGAGACGTTAGGAGGACAGAGATATTATAAACTCCTAGTGGTTTATGTTCGAGCCCTGGACAAGCTGTAAGTAAGTCCATATAACCTTTATTTAATCAGAAAGAAAGACACTGAAGTCTCATTCATTTTAAGTTTTACGAATCAGAGCAATGCTCTTTTGCTTTATTAAAATGCTTTTAATATTTGGAAAAAGGTAGGTTGATCAGACCTCCAAATTCCAATACATGCGGTCTACAAGCACCCACTTCTATATTTCAGTTTCATTCAATATAACACTCTCTTAAAACCAAAACATAGTTTCAAAACCTTATAGCAATACAACCAATACATGTAAGATATAACAATGTTAGTAATATGCTTGCCTTCTATTATAAGGAAAAGTAGCGTGAACAAAGGAATCAGTCTGGAGGAGATCTGCAAGTGATGGACCACTTCACCCTGTCAAGCAAAGGTCTTGAATGTGGTACCCCTTTGCGAAAAGTGTGAGGTTTTATAGGATTCGTCTCCATAGGAATACATGGAGAATCTTTATCAAGTCCAATTCTTATCTCTTTGGCACACAACAGCCTAAAAATTTAGAGCCTTGTGTCAGCAATTTTTCAAGATATGACACCTGGTCTACACATCCAATCATGATCTCACCCGCTCATTTCTCGACCCCTCCTCTATCTAAAAAGCTAGGAAACAAAGAAAATAATATTATTTTGAATATATGAGTGTTGTTTGAAATATATACAACACTATAATGTTATGTTGAGTATAAGTGTTGTTTAAAGTATATACAACACTAATGTTACTGTTGAATATATAAGTGTTGTTTGAGATATATACAACACTATTAGTTATGATTATATTGATTATATGTATTAATGTCTAATAATATATTCCCTCATGCCATTCTATTCTTCAAATTAGTTTTCCTTCTCTCTTTACAGGCGTGTGCTTAACAGATATTATAGGGAACTTCCATCTTATGTTTTTTCCAATATAGAGTTTCTCTTCATGGATAATCTATTTGTTTTTTATTTAAGTGTAAGATTGTAATGTCTCTGTCCTATGAGTTTCCTAACAGCACGAATTCAGCTGAACTGCGGACGACCTCCTATTTTTTTCAGCTGCACAAAAACCAGCTAAAACGGGTTCGCTAGCTGTGCACTTAGCTTTCCAATTTCCAGCGATAATCAAGGTTTTTTCCAATTTTTCTATGCCGTTAGATAAGAAAACTCCGCTCTTCATGCCAACTATCCCTCCACTTTCTGACACGACTTCAAGACAGGCTCACAGCAAGTTATAAAGTTTTTACTTTCTTAAAACCCATCTTCTATTCTTTTTCTTAAAATTACTTTTTAAGCTTCTTATTTTATATTTCAAACAACATCTCTTTATGTTGCATCATCTTTTAACTCAAGAGTCAAACTAGACAGTTTACTCCCTATAGAACACGATTACTAACTATTTTAAATGCAAACCTATCTTGATGAGAAACAATTTCATGTATATTATTATAACAGGCAGTGTTAAGCATATGGTCTTACACGCACAAATAGTTTATAGTAAAAAGCAAGCATATTAAACCTTATTTCAACATTTAGCAACATTTTCTTAGGCTAAAAAGGGTGCTGCAGAAACTTGCATTCAATTCTGGGAATCAAGCCCATCTTGATAAGAAACTGCCTAAAAACTGGCCACCTGTATCAAACTATACCAGCTTCTACTGCATGATTTTATATAAAACAAATACATAAGTTTCACAATTAAGAATTAAAACAGTATTACGCGTTACTTTTGATTACACACTTACACAATTTTCCAAACTAAAGATTATATAAACAAGACAAAGGATTATAACACATATTATTGCATTAATACATTTCATTTTAAATTCTCCAATCCATGTCCGGGGTTTCAGCTCACTCCCAGCAAGACTCTACTTCGGTCTCAGGTTCCACTCGGGTAGGCTCAGTGAACACGATAATAGGCTCTCGAATCCATCGTCTCGCATCACAGGTGTGAGTCGCCATGGCCTTTACTTCGTACCTACAAGACACTTGTACACGCTTAGTAGGGACACCTTCCTCACATTCTAATTTTCCCAGATGCGCCCATTTTACTAAGTGACCCTGTGGCAGAGCAGGGCTCTGCCCTTGGAAATACTTGCAGGGATGGAGTTAAATTCTCCTCCCTTCCCAGGTTGATTGCCCCAGGTGGGAGCAATCAACTAATGTAATTAATCAATTATCATTTAGCCACCTGGCATAAAAGGAGGCCTCAGCCTCCCAGTAGAGAGGAGGGAGCTGAGGAAGTCGTCCGGTCGGTCGGTCGTCCGGTCGGTCGGCCGGTCGGTCGGTCGGTCGGCCGGTCGGTCGGTCGGTCGGAGCCAGTCCAGCCAGCCGGTGGTCGGTCGGTCGGGTCGTCGGTCGGTCGTCCGGTCGGTCGGTCGTCCGGTCGGTCGTCCGGTCAGTCGGTCGGTCGGTCGGTCGTGGTTTTGAAATTTTGGATCCAGTGAAGGCATTGCCCAGCCTGGAAACCTTATTTTTGTAAGTTTTGTTTTCTTTGTTTAGGTATTTGTGTTTAAACATCTTTGTTTTGCTCTTTTGCACGTTTATTTTGTGTTAATTTATAATAAAAGTATATTTTTGAACTGCAGTCTGTCTCTGGGTCTCTGGTCCTCTGTCCACTTGCCAGCCTGCCACAGACCTTTCACAACTCATGCATTCAATCCTCTTAATATCTTTGTGGGTTTACATTTAAATGAGAGAAAGCCAAATGACTGCATGCCAGACAAAGTCTGAGCCCAGTCACTGATGACTTGCTTTGGCACATATTACATGCACAATTAACAAGAGGATTATGTTTTAATTTATGTGTCAGGGTTACTACTGCACCATGTACAATAGTTCTGGATCTGTACACATTGTTACTATATACATCTTTCTGCTCACATGGGGACACTTTAGAAGGGATGCCATTCATCCAGAATACAGTAGGGGGCCAAAACTTACTGTTTTTCATATTAGCAGGCACCTAACTTGTAGCTTGTTTATCATCATTAGTGGGCAAACTCAATACAACTGAATCTGAATCAGTTGATGAACCATGAGCCTTAGCTACTGATATTCTCCATACAAAAGGATTCAATGTTTTACTAACCAGCCTAGCTGATTCAGCATTATTTGCGACAGTACAGTATGTCTGTTAAGAAGCTCATAATAGCAGATCAAAGCAATGTGTTTGTACGCTACTGAACATTTGGTCCTTCACCAAAAATATACTAATATATAGTTAAAATTTGTATTATTGAAATATGTATACAAAAAAAATGCCACATCATCACGTTGAAAGGCAGTTTTTTTTAAAAATCATAATATTAAAATAGGGCATTATATGTATTGTAAATTGCCATGCATATTTTATCTGTATTTATAAATTAAATTGATTATAAAAGTATAAAATCATGTTAACATATTTTATTAACTTTTAGAATAAGTATAAGAACATAAGAAAGTTTACAAACGAGAGGAGGCCATTCGGCCCATCTTGCTCGTTTGGTTGTTAGTAGCTTATTGATACCAAAATCTCATCAAGCAGCTTCTTGAAGGATCCCAGGGTGTCAGCTTCAACAACATTACTGGGGAGTTGATTCCAGACCCTCACAATTCTCTGTGTAAAAAAGTGTCTCCTATTTTCTGTTCTGAATGCCCCTTTTTCTAAACTCCATTTGTGACCCCTGGTCCTTGTTTCTTTTTTCAGGCTGAAAAAGTCCCTTGAGTCGACACTGTCAATACCTTTTAGAATTTTGAATGCTTGAATTAGGTCGCCACGTAGTCTTCTTTGTTCAAGACTGAACAGATTCAATTCTTTTAGCCTGTCTGCATATGACATGCCTTTTAAGCCCGGAATAATTCTGGTCGCTCTTCTTTGCACTCTTTCTAGAGCAGCAATATCTTTTTTATAGCGAGGTGACCAGAACTGAACACAATATTCAAGATGAGGTCTTACTAGTGCATTGTACAGTTTTAACATTACTTTCCTTGATTTAAATTCAACACTTTTCACAATGTATCCGAGCATCTTGTTAGCCTTTTTTATAGCTTCCCCACATTGTCTAGATGAAGACATTTCTGAGTCAACAAAAACTCCTAGGTCTTTTTCATAGATTCCTTCTCCAATTTCAATATCTCCCATATGATATTTATAATGTACATTTTTATTTCCTGCATGCAGTACCTTACACTTTTCTCTATTAAATGTCATTTGCCATGTGTCTGCCCAGTTCTGAATCTTGTCTAGATCATTTTGAATGACCTTTGCTGCTGCAACAGTGTTTGCCACTCCTCCTACTTTTGTGTCGTCTGCAAATTTAACAAGTTTGCTTACTATACCAGAATCTAAATCATTAATGTAGATTAGGAATAGCAGAGGACCTAATACTGATCCCTGTGGTACACCGCTGGTTACCACACTCCATTCTGAGGTTTTTCCTCTAATCAGTACTTTCTGTTTTCTACATGTTAACCACTCCCTAATCCATGTACATGTGTTTCCTTGAATCCCAACTGCATTCAGTTTGAGAATTAATCTTTTGTGCGGGACTTTGTCAAAAGCTTTCTGGAAATCTAAATAAACCATGTCATATGCTTTGCAATTATCCATGATCGACGTTGCATCTTCAAAAAAATCAAGCAAGTTAGTTAGGCACGATCTCCCTTTCCTAAAACCATGTTGACTGTCTCCCAGTACCCTGTTACCATATAGGTAATTTTCCATTTTGGATCTTATTATAGTTTCTATAAGTTTGCATATAATAGAAGTCAGGCTTACTGGTCTGTAGTTACCTGGTTCAGTTTTGTTTCCCTTTTTGTGGATCGGTATTACGTTTGCAATTTTCCAGTCTGTCGGTACCACCCCTGTGTCAAGAGACTGCTGCATGATCTTGGTTAGCGGTTTGTAAATTACTTCTTTCATTTCTTTGAGTACTACTGGGAGGATCTCATCCGGCCCAGGGGATTTGTTTATTTTAAAAGCTCCTAGTCCCTTTAACCTTCTGCCTCATAACTTGTCATTATATTAATAGAAGATTATGAGTTAAACATCTTTTTTTTTTTTTTTTTTTTATCACAGGACCACAAAGGTGAGGAGACTGCGACATGCAGACCCCTGACCAATTCTCTCATATTGTTGAATTACAAATGGTACATTGAAATTTCGTTCTGTTTGATATTTTATTTTTAAACACTGAAACTCAGAATCAATTATTGTAAGGTGACATTGGTTTTATGCTGGGAAATATTTTTAAGAAAAATAAAAAACTGAAATATCTTGCATGCATAAGTATTCAACACCCACACATTAATGTTTGGTAGAGCCACCTTTCCCTGCAATAATAGCTTTAAGTCTTTTGGGGTAAGTATGTACCAGCTTTGCACACAGTGTCAGAGTGATTTTGGCCCATTTTTCTTGGCAGATTTGCTCCAGGTTGTTCAGGTTGGTTGGACGACGCTTGTGGACCGCAATTTTCAAATAGTGCCACAGATTCTCAATGGGATTGAGATCAGGACTTTGACTGGGCCACTGTAGGACAGTCACCTTTTTGTTCTTAAGCCACTCCAATGTTGCTTAGGCCTTGTGCTTGGGATCATTGTCCTGCTGAAAGGTGAATTTCCTCCCAAGCTTCAGTTTTTTAGCAGACTGAAGCAGATTCTCTTGCAGTATTTTCCTGTATTTTGCTCCATCCATTCTTCCTTCAATTGTAACAAGATGCCCAGTCCCTGCTGATGAGAAGCATCCCCACAGCATGATGCTGCCACCACCATACTTCACTGTAGGGATGGTGTGTCTTGAGGCATGGGCAGTGTTAGGTTTGCGCCACACATAGCGCTTTGAGTTTTGGCCAAAAAGCTCTATCTTGATCTCATCTGACCACAAAACCTTTTCCCACATCACAGCTGGGTCACTCTCATGCTTTCTGGCAAACTCCAGACGTGCTTTCAGATGGTACTTTTTGAGTAACGGCTTCTTTCTTGCCAACCTCCCATACAGGCCAGTGTTCTGCAGAGCTCTTGATATGGTTGACTGGTGCACCATTACTCCACTCCCAGCCACTGAACTCTGTAGCTCCTTCAAAGTGATTGTTGGCCTCTCTGTGGCTTCTCTCACAAGTCTTCTTGTTTGAGCGCTGAGTTTTGAGGGACGGCCTTTTCTTGGCAGTGCCTGGGTGGTGTGATGCAGCTTCCACTTCCTGATTATTGATCCAGCTGTGCTCACTAGGATATCCAAACACTTGGATATTATTTTGTACCCTTTCCCTAATCTATACATTTGTATTACTTTATCTCTAACTTCTGTAGAATGCTCTTTGGTTTTCATTTTCCTTCAGATTCACAGCCTTACCAATGATCCTTCAACAGTGGGGTTTTTATCCAGAAAAATGTGACAGCTACTTTAATGGTTCACAGGTGGAGGCCAATGGTATGGTAATTGTGTCCTCGTTAGGGCAGTTTCTTTCATCGGTGCAAACTGGAAGCTTCCACAGCACAGGGGTTGAATACTTATGCAAGCAAGATATTTCAGTTTTTTATTTTTCTTAAAAATATTTCCCAACATAAAACCAATGTTACCTTACAATAATTGATTCTGAGTTTCAGTGTTTAAAAATAAAAGATCAAACAGAACGAAATTTCAATCTACCATTTGTAATTCAGTAATATGAGAGAATTGGTCAGGGGTCTGAATACTTTTGCAAGGCACTGTATGTATATATATATTTACTAATGGATACATGACAACAATGAAATAACATTTTCAGAACTTCCCAGGCTGGTGCGAAGACTGGAGAAGGTTGTTAACTATTAATTTCTGTTTGGTCCCAATGGTCATATGTTTTAAGCCTATTAACATGAATCCTACTGGCATACTATGTGCAAATTGTTAATCATTTCAGATTATGATTTTAATTATACATACAGGACAAGTAGCTGTGATGTAATTCTTCACTACTTATTCTACTCCGCTTTTTGTCCAGGCCTTGGCTCTGTCCAACTCTCTTCTAGCTGGCCTTCTATAGTTTATTCAAAATTCTGCTGCTCGCCTTATATTTTCTCTGCCTCACTTCTCTAATGCTACTTCTCTATTTCTTGTGCTACACTGGCTTCCTATCCCTGCCCGTATCCAATTTAAGACCCTTGTCTGTACCCACTGCTCTCTTCACCGTTCTGCGCCTTCCTACCTCCAAACACTTGTCTCCCTATGTCCCCTCTCGCCCTCTCCATTCCTCTTCTGCAGGCCAACTGGTCATGCCTTCCTTCAGGTATTCTACTGCCAGTGCTCTCCTTTTCCTTTCTTGCCCACCAATGGTGGAACCAGCTGCCTGTGAGCATCAGGACTACATTGTGACTAAAAACATTCCAACGCCTCAAAACTCACCTGTTTAGACTACACTTATAGATCCTGCAAAATTTCCCTTCTCCCTTTTTTCTATCCCATTCCTGAACTGTTCTATTTAGATTGCTTGCATATTTTCATTTTCTCTAATTCTCTGGTTTTTCATTTTCTTTGACAGAGACTGCAACCAAGAATTTTCCAGAAGTCACTTCAACTCAAGTTAACCTGTACATGAGGGAGAAATTATCAAATTTGGCAGCACAGTTTAGATAAAGAACAAAAACTGATTAAAAAATATCTAATAAATATATATTTTCAAATCTGCCAGAGTTAATTTTCTTTTTTAGCAAAGCATATCATTTAATAGCTGTTAACATGATTCAAGATTTGTTGATATGGTTTTCATGATGCACCATAGCATTATTTTATCATGATTAACCATGGTAAAAAGTGGAAAACACATTGGTAAAAGTACCATGTTTATCTTGATTTTTTTTACCATGCTTATCATATAATGATCATGATAACCATGGTAAATTGTCAGAAAACACCATGATAAACTAACCATAATTATCATAATAAATTATTATGATAAATCTACCATAGTTTTTTCGACACTTTACCATGATTACCGTGACATACTATCATGATAACCATGGTAAAAGCACCATGGTTATCATAATAAATTATGATAATCATGGTAAAGTGTCAAAAACACCATGGTAGATTTACCATGATTATCATGACATTTTTTTACAAGAGCACGGAAGGAGTCCACCTGGGCAAAGATCGGTGCAGAATTCAATTCCCACAGTGGGGTAAACTGTTGGGAACTGAAGCAGTTAAAACTATTATATAAAAATTTAAAGGCTAAAGTAAAAAAAGACTTTTCCAGGAGAAACGAGAGCAGCACGTGACTGGCAGTGGACCTCACCCGACAGCAATAGATAGCATCTCAAAGACATTTGCTTTTTTTGCCCCAACAATTTGATAGTCTACCAAATCCATACGATGATGATGCCTGCTTCAACACGGAAGCTTCCACAGGGGTAAGCTTCAGACAGTTGTAGAAAACAAAACAAACAAAAAAAAAAAAAAACATTTATTCTGTATCAATATAGCCTAGAGTATACATTTACAACTAAATATTGTTATTTACCTTGACAGCAAGTCTGTGTGCTGATTAACTCGTGTTTATGTTATTAATCAGAATAACCAATCAAGAACTGAAATAACTAAAACATTTATTTATTTACAACACTTTTTCTTAGTCAGTTGACGATATGCTAGATAGCCCGGCTCCTGACGCCGCTGTCTGTATTGCTACTAGCTCAGCCACTAGCTCGCCTCCACTAGAACAAGGCCTGACACTCGCTTCACCGCCCCTGCCCTCCTGGAGATGGCTCATAAAGAGCACACATTGAAAATGTGGATATACGCATTGAAAGAGGAGAAATTAATGTTGCAGATAGCTGCATTGAAAAGGAATGGAAAGGAATAAATGTACATCAATGTGTACAGAATAATAAATACACTTAACTATTATATCTTACATGGCATCTGTTTTTTTTCTACTGTTCAACGTAATTGTTATGTTATAATAAATATAATAAATACCGCCCCAATAAATAGCTACTGCAATAGTTAAAATCCACTGGTATCTACTCGTGAAATAGTAATTAGTTAGGCTATTTTACCCGTGTTTAACTTCTGAAAAACTGTTAGCAGCAGCTGTCTCATCGCCTGTCCGTCTTGATGTTTTTCGCGCACAGGAGCCAGGGGGACAGGGTCATGAGGAGGTGCGTCTGTTTCAAAATCCCGAAGTCCCGCTAGTCTACAGAAGTTGTGCAAAACTGCACATGCAACTATGATGACAAGTGATCTTTCCAATTTAACATGAAGTCCAAATGCTAAACATGGAAATCTCTTTTTAAGCACTCTGAATGTCCATTCAATAACATTTCTCATCTGCACGTAGGCCTTGTTAAAACGTCTTTAAGAACAAGTTGCAGGGTTTAAAATTGGGGTCATTAAATACTGCCTACAGGCGTAGCCATTGTCACCTAACAATAAACCTCCAATCTCCTTATTTTCAAACTTGGCACAAACAAAACTGTTCTCAAACATTCGAGAATTGTGTGTGGATCCAGGTCATCGAACGACTACTTTGGTAATAATTAGTTCTGTATTGCAAATAATTTGCACATTGACTGAAAATAAAAAAATATATATATTTCGTATTCTGAAAGATTTCAGCACTATCGCCCCCTGATGAATTTATTGGCACATGAGTGCAGTCTATAGCACCTGCTACAGCTGGAAAACCTGCAAAAAACAGTTGCTGTACGATGGCTTGAAATGCGTCTCGTTGGAAATGTAATATATTGCTCATGTAAATTTGCTATAGCTTCAGTGATCCTGTGAATTACTCTACACTCAGTCGAAGCCTCGACATGAAACAGGTCCCCGATTACAAGACTGAATCCTAACCTTAAAGGTATGATTGCAAACTTGCTATTCTCAGCAGGAGAATTGAAAAATGATTCTGTATAAACAGATTCTATTCAAAAGGTACATTTCTTCCTCAAAACGGAAAGGGAAGGTTATCCAGATAACAGAAAACATTTCTCTAATATTGAGACAGTGCAGGTTACCCAAGTAATGACAATGTCAGCTTTCTTAGGACTGGGAAAAAGTATTCCTGGATAAAGGAAACAGTTTATCCTAATTTGGCTTATAGTGTTTCCGTGATGTTTAAAGTCACAGCTTTTGTTTGTGCACTGATAAAGGCACTAACCATAATACTGGGCTGCTGCACGTTTTTGAAGATTGGAAGAATTCAACAGAACAGCACTCAAAGTCAGCAGATACAAATCCACAATCGCACTGAAGGATCGGGTCAGACCCATAACCTCATCTGCTGTTTCCTCTGTAGTCCCTGCAGCCTTTGTTGGTGGATAATTCTCCTGTGTCCAATTCCATAGTAGATTTATTGCATCCTGTTTAAGCATACAACCCATCTGGATTTATTGCTTTGTTGTTAATGGTGTTAAACAGAATGTGCTTCCTTGGGATTTATAGGCTGCTGATGAGAGACAGGGTTCACAGCTCATTAGGAGGTCACTTCACTTGCGAAGAGCATCGGAGTATAATCATGAGAAAATGCCTGGCTTTGTTACATTTAAATAGATCCCGTTTCACAATCAACACAGCGTAGGTAATGCTTTGACAAGAAAGTCGAGTAGACAAACGATCCGTCTGGTTCTTTATATAAACAAGTTCTCATTAACGAGCTTGAGAACAGTAATGAGCGACACCCACGTGTGCTCTTGCTACTAGACAGTAAGTAAGGCATGTGATAAAATATAAAGAGAAATCATGCTTCTCATCTCTATCGCTTCCCAGAGAAAATCTTTGGAATCATATCTTCTCATTAAATCTGATCTCAGATGTTTCACCTCAAACCACTATTGGACAAACAAAAAGGAGAGGCAAATTTAAAATGAGAAAAAATACATTTCAACAATATACTGTAATGAATAAACTCCTCATGGCTGTGAGTTAATAATACTGATATCACCTCATCTTAGTCAGCCATTTGGAAAGAAAAAGGTAGGCTGATGCGTGCCCGGGCAAAGAGTTGCACATCGTGCTTTTCTGGAATATTTTTAAACCTAAATATACAAAAATATATAGGGAAATAATAAATGAAAGTAAAATATCTAATGCAATACAATAACTAAAAGAAAAGATCAAAAATAATACAAAAAAGGAAATGCATTTCCTGCATTGCAACCCCATCCCAATTACTGCATTATTATAACGAAGGGACATCGCTTACATAGTTTGCAAAAAAATCACTCTTTAATGTGTTTCAATTTGTATCCAGGTGGTCCATGCCGGTAGTTTTTCCTCCTTTCGAAGCTGAAGATCTATGTAATTTATGTATGAACACAAAACAGTCGTATACTTATTTCTACTTGAAAAAACCCTGAAACACTTTGTAAAATATAATTTAGAAACAGACATGAAAAAAGAACATTTTATGTTTTAAAACAAAAGCTAATTTTCAAATTTTTAAACAATATATGACATTGTCAAGATCTGTTTCCAAAACCTTTAAATAAAAAGGAAGAGAATGAAGAATTTTCATTTTTTCATTTCAATTTTCATTTTTTTTTAAATCTTCTCCCTGGCAGTTGTGATCTTTGTATGTGATGTTATTATTGTGTATGAAAACAATATGTTCCCTTTCAATTAGAAGATTACCACCAAGCATACTTTTGGGATACGCCTGCCACAGGACAGGTATTCATTGAGCACTTTGTATCAAATTTGCCGATAGGCCCCTCCATGGAGTGATGTCCTTGGAGACTGAGGGAATAAGTAGTCACTCCGGGGTGATCACGTTCTCTTTTGCTTCTCACAACTAGGTAAGTAAGGTAGGTATAACTAACTTTTTTCCAGGGCTGCCATTGCGTCTTTGAAAGAGCTCTCACTCAAGTTTTTCTGGAGTTCCCTTGCAGTTATTGCTTGCAATTTTATTGCCTGCAAATTTTGCTTGGAAGTCGGCTTGCCACTTCCCCGGAATCAGAAACTCGGCTTCTGAAGACTGAGCTTAAACATTGCACAACGCCGTTATAGTCTTCTTTACTAACATTACAGCTTCTTGCTGTTTTGTGTTTTTTCCTCTCCTATTTGCAGCTTTAAAAAAAAAAAAAAAGAGATGTGTGATTCTTCAACCAGGCCCTGGCTCTGCTGCACCCCACTGTCGAGTCGATACCACCGGACTGTCTCAGCCTGTCCTCAGTGCGCTTGGCCAAAATAAAAAAAAACTCACTTTTCAGTGATTTTTCTTCCTCTCAGCTTAGTGTTGTGTAAGTGTATGTGTGTTTGTGTTTTTTTTCTACTGCTTGCAGTTAAAAAAATACAAATAAAAAATAAAAAAGGGGAAAGGGAGAGCGGCGATCCTCCACCGGGACCCAGTTCTGCTGTAGCCCACTGTTTAGTCGACTCAGCTGGCTTGTCTCAGAAAAAAAGATTACAGGTCCTGCCTGGCGTGGCAACTGTCTTTCTTCAAATGTATCACTGTGTGTGTGTACCTGTGTCTTTCTTATTACTGCTTTACGTGCAACGACACATAGTCCTAACAAAAGCACTCTTGGCCCCGCTGCATCAGCGCTTCTGTGCGCTCGATGCCTTCGATGCCCGCTGTCTGTAGGCTGTGCTCCACCCCTTTGCAAGCTTTGCGCTACCCGATTGCGTGACTGCACGCAGTCCAGATCAGCCACCCTTCTGTAGACGGTGCTCCTCTCCGCTGTAAGCTACGCGCTGTACCAGCTGGGTGACTGCTCGGTCCAGGCTAGATGCCTTTGGTCAATACCTTCGTTGCTGGTGCCCTTGGTATCCCAGAACCTCAGAGTCTCAGTGCTTGATGCCTGTGGTACTGAGATGCTCCCTGCATCAGTGCCCACAGTGCCTCCCACACCTCAGAGTCTCGGTGCTTCAGCCCTTGGTGATTAGACGCATCAGCAGTGCTTGGTGCCCCTGGTACTTAGACACTCCCTGCATCAATGCTCCCGACGCCTCAGAGCCTTGGTGCTTATCCCTTATTTGGTTCTTATCGCCTCAGAGCCAACAACAAGAGAATGAAAGGAACAACATCCAGGACCCCATTGACAGTGGTGACCAGACAGCAAAAAGAAGGGAGGTCATGATTGTTGGGGACTCCATATTGAGAAACACAGCAAGTTCAGTTCGCAGTTTGGACCCCCTTACTACAACAGTGTGCTGCCTTCCGGGAGCCTCGGTCAAGCACATCACTGAAAACGTGGACAGGCTCCTAGAACGAACAGGAGAGGACCCGGTAGTAGTCGTCCACATCGGTACAAACAACATTGGAAGAGACAGACCAAAATCCCTGCAAAATAAATTCAGAGAGCTAGGAAGGAAATTAAAAGAGAAAACCAAAACTGTGGTATTTTCTGGTATACTACCCGCACCTTGCAAAGGACCATATGGACAGCTGGAAATAATTAATCAAAACGCATGGCTGAAGACGTGGTGCACACGGGAAGGCTTCACCTATCTTGATCATTGGACCACATTCTACAACGAGGACTATCTGTATAGACGGGATGGACTGCATTTAAATAACAAGGGAACTAGTCTACTCGGAGAAAAGATCCTCGAGCAGGTTCGGAAGCATTTAAACTAGAAAGGAAGGGGGGAGAAACCAACAAAAAAACAGAAGGGAGACCGCATCAAAACAAGAACAACAACTCAGGTAAGACAACCATTAAATGTATTTATCTAAATGCTAGAAGTATCAGAAACAAAATTCTAGAACTTGAAGCTACTGCACTAACAGGTAACTATGATGTGATAGGTGTTACAGAAACGTGGTTGTCTGAGAGTGATGGGGACGAATATAATATTTGTGGGTATACACTGTATAGGAAAGACAGGCAGGACAGAAGAGGAGGAGGGGTAGCGCTATACATAAGAAACAGTCTTGAAGCCCAGGTGTTAAACCTGGACAAAGAAAATAAAACCGAATCAATATGGGTCAGAATAACAGACAAAAATTCAAAAGGCATAATAATAGGAGCATGCTATAGACCGCCAGATTCAGACGGTGAGCACAATAATCTGTTATACAATGACATTAGAAATGTGTGTAGCAAAGGAGAAGCCATACTAATGGGGGATTTCAACTTCCCCCAAATAAAATGGGAAAACCCGGTGGGTAGCGCGAAGGATGAAATAGAAATGGTGGAAATGACAAATGACTGCTTCCTAACACAATTTGTGAAGGCACCCACTAGAGGGGAGGCATGCCTTGATTTAGTCTTTTCAAATAACGAAGATAGAATAACTAAAACAGAGGTCAGAGAACCACTGGCAAACTCAGACCACAACATGGTCTCATTTGAAGTGTTTTTTAAATCCCCAAAAGTAAAGACTAAAGTTAAGGTTTACAATTTTAGAAAAGCAAACTATGAAGGCATGAAACAGAGACTAACAGAAGTAGATTGGAGTAAAATAGAGAAAACACCCACAGAAGAAGGATGGTTGTTCTTCAAAAATGTAGTACTAGAGGCGCAAAACAATTACATCCCTAAAGTAGACAAATCTAAATGTAAAACTAAATTGCCAAAATGGTTTAATAGATCAATTAAAAAAAATATTCAGCGAAAAAAGGCACTTTACAGAGCATTAAAAAAGGACCAAAAAGAAAGTACGCAGAAAGAGTACACGGAACTGCAAACGCAAGTCAAAAAGGAAGTTAGAAAGGCCAAGAGAGAAATAGAAATGAACATTGCTAAGGGAGCTAAAACCAATTCCAAAATGTTTTTCCAATATTACAACAGCAAGAGAACATTCAAAGAGGAGATTAAATGTTTAAGAGATACAAATGGCAAAATCGTAGAGGAAGAAAAAAAAATAGCAAATATGTTAAATGATTACTTTTCACAAGTTTTTACAAAGGAAGATACTGACAACATGCCCCACATGTCATCCAGTTCCTATCCAGTTTTAAATAACTTTAGCATAACTGAGGCAGAAGTGTTAAAGGGACTAGGAGCTCTTAAAATAAACAAATCCCCTGGGCCGGATGAGATCCTCCCAGTAGTACTCAAAGAAATGAAAGAAGTAATTTACAAACCGCTAACCAAGATCATGCAGCAGTCTCTTGACACAGGGGTTGTACCGACAGACTGGAAAATTGCAAACGTAATACCGATCCACAAAAAGGGAAACAAAACTGAACCAGGTAACTACAGACCAGTAAGCCTGACTTCTATTATATGCAAACTTATGGAAACTATAATAAGATCCAAAATGGAAAATTACCTATATGGTAACAGGGTACTGGGAGACAGTCAACATGGTTTTAGGAAAGGGAGATCGTGCCTAACTAACTTGCTTGATTTTTTTGAGGATGCAACATCGATAATGGATAATTGCAAAGCATATGACATGGTTTATTTAGATTTCCAGAAAGCTTTTGACAAAGTCCCGCACAAAAGATTAATTCTCAAACTGAACGCAGTTGGGATTCAAGGAAACACATGTACATGGATTAGGGAGTGGTTAACATGTAGAAAACAGAAAGTACTGATTAGAGGAAAAACCTCAGAATGGAGTGTGGTAACCAGCGGTGTACCACAGGGATCAGTATTAGGTCCTCTGCTATTCCTAATCTACATTAATGATTTAGATTCTGGTATAGTAAGCAAACTTGTTAAATTTGCAGACGACACAAAAGTAGGAGGAGTGGCAAACACTGTTGCAGCAGCAAAGGTCATTCAAAATGATCTAGACAAGATTCAGAACTGGGCAGACACATGGCAAATGACATTTAATAGAGAAAAGTGTAAGGTACTGCACGCAGGAAATAAAAATGTACATTATAAATATCATATGGGAGATATTGAAATTGGAGAAGGAATCTATGAAAAAGACCTAGGAGTTTTTGTTGACTCAGAAATGTCTTCATCTAGACAATGTGGGGAAGCTATAAAAAAGGCTAACAAGATGCTCGGATACATTGTGAAAAGTGTTGAATTTAAATCAAGGGAAGTAATGTTAAAACTGTACAATGCACTTGTAAGACCTCATCTTGAATATTGTGTGCAGTTCTGGTCACCTCGCTATAAAAAAGATATTGCTGCTCTAGAAAGAGTGCAAAGAAGAGCGACCAGAATTATTCCGGGCTTAAAAGGCATGTCATATGCAGACAGGCTAAAAGAATTGAATCTGTTCAGTCTTGAACAAAGAAGACTATACGGCGACCTAATTCAAGCATTCAAAATTCTAAAAGGTTGACAATGTCAACCCAAGGGACTTTTTTGACCTGAAAAAAGAAACAAGGACCAGGGGTCACAAATGGAGATTAGACAAAGGGGCATTCAGAACAGAAAATAGGAGGCACTTTTTTACACAGAATTATGAGGGTCTGGAATCAACTCCCCAGTAATGTTGTTGAAGCTGACACCCTGGGATCCTTCAAAAAGCTGCTTGATGAGATTCTGGGATCAATAAGCTACTAACAACCAAACGAGCAAGATGGGCCGAATGGCCTCCTCTCGTTTGTAAACTTTCTTATGTTCTTCTTATGTTCTTCTTATGTTCTTATGTTCTTATCCCTCCCTGTTTGTAGGCAGTGCTCCACTCTGTTGCAAGCTACACGCTGCCCTGGTCATGTGACTGCATGCGATCCAGACTAGGCACCCTTGCCCAGTACCCTCGGTGCTTGCACCCTAAGTGCCTCGATGTCCTCTGCCTGTAGATGGTGCTTTTCTGGCTTGCCACTTCCTTGGAATCAGAAACTCTGCTTCTGTGGACTCAGGTATAAATGCTGCACACTGCGCTACATTTATAATCTTCTACTAATCTTCTACTTTTCATTAGCCTACAACGCTTTGCGCACCCGCTCTTAGTCTCCTACACAGAATGCTGAGCAGGCCAAGCAAATTGAGACAGGCCCAGGATGTTACCAAATGGTCCAAGTCCTTGAGTATTTGGCCAGGCAGCAGGTTCTAGCCCTTGCTCTGGCCCTGGCTCAGCCGATTACGCCGGCCCCGGAGCTGACCCCGCCTGCACCAGTGGTCGCCCCAAATGTTACAGAACCGGATGTTAGCAAGGCTGTTGAGGACCATGATACGATTTTGATCATGGCCTCATGAGAAGGTGGTTCCTTTCTTCAGAAGCAGCTACTGCAGTCTGTGCCCCTACCTCCCCTGACCATACCTTTGGACCAGCGGTAGAGGAATTGCTGCAGCTCTCTCACTGAGAACGCAAGGCCTCTCGGCAGGTAGCCTCAATGCTCCCCTCTTCTACTCTGGTACGACAGAGAACGACATGCTGGAGTCTGACGGTACTGACACGGTGACTCGGACGGTTCCGATCCCCACTGCTGAGCATGATGACCTGAAGCACCACCTTCAGACTTTTGTGGCAACCAACAACCGGGCCTCCTAGCAATGACAGGAGGGAGCCAGACATGGGATTCCAACACAGCAGCCATCTCGGAGGCAGCCCCACAACGGGTCTTGCAGTTCAGGTGCACTTGCACCTCAGACACTTGGGTGTTCGCCACGTACACAGGTTATGCACACCATCACATTTTCCAGTCTGTCCGGCCGAGTGACTGTTTTACTACTGTTGACTTAAAGGACGGGTATTCACATTCCTATATGTCCTGCACACAGGAAATATCTCTGTTTTGCTTTTCAAGGAAGCATCTTCAAGTTTTCCCTGCTGCTATTTAGCCTCTCCTTAGCCCCCGCACGTTCTCAAAGTGCAGCTGCAGGGGATCAGGGTGTTGAACTACCTGGGTGATTGGTTGAGCTGTTCCCAGTCACAGGAACGGCAATAGTGACAGAGCATCTGTCAAGGCTGGGTCTCGCCCTCAACGATGCCAAAAGCCATTTAATTTCAGTGCAAGGTATGGTTTACCTGGGTCTCTTGCTGGCCTCCCTTACAATGTGAGCCTATCTGTCAGAGTGGCTGCCATTCAAAATTGCATATCCCTGTTTCAGTAGGTGGCGATAGTACTTTTGGTGTTGTCTCAGAAGTTGCTGGGTATGATGGTCATGGCTTCATCAGCCCTCCAGCTGGGGTTACTCCATATGCATCCACTTTAGGTGTGGCTCAGTACCTTCCAGCTACATCCCAAATGTGACAGACACTGTCGGCTGACTGTGTCTTGTGTATGCTGGGAAGCCATGCACTGGTAGAGGCAGACCTCTCACATGCGCGAAGGTGTAAGGATGGGGATGATCCACAGCTGTCGGGTGCTGATGACAGACGCATCCAATTCAGGTGGGGGTGCAGTCTGGGCCAGGAGAGGAGTCCGCAGGTCCTGGTCAGGCCGATGGACATCCCATCGGCCTGAGTTGTGAGCGGTTCATTGATCTTGTACTCATTCCCACTAATACTGTTGCTCTTGGCTTTCCTGGAGAAAGTACAGAGAGAAGAGGTGACAGTTCTCCTGGTGGCCCCCAGATGGCCCAGGAAAATCTGTTTTTCAAACTTTTGCCAGCTGCAGCAAGGTCAGCCCTGGGAGATTCTGCTGCACCTGGATCAATTCAGGCAGGCAAGAGACACCCTCTGGCACTCAGAACCGAGCAGACTCCCAACTGTGGGTCTGGCCCCTAAATGGGACTGTCTGCCTTACAGCTGTCAGACGTAGTCGTCAGTATACTGCAGAATGCTAGGGTCTCCTCCACAAGAGCGTTGTACCCCTATAAGTGGAAGTATTTTCAAAATTGGTGTATTACCAGAGGTCATGACCCCATTTATTGCCTGTGGAAGGGTGGTGGGTAATTCATTGGAGAGAGAACAGGTGTACTTGAAACAACGCGTGCCCAGTTTTATTTTGAGGTAATGATTTATTTTTGCCTGCAGAGGGCGCTGTTGTCCATGGCATGTCTATCAAGACTGATAGACAGGACCACAGGAATACCAGTGCTGGTAAGACAGTCCAAGGCGGGCGCACTCGCAGGTGCTCAAAATAATAATTCCAGAAACCAAAGGCGAAAGAAAGGGGGGAAAGAAAACAGTAACCAAAAACTACAAACAAAAAGATTGCTACCTGCACGGCCCAGGTCTGCGTCCTGCTCTGGCCATTCCTTAGGCTTTTAAAACTACACAAAGGTCTGCCCACGGTGTCCCCGCTAACACTACGTTTCTTTATTGGTTGGTTGGATCTTTCCAGTTTCGTTCCTGGTCGTTCTCGATTCCTGACCCAAGCTTCCGTACACCTGGTATGTCTTAGAGGGGCAGACCTGAGGAAACAGTAGAGCATTATCTTATTGGGCTAACAATCCCCCAAGATCTGCCTCTCAGCTACTCAGAGGGAAAGTCCACACACACCCTTTCCCACCTCTCTGTGTCACTGCCATGACTCACAGGCGAGTATTGGATGACTGCTGCTCTCCTCCTGCAGCACTGTGAACAAGCCAGCATGCCTAAAAAGGATGCCCATAACCCCCCCCCGAGTAGTCTAGATGTGAAATTGGAGGCTCTCGCTAAGGCCCTGTTTGAGCCTATACATTCCATAGAGTAGAGCCTTTTTGTTAGCCATCACCTCCTCTATGAAGGTTAGTGAGCTACAGGCTCTGTCAGTGCACAGTTCCTGTATCCATGTTTGGGATGATGGAAACGGTGTCATTATGCATGAATCCCGCTTTCTTCCCTAAGTTGGTTACAGCTTTCCTATTAAACCGGTCATTCGAACTAGAGGCTCTCCATCACTCTCCTTTTTCTTCGGAGGAGGATCGGAGATTAAATTCTCTCTGCAGGTTTTTCATTGACAGGTTATGAGGATAGGACGAGAGAGCGCTGTGTCAGTCTGGCCAGCTCTTCATCTGTCATGGTGAAAGGACCCTGGGTCAAGACATCTTGAACCAGCGACTGTCCCACTGGATTGTGGACACAGTTTCGACTGCGTATACCTGATCCTCATTGGCTGATATTTGTATTGCAGCTAGCTGGGATACTCTGCGTACATTCACCAGATTCTACCGACTCAATTTGGTAGATTTATCTATGCCTTTATTAGGCACAAGGATCCTTGAGGTTGCACGCTCACACCACAAACAGTAGCAATACGTCCCTCATCAGCTGTGTCCGCTCAAGTTCCCTCGTGACGGCTTTGATATACTTTCCCAAAAGTATGGTTGTTGGTCGTCTTTGAATTGAAAGGGAACGTTAGGTTACGGATGTAACCCTGGTTCCCTGAAAGAGAAGACGACCAACAAACCTTGCAAGGTTTTATCACTTGTGTTCGGGGGTTCGAAGCAAAAGAGAATGTGATCTCCGCTGAGTGACTACTTATTCCCTTGGTTGGTGGGACCGAGGACGTCACTCCACGGAGGGGCCTATCAGCAGATTTGATATATAATGCTCAGTGAATTCTTGACCTGAGGCAGGCATATCTCAAAAGTATGATTCTATCTTTCAGTGAATCAGGGTTATATCTGTAACCTAATGTAAGTGATTACCAAGAAAATAAGTAATAAAACAAATGGCCTAAATGCAAGCCAATGTGAGAGAGAGGTGTAGGTCCCAGGCAGGGGAAGAGGGCTCTACAGTGTAGGAACAAAAAGGTAAGCACAAAACATAAATGGTTATTATAATGCACATGTATTCATTTTTATAGTACTAGAAAAAAAGTTCTTAGCACCATCTGCTGGACTTGATATAAAACTGAGGACTTCAGAAACATTAACCCATTAAGTACTATTGTCCTCGTTTGAGGACAGGCTACTTTTTAATTTTATGGAATATTTTTAACCTGCATCTACCTTTTTTTTTTTTTTTTACATTTTTTCTTCACTATATTGTTATGATAACTTACTCAAATTTTGTTAACTGTAAAAGTTAACTCTAAGAAACTGTTAATTCTGCAAATAAAGACCTTCAGATGTTCTGTGTGTTTTGACTGGTCTGATTATGGGACACGTCAAACTTGACTGTCCTCAAAATAGAACGCTGCGGTTTCTAACCAAAATGAAGGAATACATTTTTTTGTGAATATTGATTCAGATTTGATCAAATTACACAAATACAGCTTAATGGGTTAAAAAAAGCATGTGGTTTAATTGCAATAACTGACAGTTACCACATGTTTCCTTGTAAAAAAAAAAAACAAAAAAACAAAAACATAAAAATGAAAGATGTTCTAATTCTTAGAAACTTGTGGTTGAAAGGAGGCAATGTTATGTTTTTTGTCTTGTTGTAAGCTGACAGCCAAACATGACAGACAATTGAAAAGTTTCTATGTGCAAAGTTGTCAGAATTTCCCCCAACAATCAGGTTGTTTACAAGATCAAACCACTAAGGTCAGATGAGGTCGGGAGTATGTATCTAATACATGCATAAAATGAAGATGGGACTTTACAGATGTGGTACGGAACAGAAAAGCCAGAGCACTTGTTATGTATTTTTTTGTTCTTTTTTTTTCTGCAGTGATTTAGAGCAGTGGTTCCCAACTTGTGGCTGCTGGTTTCCATTCCAACGGAGCTCTCACTAACTTAACTATATCCTTAATTGAACTGATAATTTGCTTAATTAGAGCTTTTTAATTGTTTTCAGCTCTAAACAGTTGCAGATTTCAAGCTAGCTGTAACATTTTATAAGTATCTTGAACTCCCCAGGACCAAGGTTGGGAATCACTGATATAGAGGACAGATCTCAAACCTGAGTGCACTAGAGTGGACATTATAAAAGAGCTTTGAAACAGACTTTAAAGTTATAAGTGTAAAAAGTTGTGAGCATGTTAAAAATGAAAAGAATTATAGGTACTTTATTTAAACAGTTGTAGCAACACGTGGGTATATGTAAAGCTATATTTTTCAGAACCCCGGTACTTACTCTTTAAGTAGCATCTGTCATGGGTACCCAGCAAGAACTAAAAAGTCACGTTTGTACCCCAACAATACATTAAATTAGTATAGCTGGGAATTCGTGCCAGTGGTCGCCTATATTATTGCTGCGGGCTACCGACTGCACCAGGACTGAGCGACTGTGTATAGAATTCTGTGTAAAATTTCTTAGAATTAATTCATAGGGCAAGATTTGTTTCAGAAGAATGAAAAGAAAAGAAAAGCACACGCACAAAAAAACACCTGCTGGTTCCACGAACTTGTACAAAAAGACAAATATGGGGGTGTAATATCAGCTTGCTAGAAGTTTCAGAAATTAAAGAAAATGCCCATACGGATTAACATCTACTGAGGAATCTGTTGAACTCATAAAAGGAAGTTTCTACAGAACATTCTACAGCAAAATTTGGATTCAGGTATTTTTCTTCTTCTTCTTCTTCTTCTTCTTCTTCTTCTTCTTAAGGAAACCTTTATATTATGTATGCTTATTTTCGGTCAAAAAATATTTAGTAAATAATACATGGACAGTACAAAGTGCTCTCTGATGAATGTTGTGTTTGTGTGAGGCTATGTCTGGATTTCTGTTTTGTTTCTTGTGCTTTTTCATTTTTGTTTTATTTATTTGTTTTGTGGTCAAATGAGTCAGGCTGCATGTGCAGTTTTTCAACACAACCTAAAAACGTTGTGGAAACCCAGTTTAAGAAAGCTGCATGATATGAGCAGACACACAGCAGTCATTTATTACTTTCCCATTTATTACTTTGGATTTAGGAGGAGAATGTTTTTCCCTAAAAGAAAACTACATTGCCTGAAATATACTACCAAAATAGCGTGACAAAAAGGTGATACTTGTTATTATTTTGCAGATAAGCCAATGATACTCACAATACTTCACTTGCCAACCAAGCACCTACTATAGCCCTGTCTGGCAAACCAGCACATCACAACAGGGAGATTGTAGAACATATATATAGATATGATATATTATATATATAATATATAATTATATATATATATATATTATATATATATAGATATATATATTATATATATATATAATTACAGAACACAAGGCAGGGATCACATTTACATTACGAATAAAGTGTTTTAAAGTGAGATCCAATTCATACAAAATTCATTCATGTTACGGGTGTCGGGTAATTGCTTTTTTATTTTAAATTTCTGTATCTAATCTCCCCAGCATTATAGTTTAGAATACCTGGTGAACTGTAGAGTTTCTAGATACAGTCTGGCAACAGTATATATAGGCTCCTCCCTTCACTAGCATACCCCAGGCAAGCACAAAGGTCTCGCTCACTTCTGGGGAAAGCCACAGTGTTGTTTTTACTCTCTGCGCAGAGCCCAAACTTTCCCCACCTGAGAGGGAAACAGAAATATGATTCACCAAACTCTTTATGTAAATGAAGCTTAACATTTCTAAAATGAAAAGATAGTTGTGTATATTTCCCCATTGATGATATCTTCTAAACTTTACCAATTACCTATCACAAGAAGAAAACTGGAAATACAGACTGTGAAATGGAGTCATGTGACATTAGAGACTTTACTTTAACTGTAACAAGGTGCCATTTTAACCCTTTCAGCACTACCATCTCTACAGCAAGGTACCTTTAAGAAAATTCAACAAAAAACTGCGCCATTTCCAGAAATAAGCACATGCTATAACAAACATATATTGTCATGTTATCTGATAGCATGCTAGGTGGTGCAGTTTCAATGCCTTACTTTCAGCTTGCCTGTTACACTAACAGGCCCTTTCACCTCAGCAACGCCCTTGTGATCATGTCACTGACTGCAAAGCATGCTAGTCATTCGGGGAAACAGCTGGTTAATAACAGGAAAGAAGACATTAAGGGGTTGAAGAATTTCACACGGCGAATGACGTAGGAAGTACAGGTTTAACAGACTGCAAGAGTAAGACATGTAGAACGGGGGTTTCTTTAGCCTAGTGTGGCATGCTTTCAAATGAGACCATCAAGGTGCCGTGGCCAACAAAAAGGAACCGGATCTGTCCTGAGATACAAAATGGTACATTATAAACAGATAACCTTTACTAAGTATTACATTTCATTAAATTAAATATACATACTAACTCATGTTTACTTGCACTTGCAATATAACAAAAATCAATTACTTAAAATACAAGAATACATTTACCATTGATGTGTGCAATATGAAAAGGTGAAAGAATGATGAACCACCCACAAGCTTAGACCACTAATTATACCAAATACAGTATGCATAAAAAGCACACATTTAATGGAAGTGCTCTGTGTCTGCTGTCACTGATGCCATTCTACAAGATCAGAAACAGCAGCTGCTGGAGTGTCACACCTGGCAGGCTTACAAATAAATATACAGCCAATTATACTTTCTCAAACATGATTCAGGTTACCAGGGCTAGTGTTATCATTAGTGTTTTCTAAAGCTGACCGCTGTTATCAACAATCAATAATGCCTCTGTACATGTATTGAGTATTGAAGATCACCTGGTTACATCGGCATGATTGAAGGTGGCCTGTCTGTGAGAGAAGTTGCCCGGAGAATGAGATGTTCTGCTTCAACAATAAGCAGACTAGTCCAGAGAAACCAAGAAACCGGCTCTGTGAGAGACAGGCCACGTCCTGGAAGGCACAGGATGCGTATAAGAGGCTGGGGAAGGCTAAGCCTCCCAAAATAAATTGCCCAAACCCTCACAATAAATTTTTCTGACCAACACAAAAAATATTTGTGAGAGAAGATCGATGTTTTTTCCCCCGCAAGTGTTCAAAGCAGGAGGTCTAGCAAACATATTTCTCATTTTCCTACTGCACAACCGCCAGACTGCTAGGGCAGCTGGGATATCAAAATCAACACTGTAGTCAGATCCATGATTTAGTTGCATTTCAATGTCATTTAAGGAGACAATACTTGGCTGGTTTAACATCAATTCTTCTAGCCGATCTGAGCCCCCCATACCGCTGCAGGAGGCAGCCGAGGAAAACTGTAATAATCGTTTTCGATCATTCCCTTGCCTGGAACATCTTCCCTTGCCTGGAATGTCAACATTTATTCAAATTGCTGTTATCTATACAAACAGCTTGATCTGAATCTGATTTTACAAAACTTGTGGCAAAATATTTTCGTAGCATACTGTTTGTTTTCACTCACCACCATTCTGTGAGAATTTTATAGCTGTGACCCTATAGTCAGAACATAATTCCTTCGACTGTTTGAACAGATGCCGCCTTTCAGAAAACTATTTGTGGTGCCAGATTATGATGTTTCCGAAGTTTTTTCTTTTGATTTTTTCAGTCCTTCACTCCATTTTCAGTGAAAGAGAGGTCTTTTGAACTTCTGAAAAAGTGTCTACAAGAAAGCAAAAAAACGCATCTGCCTGCTTACTGTACTCTAAATATGAAAACGTATTTTAATATTCTGATGAAAATGAATGGTTTTGCTTGCCAAAGACAGTTTTCGAATGCATAGGTAAACAAGGCTATGACAGTCCTGTTGCAGTATCACTAGGGTCCAAAATACTTGATTTTGTTGCATTTCAATGTCATTTGAGGAGGCAATGCTTGGCTGGTTTAAGGTCCATTCTTCCCTCCGATCTGAGTCCCATATAGATATTCTGAGGTTTACGCTGAGTGCAGTTTTTTTTTGCAAATATACCTAACGAAATACGTTGAATGCCCCTTGATTCTAAGTATGATAGTAAGTGTGTGTTTAGAAACTTAATAGTCAGTATTAGTAATTGATTTAAATTGGTATGAAGTGATGGAAATGGTGTCTGAAATTGGTGTAGGTACTGTAGGACTGCAGAACAGGTTAACGGATTCAAAGGTTTTAAAAAACAATTCAGCTTGTTATCCTTACTGTTTTTCTTTAATTTGCTTCAATAGGCATAGCACGTTTTAAAGTACAAGCTAGTGCTGTGTTAAACTTCATTTATTTGGCCGCCTTATGTTGGGAAAAAAAATCAAATATATATGTAACATCCCTGAGTGGTTTTGAGGTCTGTTTTGTGCTATAAATTATTATAAAGAACAAGTTCTCAAAAAGACGCAGGAGAATGAATCTGGTTTACAGCTTTTATTTGTGTCCATCAGTCCGACTATTTTTCAAACTCAACACAATGAATGAAACTTAGTGTTCAGACTCAGTAACAGAGTAATAAAAAAGTTCATTATGTCCTTAATTATATATTCTGGACCAACATGCTTCGATTTAAACACAGTATATACAGATATATATATATATATATATATATATATATATATATATATATATATATATATATGTGTGTGTATCTTACTGTACATTGTTGGGTTCAATAAATGCAGGTGGAAAAGTGTGGAATAGCTTCCTCAAATGAAAGACCCATGCGCAGCCTATGGCACATCATGATGACCGTTATGCTGACTGCTGCATTGTTCAAGCCAACCGGTGGGGTGGTGGAAGTGTGATGATGTGGGGAGGAATCTCCTTTAACACAAGAACACCTTCGCTGCAGATTGAGGGCAACCTTACTGCTCAGCGGTACATTGACGATGTCCTTGAGGCAACAGTTTTTCTGTTCCTGCAAACCAATCCAGAAGTGTCGATTTACCTCTGCAGCTGCACAGGAAGAGCGGCAAAACATCCCACAGCAGTGTATCCAGAGGCTGATCAGGTCTATGCGTCAACACTGCCAGGATTGTCTCAATGCTCAGGGAAGTCATACCCGATACTAACTTTGTAATGTTTTCATTTTGATTGTGTGTCACGTTTCTTAATGAAAACTTATCATGACTCTTTGATCTGTATTTTTGTTCACATTTTCTGTGATTTTGTTTGATATCTGTGTTTAATATATTTGGTAAAATCCATTAGACCTGAGTGTTGTGTTTGTTTTGTGCATCAGTATATAAGAAACCTCATAATCACTTAAATCGTGTGAGGTTTAGACTGATAATATGTTTCTAAAATGTTATTGAAATAAACTGTTATCCCTTGTTAATAACATCAAACCCTTTAATAGACACCTGTCGTAGGGTTATTATAATAAGAACAGTGGAGAGAGGTCTGTCAGCGACTTGGTGAATTTAGTCTCTTTATTTTTGTAAAAAAGATTTGTTAACATTTTTTTAAAAAGTGCATCTTAAAGTAAAGGATAACAACACTTTACATTAAGTGTCTAATTACTGTGTATTTACATAGTACTTATGTACAAATACACGTGTACTTACGCATCATTACAATGTTATTATTTTGAGTTACAATACACTTAATGTGTAACTCTTTTTGCACGATATGTACACAATCGTATCAGAAAAGGCTTAGAGTTAGGTTTAGAATTAGGGTTATAGCATGCAAAAAGATTTAAACATTAAGTACGTTCTAACCATCGGTCCAGATAAGCTGTGTACCTGCTGTTTGTACGCATTACGGAATTAGAAATATGCATTACATTTAAATTTAATGCATAAAAATACACATAGCAGTTTTGCTGCACAGCTTGTCTGTCTCCCCTAAAACTTCAACTAACAACTACATCTCCCAGAATACAATGTCTTCAGTTACGTACAGAAGAAAAACCAACCCAACAAACATTATCCAATCTCTGGCTAGCCGTGTTGTCTTTGCAGCCAATCACAATAAGAATAAGAAAAATTCAAAGCTACCCAGTCCAGCTACAAATCTAACTGGAACCATTGTCACAGGCAACCACTAAAAAAAGGTACCTATTATATTAAACAAACTGTTTTATAACTTATTAATGTATATCCTTATTTTATTTACCTGTATGGCTTTATATTGAAATTTTAATATGTTCACTGAGTTAAAATATAAGTACCGTAATTAATTTGCAGTCAGCTGATGAAGAACCTTGTAGAACACACATGCAGTACATACAATACACATACAGTAGTTCAAAATAACACTGCATTTAAAATGGAAGGCTTTTTTTCAATGCCTACCCCATTACCATTAAAGACTTTACAGTATTTATCAAAATTACTCATGACTTTAAGGTAATGTTGCATGTTACCCCCGTCACAAAGACGGCTGCAGTGGGTGACGTCAGACCAGAAACAGGAACCAACACAAAATAAACAGAGAGGTGGAGTTTGGTGAAGCTGAGTGATTGTTTTCACTCAGCATTTAATAATTAAACAGAGCAGAAAATAAAAGGTTGTAAGACAAACAAAACACAGGACACGGCACTATAGCCAAAATAAAGAGACAAACAAAACGGACTACACAGACAAACACGATGAGCTGATATTATTATTTACTACACTATTATTACCTCTGTCTCCAATCCCGTTCTCCACTGACTGAACACACAACCCTGAGTGAGTGAAAACATGCTGCTTTTATGCAGCTGTACCGAGACTCGATTGCTAATCAATCATTCAATTGGAGTCTCGGTACAACTGCACTTGAATTAATAAGTGCAATTCCCTGTGGTCAAATATTACTACATTTTACCCGCACGTGAAGTGCTGTGCAGTCCTCTTGCCTAAATACAATATACATTTTAAGCACTTGTGCGCATACCCCATATTACATCTCGTGTACCAATGACTATACACCAACATTAACACACAACACACAACAGACAACACCGAAATACACAGAGGCGGGGGAACATTGCCACACCCCCTGAAATACATATTACTCTCTCAGTGTTAAAATTAAAGAGTAAATTACTCCCAGACCCAAAACCTTATCTGGACCGCTGGTTGTAACTATGCTTAATAACATTATAATTCTGTTTAAGCACACATGTATTTACTAAGTAACTGCTATGCAAATACACATTTATTAAAGGCACAATATCAAGTGAAAATGAATTTATGGGGACTGTTATTGAAAGCAAAGCTTGAATTTCATTGAAAGCAACACTTGAATTTCAGGGTATGTATACAATGCTAACCCATTCCATGCACATTATTTCAGCACTGCATTGCTTCCACCTCCTGTTATCTACTAGTATTTTAATTCCTCTTTATTTTTTTCTAATCAAATATACACCCCATCAACGTATTAACATCCCTCGAGACACCTTCCAACCCTGTTGTGTCAAGGCTGTAATCAAGGTAAATGGAGGCTCAGCCCAATAAGGGGTAAGGTCCTAATAAGTGTCCACAAGATTGTTTCTGGAATTTGCTTCAGTAAAACATTGAAGTCAGTGGACTTGCTTTTCCCTGATTCACTTGATGAAAATGCCCTTTCAGTAAGGCTAATTACACAAGTGTAAGGTATATGAGATGAGCAACATGAGTATAATCAATGGAAGAGCAGCTCCATGTATAATTACACAAAGGGCGATTATCACATTTTGTAACCTTACTAAAGTTGTCTTATCATTACAGCACAGTAGAAATGACAGACCATTTAACCAGTGTTTCATTTTTTAACATTTTTATTTATTTATTTATTTATTTATTTATTTTACAATATGGACTGGGGTGAGACGTATATTGGAAAACTATTGTTCCCAAATCATGAGAGCAAAATTGTCCCTTGGAGGACACTATATCAAACTGCAGATACTCGAAATGTCTATGTATGTTTTAGGAAACCTTGGAGACAGATTGATCTCACTTGGGTTTCTGAATGGCAGTGTAAATTGATCACCATTGGGTTTCTGGACTTTGTGTAGATTGATATACATTGGGTTTCTGGACAGTGGTGTAGATTGATTTCTATTGGGTTTCTGGACGGGGATATAGATTAATCTCTATTGGGTTTCTGGACAGGGGTATAGACTGAGCTCCATTGGGTTTCTGGACAGTGTGTAGATTGATCTCCATTGGGTTTCTGGACAGGGGTATAGATTGATCTCTATTGGGGTTTCTGGACAGTGGTGTAGATTGATTTCTATTGGGTTTCTGGACGGGGATATAGATTAATCTCTATTGGGTTTCTGGACAGGGGTATAGACTGAGCTCCATTGGGTTTCTGGACAGTGTGTAGATTGATCTCCATTGGGTTTCTGGACAGGGGTATAGATTGATCTCTATTGGGGTTTCTGGACAGTGGTGTAGATTGATCTCTATTGGGTTTCTGGACAGGGGTATAGATTGATCTCTATTGGGTTTCTGGACAGGGGTATAGACTGAGCTCCATTGGGTTTCTGGACAGTGTGTAGATTGATCTCCATTGGGTTTCTGGACAGTGGTGTAAATTGATATCCATTGGGGTTTCTAGATGGCAGTGTAGAACTCTCTCAAGGTCAGGTCTTTCTCCATGGCTTCTAAGTCTCTGTTTCTGGATGAGATATTGCTGAAGGATGGCAATAGATGTTTAAACCACAACATTTGTGTTTATAGCGTCTTTTTTCATTTACACTTGGTTGATGCTTATCTTCAGTTCAAGTTCTAAGTTCACAAAGGAAGGTTCAGCATGTCAGGTGAGAGGTGTTGCTATGAACATGTACAGTTACTATATTGTTACTGTGTGTATGCACTGTTGCTATGAATTGTTTCTATGTGTATGCATTGTTACTATGAATGGTTTCTATATGCATGCACTGTTGCTATGAATGGTCGCTATGTGTATGCACTGTTGCTATGAATGGTTGCTATTTATGTGTACCAAATTATGGGTGTATGTATCATTGTTAAGGACTTATGAGGCTACATAACATGATATATAATAATATATCATGTTATGGTGTTTTAACAAATCACAAGACGCATTTTAAAAGCATGGTTTAATAAAAATGGTTATATACTTGAATGTATCCGATTAGGATTTGACAACGCTGTTATGAAAAAAAATATACACCACACACAAAAGTGATGAGAAAATACTCCACAAGCTGTATATTATCAGAAATGGTGTCTATATATTTACATTTAGCTTTTATCACAATGTTTATGGTTGTTTTGTTATGAAATGCCTAAAGACTGACTTGTAAGCTAATCTCATAAGCTAATTTTGCATTGTTCCACTTTTCAAAGCTTTGCTCCAAAATAATATTTTCAAAAGCCCTTTTTACCTCAGAATCACTTTCTCCACTAGTGCCCCTTTACTCCTGTGCATCTGGTTATCTCAGTATGCCTGGTGCAGAGGTCCAATTCTGAATCTCAACAGAGGATCAGAAAAGTCCATTGAGCTCCATTATTTCGCATCTACTTTATCAAATCAAATCAAATGTTATTTATATAGTGCATTTGATACAAAAAATATCTCAAAGCACTGTACAAGACAAAAAGTCACAAACACAATAATAACCCTTAAGGTCCGACTGGGCAGTAGCCTTCATGGTTCCTTTAAGTTTCGTTTTTCTTTCTTTTATTTTTACTCTCCTCTCCAGCTCTCGTTCACTCCTCCAAACACCCACCTCGAATACCGGGAGCTGCAAGCTTTTATATTAGTGACCGAGGGATTAACTAGCTATCAATTATCTGATAATCCCTTGGTCACATTCTGCATGTTTTTTTTTTAATGTGGATTGGGCTTCCCATCCACGCTGCAACACAAATACGAAAACAAAACATACGGCTATGTTGTTAAAACAACAACAAAAACACGGCTCTCGTCATCATTTTTACACGTAACAATAACAATAATAATAATAACAATAATAAAAACATATATACAAGCAGGGCTTTGCCCTGCCTCCTTTTTAATAATGTGCAGGGCTTTTTACTGCCCTGCTACATATCCCCCACTCCCATCCCCCTTCAAAGCCATCCACTTTCCCTCAAGTCCCCTACTGTCCTTATCCTCCCATCCTTGAGGGAGGGTTAGTCAACATTCCTGCGCCCTCTTGGCGGGACCGAGACCTGGCGACAGGGGACCCAGGTGCTGTTGATAGGGCGTCGGGAGCGCAGGCAGGCGACCATGGGCTACCAGGGGGAGTGGAGCAAGAGACCAGGTGACCTCTTGTGTCTGATGGTATCCCTGACCTGGGAGTCAGGCCCAGCGACCAAAGGTCCAGACATGGAGCCTGGATGTCTGGGAGCCCAGGCTAAGGTATCCAACCCCAAAGTGCCAGGCTGTGGCAAAGGGGTTGTGGTTGGGGCTGTGGTGGAGGTGGTCTCCTCACCTTTCAGCCTTCTTTGTGGCTGGCAGTTCCCTCTTCCGGGGCCCCGGCCACTATTTCCAGTGGCGAAAATGCAGCAGGGGGAGCTGGTGACCCGAGGAGAAGCAGCACTGGTGACCCGAGGAGAAGCAGAGCTGGCAACTTGAGGAGAAGCAGATCTGGCGAACCGAGGTGAAGCAGCACTGGCAACCCGAGGAGAAGCAGAACTGGCGACGGGAGGAGAAGCAGCGCTGGCAACCTGAAGAGAAGCAGATCCAGCGACCTGAGGAGAAGCAGATCCAGTGACCTAAGGAGAAGCAGAGCTGGAGACCTCAGGAGAAGCAGCGCTGGCTACCCGAGGAGAAGCAGAGCTGGCGACTTGAGGAGAAGCAGCGCTGGCGACCTGATGAGAAGCAGAGCTGGGGAACCGAGGAGAAGCAGCGCTGGCGACCTGAGGAGAAGCAGAGCTGGCGAACCGAGGAGAAGCAGCGCTGGCGACCTGAGGAGAAGCAGAGCTGGTGACCCCCGGCGAAACAGTGCTGGCGACCCCTGGCGACGGCAGCAGCAGACTCTCGAGTCTTGGGCTGTTGACGAACCGACTCCCCCCCTCTTGGGCTGTGGAAACAAAATCATGTATGAATTAAAAAAACAATGAATAATTAATATTCAGGGTATGTGAAAAAGTAAGTGAACCCCTGGTTTTCTCAGCTTAATTAAGGGGATAATTAGAATCAGTTTTTAAATAATTAGGTAGATCTTCAGGAGTGAGTTTGGGAGGCTCCACCTATATAAAGATCTGAAAATTTGCGAGTTTGGTCTTCACCATACAGGTGTGTGGAAACATTTCATGCCATGATCAAAAGAAACAAAAGCTCAAAAGAAAGCTCAAAAAAACAGCTTTGATGCTCATCAGTCTAGAAAGGGTTACAAAACCAATTTCTAAGGATTTGGGGCTCCACTAATCCACTGTCAGACAGATGGAACAAATGGAAAAAGTTCAAGACAACAGTCACTCTACCCAGAAGTGGTCGTCCTACCAAAATCTCAAGAACAAACCAGAAAATTATCAAGAAAGTCACAAAGATCCCCAGAGTAACATCTGCAGGCCACTCTGACCTTGGCTAATGTGAGTGATCATGACTCAACTATCAGAAAAAGACTGAACAAAAATGGTGTTCATGGAAGGATAGCCAGGTGGAAACCACTACTCTCTAAAAAGAACATTGCTGCCTGTTTGAAGTTCACCAAAGAGCACATAGATGATCCACAAGACTTCTGGAACAATGTTCTCTGGACATGTGAGTCAAAGGTAGAACTTTTTGGCCTCAAAGAGAAACGTTATGGTTGGCGAAAACCAACACTGTGTTCGAACAGAAGCTCATCGCAACCGTCAAGCATGGTGGTGGGAGTGTGATTGTTTGGGGTTGATTTGCTGCCTCAGGACTTCGATGGCTTGACATTATTGACACAACCATGAATTATGCATTGTATCAGAAGATTCAAGAGGAGAATGTCAGGCCATCTGCCTGTGAGCTGAAACTGAAAGTGGGTCATGCAGCAAGACAGTGATCCTTAACATACAAACAGAACTACAAAAGAATGGCTGCAGAAGAAGAAATTCTATGTCAAAGTCTGGACCTAAAGTGCAACGAAATGCTGTGGCAGGACCTGAAGTGAGCTGTCCATGCAAGGAAGCCCTCAAATGTCACAGAGTTGAAACAGTTCTGCAAGAAGGAATGGGCCAAAATTCCTCAAAACCGATGTGAGAGTGTGACGCTGATTGTTACAGAAGAATGACCAACAGTTATAGGAAACGCTTAGTTGAAGTCTTTGCTGCCACCAGTTACTGAATCTAAAGGTTCACATACTTTTTCATACATGGATATTGAATGCTGAATCATTTGTGGATAAATAAATGTTGAAAAAGTATCATGTTTTTGTGTCATTTATTTAATCAGGTTATCTTTATCTATTATTAGGACAGATTAAGATCTAATAAAATTTTAGGTTTGAAATATGTGAAAATCCTAAGGGGTTCACAAACCTTTTCTCTGCACTGTATATAAAAGCAGGGCTTTGCCCTGTCCCCTTTTTAATAATGTGCAGCGCTTTCTACCGCCTTGCTACAGAAATATATTTGTATAAAGATCCCAAACTGAACAATTAAACCCTTCAATTAACAACAGTTTAATACAGAATTTGTTGACAACAGCAATTAAAAGAGAAATACAAATTTGGTTTAAATAGAAAAAGCTAGCTTGTAGCACTAGAACAATTAAAACAAACAAAAGTACAATTAGAATTAAAAATGGACAACAAGAAAATGCAGTTTAGATTGTAAAATACAAAAACTAAGATAGAAAAGCTCTTCTAAGAAACAGTAAGAGTGTCAGCTTCCCTAGCAGAAGACGAAGCATTCCAGAATTTAAGAACTTTACAAGAAAAGGCCCTTCCTCCATGTTATTTTTATTCACCCCGGAATGACCAGCATCCCTGCATCCTATGATCTAAGAGCACCGTTTGGGGTATACAGAGTCAATAATTCCTGTACCTGGGTGCTAATCATTTCAGACTTAAAAGTTAAAAGCAAAATCTTAAAATCAATTCTAAACTGCACTAGGAGTCAGTGCAAAGAGGCCAAAACAGGAGTAATGTGTTCACTTTTTCTGGTTTTAGTCAGAATTCTAGCTGTAAGCGAGACACCACACATTACGGGATACCATAGAAAAGTGCATTACAATAATTAATTTGAGATGAAACAAATGCATGCATTAGTCTTTCAGCCTCAGATGCAGAAATAGTAGCTTTAGCTAAATTTCTCAAATGATAAAAGGATACTTTAGTAACTTTCCTAATATGTCTCGAATGATAGATCAGGGTCAAAGATGACCCCAAAATTTCTCGTTTCTAGTTGTAGTTCTGATGAGAGACTGATTTACTTGAGATGGACTCTTTGATGAGAGTCCAACTCAAGTAAACTGACATTTTTAGTTGGTTCTGAGAGCCACTAGCTTAACCTTCAACATTAAAAAGTTCTGTGACACCAAACACGTGATGTCAACAGGGCAAGCAGCTCATAGCACCCCAGCAGTATTTCCTGGCTTTAAAGAGAGATATACAGTAGGTGAGTATCATTAGTGTAACAATGGACGTTCACTCCATGTCTGCGGATAATGTCACCTAAAGGTATCATACTGTATATAACAAAAATAACAAAGGACCTAAAATATAGTCCTGGAACACTGCAGACAACTTCAGACAATGTGCTGATTTCACCTCCCAGTCAAGACGAACTGAAACCTATCGGAAAGATAAATCCTGAACCAAGATAGGACACCAGTCCTGACAATCCCACTGAGCTTACAAGACAAGCAGGGACACCTCCTGACAACCCCACTGATCTTACAAGACAAGATAGGACACTAGTCCTGACAATCCCACTGAGTTTGCGAGACAAGATAGGACACCAGTCCTGACAATCCCACTGATTTTACAAGACAAGTAGGACACCTTCCTATAATCCCACTGATTTTGCAAGATGGGACACCAGTCCTAACAATCCTACTGAATTTGCAAGTTAAGATAGGACACCTCCTGACAATACCAGTGATCTTACAAGACAAGATAGGACACCTCCTCACAATCCCACTGATCTTACAAGATAGGACACCAGTCCTGACAATCCCAGTGATCTTACAAGACAAGATAGGACACCTTGTGTTTGGGGACAGCACTTGTGTTAAAATACAGTTCTGCTATAGATACTGCAACAGTAAAGAGTTTGGTCTATCTGGCTATCGTCCAGTATTGTCCAAACCATGAAAATGTGAGAAAACTAAGGAAATAATCCCCATTTGATTTGCAGTAAAAAGTGACGGATGAGGGAAGACAGAAAGTGAGCCAGTAAAGTATTTACTTGTGGGAAACCCAGTCTAGCACTTTCACATTGCGGGTCATGAAAAATCCCAGCTCTGGTAAGAAAGTCTCTGTAATCTATGGCAATCACACTTACTTTTTTTTTGGGGGGGGGGGGTTTAAGGGTAAATATCCAGTGTTTCTGATAATTAAATATATGACTCTTAATGATGTGTACTAATATTGTAGTGTTTCTCTTAGGG